>NW_024041262.1:15136774-15736774 GCF_014851395.1 Micropterus salmoides | reverse complement strand
CCACTGCCTTTTATTAAATAAATCTGGGGCTATTTATTCATATCTCACACTGTGCTGTTGCTGTGCTTTAATTGGTATTCTCCTGCTTTATCCATTTTATTCTATCTTGATTTTATCTTATATTTTATTATAACAACCTATTTAAATGTAACTTTTTCAACTTCAAACTTACTCTACTCTGTATATCCCCATTGTATTTGACATATATAGATAATTTATAAATATTTCGTCAATATTTATTTTTATGTTGTTGTGTCATATGTCGATTTGCAGCAGGGATTATTGGTGTATCCAAGTGCTAAACCAAATCCTAGTGTAAAACCAGTCGATTTCAATCTAAAAACTCATGGTATGTTTTTGGTTACCTTGGACTTGGCTAAAACATACAAAACCATCAGTACGGGGCTATAACTAATCACTGGCATTGACCTGACATTATCCTGAAAGTGAGGGAGTCAAAACATTTTGCGTTGTTAAAACTCAGTGGTTAATTAATCTAAATTACAAACATTCCAAGGTTGAGGGATTGAAAAAAATTAAATGAACATAAACATAGAAAACACATCTCCTTCCCACAAGAATAAGGGGGTAATGTGGCAGTGATCAAAATAATTAAGTACCAAAAGTTTTTGCTGTTCCAGTATAATAAACTGTCAAACTAATGACAACTGGTCTTTTCTTTCTCACGCTGCTTCTCACTTGCCAACAAATGTAAATCCACACATACCCCCACAAATCATAAACATATCACATGTGCACATACAGTAAGTTAATTTGAAGCAGCCATAGACATATTTAAGAGTAAAATGTGAGAATGCCTTTGGGTCAAAGAGATTCACAAAATCTCTTCAGACTGTAAATGGAGGTTGCTGTTGTATTATCCAAAATGAGAGTCAGAGTGGCTGTAATTTTGACTGTTCATCATCACATGCCGACAACCTGTGAACAGACACACTTGGCACAGTAGATCTGCCTCTGGAGCTAAATATAGCTGTCACGTTTGTTGACTTTGGTGCTAAATAAATCTTGCGTTCTGTGTCATTTGTGTCAAAATCTGCAAATCTTTATCTGTACAGGTAAAAATCTATATATCTCTCTGAAATGTAGCAAAGTAACAGAAAATGGAAACAGTCAAGTAAAATATAATTACTCCAAAACTGTACTTTCCACCTGTTTATGACATTAACACAGGCACTATCTTGCTTTTTGCAAGGTAGATACCAAAGCTAGTGGTTTGACAGGTTACCTGACACTATTTTTAGTCATGCTAGCGGCATGGAGTGGCCATGTCGGTCTGTCTGTCAGTCCAGACTGAAATATTTCAACTATAGATGGATTACAATGAGATTTTGTGCAATCTTTCATGGTTCCCAGAGGATGAATCTTAATGACTTTGGTAATCCCCTGCCTTGTTCTAGCGCCACCATGAGGTTGGTTTTCAGTGAAATATCTCAACAACTGTTGGATGGATTACCATGAGATTTTGTACAGACATACATGGTTCGCAGAAGATGAATCTTAATGACTTTGGTGTTCCCTGACGCCCCTATGAGGTTTGTTTACGTTGAAATATCTCATCTACTATGAGATGGATTGCCATGACATATCGGCCCTAAGGACGAATTGTAATAACTTTTATCCCCTGACTTTTCATCACCAGCGCCACCATCAGGTCAAATGTCTTGACCAAATACTTGCTAAGTAAATGACATTCCTTTCAGCCAAGGCTGTACTTACTGAGAAACGGTAATAGTAAAGATAGTTGCCTAAATATTAAACCTGCTTAACATCAGCATGTTAGCAATGTCATCGTGAACATGTTAGAATTTTGCTCAAATCACCACTACTACTAAAGCATACTACTGCATGAACATTTGAACATTTGTAGACTCTTATGTTAAGCTGCATCTCAAGAGGCACAATTTCCCATTAAACAGCACCCTCAATTTGGGGGGTGAATCTAAATTATAAGAGTATAAGACTAAATAAGAGAAAGTGTATCTTACTCTCAGCACTATATGAGGGGACCACATGTTCTGTTGGTACATTATATTATATTCGTCTTACTGGGACTGCTCACTGAGTACCTAATGATGCGTGTTATTTAGTTTGTGAGGCAGCACGTAATGTTTTCTTACTATAATCAGGTCAGAATCATTTTACCAGAATCAGGTTACGGTCAGACAATTTCATTTCTTGTTGTTGAGTTATAATAATTTCATTTTGTTAAAATGAGTTTAAAGTATGGGCTTCTCCTGTCACTCTGCCTCAGTGTTTGCTTCTGCTTCATATGATTGATTTATCTCACAGCATCTGTTGTTCAAGTGTAACACTCACGCCTTGTCTTCCATTCCTGTGTGTTCAAGGTAAGTGAACTGTTTATAGTAATATCTGAAGGCGCTTTCTTTTATTTTGGTGGTTTTGGCTGATTAAAAAAACGACGAAACTTTCATGCATTTGAATGATATCAGTCCTCAAGACCTGTCTGTTTGATTTATTGTTCTGTCTTCACTCTTTTTGTCTCTCGTGCACCAAACTCTCGCCTCACTTCTTGTTTTCCTATCAACCTGAAAGCCATGCTTGTGCAGTACTTTTTGTGATATCTCACACCTTTATATATTTCATAATTCGCAGCTAACGTGGTGGAAAGAGTCTAACATCAGCTGTACAGTGGGGACTCCGTTTTCACATTGTCAACACATTCTGACACAGTGTAAATCTTTTCTTTCTTGTCATGAAAATAGAGAAGCACACATCAAAATATATACATATATGTATATGTATGTATATATATATATATATATATATAAATATAAAAAGCAACGTAGACCCACCACACACATACAAAACAAAACCATGCAGAGAGAAGTGGGCCATATATTCCATAAGGAGTAGGTTAACAGTGAAAAACCCTTCAAAGTGATAAATAAAAAACAAGGCAGTTTCGCACATGAGCAAACGTTTGCTTGTTACATCATGAAAGAGATTTGTCTCCTATCAGGAATTAGTAGGTTACTGTTTGACCCAGATACAGCAGGGATCTGTGGATGTTCATTATATCAAAGAGTTTAAATTAAGATTTCTCATTTAAATAGAAAAGTAAAATAACACACTTTTTTCAACTAGTAGGCTTATAGCTGACTTAAAGATTTTTTGTCATCATGAAACAACAAGTATGAGTAGTTTTTCTTGTTTTCCCCATGTATTCGAATTCTCACGAATTGTTAAAGTCACATTGCTCTTGAACCCTATTGAGCCACACTAACATTGTTATTTTCATCACTCAACATTGTGTAAAGGCAAAAAGATACCAGCTTTTCTTGTGGACAATGACAGCACTCTAAGTACATATACCTGAGCACCACACATTTAACATATTTGTTCACAATCTCATCATAAACCAGCCACAACTTTAGGATCGCATACCTTTCCGTCTAGACCCCAGTCATAAAGTTCAAATCATGATGGCCCTGACTGCTCTGAGGCTCACTTGGGAGGAAAGAGATTTACATCCAGCTTCACAACCCGGTAACATGTGGCGACTGTCCTCAGTGACCTTCCCAGCTGGGCATAGACCAGCGCACGCTCAGTGTTGTTGAGACTGGCAATTGACACAGCCATGACCACTAGCTACATCAGGTCACACTAAGGGGAAACGCTTTTGTAGAAGAGGTAAGCACGTGAAATCAAATTACATGTTGGAAGCTTAATGGTGATGACATTTAAGTCATGCGACTGTGGTACAGTTTTCTTATAAATTATATTGCAAATATTGTGATTTAGACTTCAAAAATCATGAAAGTGGTGTTCATTTGTGATGACTATCATGCTGAACAAAAAAGATCACAAAGGTTTTTTGCCACGGAGTTTATTTTCTGCAATGATCCTAACCCTGCAGACTGCAACTACTTGTTACACACTCCTCTCTTTAGGCGTGTCAGTCTATTTTCTCTATAAGCCATTAGAGGGTTGAACAAAGAAACAACCAATGTCAATTCAAATAAGGACTCCCCCCTGTTTTTTTCTATCTGGTTAATATTATATGGATTTGTTTGAGCGTTTAATGGATCGTTTTGTATTGCATTTATAGTGATTAAGTTAGGATAGTGATGATTTATTTCATTAATTCAATCCTTTGTTTACAGCTAGTGTTCAGATTTTTAATGTTTTCTTTGTGATATTCGCTTTTCATGTATAGACAAAAGCATTTATCCATATGTCCAGTCATCCTTGATAGCCACTAAAAAAGTGTTGGAACGGCTTGTGAGCCACCATTACTGTAGATGTTTCAGTCTCAGGACATGGAAATAATGACCATTACTTATTCACTTATACCCTTTATTTCCACAGTTATTTCCTTTGACCATATTATATTACATTTATACATGACTTTCTATTTTACGTTTAAGAGGCCAATACCATATTTATATTGGTCAGCAGTGGATGAATGCCTTTGGTACGACTGCATGTTACCCAGATGAATGCTGTTTAATAAAATATGTTGGCACCATACACGGAAGATCTCTGAGCCCTGGGTTATAGACGTGTACATACTTGAGGATAACATGATAAAGAGATAACATTTGCAATAGCAAGGTCATGTCCCAGTATAATTATCTAATATGGCCAAGATGTCTCTTTCAGAGTGCACACAATGAAGTAGCATGTCGCATTTGGTTGTGCTGCAGCATGCAAGCAACCCACTCAATGGGTGTTATGGTTTGTTTTGTGTTATAGTTTAATGGTTATTATAGTGGTGAATCATACAGTATATGTACACACATCGTCCATTGATATAATGGCAGAGAGCCATCAATTTATTTGCTGTTACAGCATAAATTTAACAAAACACCACACATCTAAGTACCAGTACTTTCTCTAATATTGAATTGTGGCCAAATAGCACCACATGGGAACCTGTCAGACTCCAGATAAACCACGAACCAAGCAGAGCCTAACCAAAGCCTCCCAAAGAAAAAACTAAAATCTCTGGCCATCCTGCGCCGAGAAACAGCTGACGTAAGCTGTCTCACTAGACTGCCTGCTGTGAGATGGCTCCTTTTCCAGTGGAAGTAGATGAGAAACAAAGCTGGCATAGATGACGAGTGATAACGAGCGAATGGGGGGGGTTAAAATGAGAGAGGAGAAGAAGAGAGGATAGACGGACAGGAAGCATAGAGAGAATGGGGTTATGCTAATTTAAGTGGATGAGGAGATTAAATAAAGTCATATCAGGTTGTGTGCCTTCCAGAGACGGGACCCTAATCCCCCTCGCTTGCTCCTTGCAGCTCCACTTTACATGCATGCAGTGCAAACATACACACACACACACACACACACAAAAAAATGCATGTTATTGTACTGTAGATGTGTGCAGTGAATGGTGCAACGTATATTTTAGGTGACAGATGTGGAAATGCAGGAAGACACCTGAAGCTGCAGGGGAAAAAATAAGACTGGAGGTACCAGACAGATAAAGCAAAGTGTTTTATATATAACTTATAACCAATATATGCTGTCTTTTCTCAGTCTTTCACATTTCCATTAATGTATCCTTTACAAGTCTTGTGTGGAAGTGACAGTGTTTGTTTCTGTTTCAATTAAATTCTTTTAAAGTTCTGCACTTCATACAGACTTGCATGTGATGTCAAATGAGTGTCTGTTTGAGTATATATGTGTGTATTTTTATGTGTATGCAAAAGAGACAGAGAGAGAGTGAGTGGATAGAGGGTAGTTTATTGTAAGTAGAGCGAAAAAAGTTCCCCAGAGCAGTTAATAAAATATGATGCTGCAAAATGGGTACCAGCTAGACCTCCGACATGACAGGAAAGCAAAGAATACGACTGTTCTTCTTCTTTTTATTTGTGTTTTGTTTTGAAAGATTGATGCTGTGGTTTTTTTTGTTTTAAGATTTTCAGTGGCCAGCAGTTCTGAAACATAATACATAAATAGTCATGTGGGTATTGAGATCCAATAAAAATACAGATAATCACTTAAACTTTGAGTGGTATGACTAATAAGATTTGCATTCAAAATGGACACAAATCAGATCTGTGATATGCAAACAAAAACTGTATTTGTAAATAACTATTGGGTGAGAGCTGTGATAATATGGAATTATATAGGCTATAGATGTAGATATGCAGCACTACAGTATACAGTAAGGTCAAACCATCAATTCATAGCAGAGTTTTAAAGCAAATACTAGCTCTGTCTCTGGCACTCAATTACACTGAGAAGCCCTTGAGAAGTCCTTATCAGTTTTTCCATGCATTTATGATCAAATAATATAGTCTATCATTTACATAATTACCTGCTGCACCACAACACAATATTGTTTCATTGGTGCATGGAAGGGGTTTTCAGTTCATTGTCAAGCTGCTCAAGGCCAGCCATGATTGTTTCAGACAACTGCCATTAAAAAACTGGGACATGGTGTACAGACCTACTCTGCCTCTGAGAGAATATTCCTCTCTTACCAGAAAAGAAACAATGTAGTTGCATAGATAGATAGATAGATAGAAAGATAGACAGACAGATAGATCTCACAGATGAATGTCAGTGCCATTTCAGTCAACAACAATCATAATTTGGTATGAAAGCCTGCAGTTTTATATGTAGGGAAGGCTGATGATTACTGAGACACACAGAGGCAGGAGGGCAGAGAGGAGCTGTCCTTGGTGCTGAATCAGCCACCCATGCTTGACTGCTGGTGCTCTCTATAGACTGCTGTGTGTGTCTGGTCATCACTGGCTCTAAATGATTGTGTTACACCCCAACACTGTTAGCTTGTAATGTTCATACTAATTTGAGATAACATTTTCTTTTGCTAGTTATTTCTTTTGTAAGAATTAGGTGGTAAACATTACCTCAGGTTGATGTAGTTAAACAGGTACAGGACCAGCATGCACCTGTGAGGGTCTATGTTTTTTGGGTTTTTTTTACCATACCAAGAGGGGCAGCAGGAGCTTCTTCTTATATCTTTGTGCTATTGTTTTCTTGCTGATGGACATTAAGATAAGATTATTGGCCTGCATACAACTCATTGTGCGCATCAGTGATCTTTTGATTTCAGTTGCTGTGAGTACATGGGTTTTAAAATCATTAAAGCAACTCCAAGAGTTTCATATGGTAAATTAAAGGACAAACCCGAATAAATGAGTGGCGAAACATAATGAATGCAGATGCTTTCAGTGGTGGACGAAGTGAACAAATATCTTGTAATATTGTTATATATCATATTTCTGGATTATTGTTCCTGATACATTAATGTAAAACTAACATTTTACTTGTACTAGTTGGTAAAGTTGCAGCATATTGTAACTACATAATACACTGCTGAGTAGTTTAATCTCTAACAACATGTCATATGTTATAATGATGATCCTATGTTTTGTATTAAAAACTTTCATTAAAGTCACCATAGGTGTCAAATAAATAGTAAATGATATGATATTTCTCTTTTAAATGTAGTGGTAGAGAAGTTGCTTATAATGGAATCACTCAAGTAAAATACAAATACCTCAAATTGTGTTCAAGTACAGTAGGCTACAGGAGTAGCTTCCAATTATTCATCACTAGTGATGAAATGTAACTAAGTATATTTACTCAAGTACTTTACTTAATTTTTGTCCCCACCTAAAACCACAGTTTTGAAGTACTTCATTTCATACTCCATTTTATGCTAGGCTATACATTTTACTTCACTAGATTTATTTGACAGCATTAATATCTTTGCAGATTCAGATTATAACACAACATATAAATCTAAATTAATTTATGCTGATGTATTATTATAGAATAAGGCAGCTGAAATTAATGCAATCAATAATCATACTCCACTAATAAATAGTATTCTGAAATGTGCATTTTCTGCATAATGAGTGCGTTTACATTAAGCTAGTATCTACTTTAAGTATATCTTGATGCCAATACTTATGTAGGCCTACTTTTGCTCAAGTAAGGTTTTGAATGCAGGACTTTTCCTTGTAACAGAGTATTTTTACACTGCGGTATTGTTGCTTTTACTTTTAAGTTAAAGATTACTTCTTCCTCTACAGGAACACCACCTTCATCAAAACATCAAATGAGAGATTATCCTTCATCCTTCCACTGAAGAGACTTGTACAACCCCAGCCAAGGTGCAACACTTTGTTGTTGTTTATTCTTCTTCCATTTGTTACCCATCTTTACAATACACATTGTTGATGTGAATCCTATTATTATAATATTATATACCGGAAATTAAAGATGTAAACAGCATGCGGGATTACAAACAAGTTAAATCCTGTAGAATTCGATATTGCATCTTATACCTACCCATTTCTTCAAGCGTCATCATCTCTCAGCCAATCCAGGCGCGCTCCACCGGTCCCTTTGGCATATTTTGAGGAGTCTGGACCAATCGGATCGAGGCGAGGACGTTGTAACGGCGAAATCAAAGTTGTTGTAAGAGCGCGTGTGTGCGCGCGAGGGGAGGAAAACTGGCCGGTGGATGAGAGAGGAGCCAGGCAGCGGAGAAAAGTGGATAAACCTACTGGCGGCGGCTACTGCATATTTGCTTCCGCCGAATATATCATTATCGGTCTTTTCGGCACCAGTTTAAACCAGAAAACAAGAAGCACCTTTTCGACGGAATACCGTATTATACTTAAAGCAAATTCCCAGATGGATGGTCCCCATGAAAGATGACTTGACAGTTAAAACTAGCTCTACCTCTTCGGATGAGAAACTGTAGCAATGTTTAAACCTCTGTGGGCATAGCTCCCCCATTTCCTTTGCCACCGTGGACTTATCAATTTGTGTCAGGTTTGCTGTTGGAAGAGCATTTTCTGAGCCGAGATGACGGAAATCAGCGAGAAGGAGAACGAACCACAAAACCGAGACCTTCACCGAACACATGCTACCGTGCCCAGCCAGCCTGAATCAAAGGTAATTTAGACACCTGTGTAAACATGGGGAATGTTTTGAATTCGAACAGATAACTGGCTATGCAAATGGTTTAAACTAAATTGTTATCTTTGTAAATGCTTTGGACTCATTTAACCGTCTGCTCTGTCTGTAATTTCAGTGTTTTTCATGGAAATGTCTAACTAAGCTAATTTGAATGCTGGTGCAGGTGTTGCATAAGGACTATAAGCCGCTTTAATTCTTGTAACTACCCTGACCTCAAAGTTAGAGGGCATAGATTACACTAAGGTGCGCGTGTGTGCTTTCTGTGGCATGTGTAGTGAATCCACAGACATAGCAAACTCAAGAAAACAGTGTTGCAGTAAATGTGGGAGGTACAGCGTCCAAGGAGATACTTATGAACCTGTACCTTTTGGGGGCCTTGCATCCTTTCTCTTGGAAAACCTAATGGGACAATCTGAAGACACAGGATGGCAAACGTGGTTGAGGCATTGGGGGATTAATCTGTCATGGGGCCCCTGGGTCACAAATTAGCTGCTGGTCCCCTATTAGTTTCACATTCCTCCCCATCTCTGTGCAATAGACACTTTTTCTATGCTTGCTCTGCTAGTATTTTAACCGGGCATTTACTATCATAAATGACAAAGAATAGCAGCAAATCTTTACATTTAAGAAGATGAACAGCAAATGTTTGACAGTTTGCTTAAATAAACCACTGCAACATTTAATCGATCAAAATAGTTGACAGTTAATTTTCCTTCGATCAACTAATTGTTGCAGTTTTTATATAGTCGTCTTGCTGTTTTTTTCCCTCAGTTGACAAGACCTCTATCTACTGTCTCCAATGCTTGCACAGAGATGGTTTGCAAAAGGAATTGAACTGAATGGATCTGTAGTCTTTAGCAGAATTCAGGACTATTGTAAATTCTTTATACTCCATTGCTATTTGTGTCTGTTCTTAGCAGTTTGGTCTTGTTTCATTATTGTTACCTGTTGTTAGTATTATTCTTTCTGTTGTCTGATTATTTTTTTATTTTTATTTTTTTAAGGCTTGTAACTTTTTCATAACATGGTTTTCCTGAAGCAATTGAGGCACCTGGCATTCTTGGGCCCCAGGGTACTTGACTGCTTTGTTGGTAATCCAGAGGTGTATATGAACCTCAGGCCAGTTCTTATAGTATTTTATATATATTAGGGCTGTCCCCTGCCTATAGTCGAATCATGTGTTTTTTTTTTGTGTGTTTTTGTGCACGGCGATTGCGGGGCTGCTGAGAACTACATGCATGTCGCGAGTCTATTTCAAGAAGCCAGCTATTTAAAAATAATAAAATATTCTTTGTGTGGTTCATCAACGGTGATAAATTATCCGAAAGTCCCGCGAGGTGCGGACAACTCAGCTCCGTCTTTTCAGCAAGTGTTCCTCTTCCGACACACACACGCTATGCCTACACATGCGCACTGAAGATCCAGGGTTAGGGTTACAATTTTGGATTCATTCACGCACTTTTAAAAACATTTATTGAAAGTTTAATTGTTTTTAGATGTTTACTCTGCATCTCTTCATTAGGTGTGTGTGTGTGTATGTTTATGAATAATCAAACAAACTTGTTGTTGGTCTTTCTTGACATATAGTGCTGAACTACAAACAGACTGTTTAGAGACACAAAGACCTAAATCACCTGCGTCTCATTTAATGTTTTCAACATTTTCAAATGAGCTACAAGAATGGCCTTCATTGCAGCAGCAATCAGAATAAACCTCATTAAACAACACTTCTGTTGGTCATAGCCACAGGGACCTGGAACAATCCTGGCAGGACGGGCCTCTTGTTGTTTCTATTTGACTACAGACAACACAGTGCATGGTGGCCGTTGAGATGCTGCGTGAATTTATGAGCCTATCAGCTAGCACATGTTTGTAATGTCTTGCTAGGGGCTGGGTCATAATTCACACAAATGGCCGTGAAGACAAAACAGAACTGGGAGGAAGCAATCCTCCGAGCTGCATCAGCCGTGGAGCTCTGTGTCTGCCAAACCCCTGCTGGCAGCCGCGACCGCTCCGCATCCCCACAGAAGAAGAATGAAGAGGAAAGCGAAGGGAAAGATTAAATGTGTGTTACGACTGGGGTCTCTTTTAGAGTTAGCAGCTCGAGGGTATCTCTAGAGCTGTCTTTCTGTTGCTCTCAATCTTTTCACTTCTGCGCATTGCTCTATTTATTTCAGAACAATTTCCACCTTTTGCTTTTCCTCTTCTGCCTCTGTTTCTTACTCTTTCTCAGTTCCTCTTACTGTCTCTCTCTGCATCTCTTCATCGGCTCTCCCTCTGTCATCTACCACTCTCATTCCCTCTATCTCCACCATCCCTCGGCTCTCAGAGTATTTATTACAGTGCTAAGTGGGCCTACCAGCTTTCTAGAGTGCTGTGACAGAGAATGAATAGTTAGTCCACCTCCTCCACCTACGGGCAAGGTGATTGCTCTAAAAATATTATTCCTCTCTAATCACTTGGAGCACATGCCATTCAAATGGCTTTCAATGAGTGAGGTACGGTAGTCGATGACGAGAAAAGTTAGGAGTTTGGAAAGACAAAGCGATGATTAAAGGAATAGCTTGACATTTTGGGAAACACGTGCATTCGCTTTCTTGCCAAGAGTTTGATGAGAAGATTGATATCGCTCTGATGTCTGTGCACTTAATATGAAGGTACAGCCAGCAGCTGTTTATCTTAGCATAAAGACTGTAAATCGGGGGGGAAATAACTAGCCTGCCTCTGTCCAAAAGTCACAAAATCCACCTACTTAGACCTCTAAAGCTCACTAATTACACTGCTCAAAAAAATAAAAGGAACACTTAAACACCACAATATTAACTCCAAGTCAATCACACTCTTGTGAAATCAAACTGTCCACTTAGGAAGCAACACTGATTGACAATCACATGCTGTTGTGCAAATGGAATAGACAACAGGTGGAAATTATAGGCAATTAGCAAGACACCCCCAATAAAGGAGTGGTTCTGCAGGTGGTGACCACAGACCACTTCTCAGTTCCTATGCTTCCTGGCTTTTTTGGTCACTTTTGAATGCTGGCGGTGCTTTCACTCTAGCGGTAGCATGACACGGAGTCTACAAACCACACAAGTGGCTCAGGTAGTGCAGCTCATCCAGGATGGCACATCAATGCGAGCTGTGGCAAGAAGGTTTGCTGCGTCTGTCAGCGTAGTGACTAGAGCATGGAGGCGCTACCAAGAGACAGGCCAGTACATCAGGAGATGTGGAGGAGGCCGTAGGAGGGCAACAACCCAGCAGCAGGATCTGCTACCTCCGCCTTTGTGCAAGGAGGAGCAGGAGGAGCACTGCCAGAGCCCTGCAAAATGACCTCCAGCAGGCCACAAATGTGCATGTGTCTGCTCAAACGGTCAGAAACAGACTCCATGAGGGTGGTATGAGGGCCCGACGTCAGGTGGGGGTTGTGCTTACAGCCCAACACTGTGCAGGACGTTTGGCATTTGCCAGAGAACACCAAGATTGACAAATTCGCCACTGGCGCCCTGTGCTCTTCACAGATGAAAGCAGGTTCACACTGAGCACATGTGACAGACGTGACAGAGTCTGGAGACGCCGTGGAGAACGTTCTGCTGCCTACAACATCCTCCAGCATGACCGGTTGGCGGTGGGTCAGTAATGGTGTGGGGTGGCATTTCTTTGGGGGGCCGCACAGCCCTCCATGTGCTCGCCAGAGGTAACCTGACAGCCATTAGGTACCGAGATGAGATCCTCAGACCACTTGTGAGACCATATGCTGCTGCGGTTGGCCCTGGGTTCCTCCTAATGCAAGTGTTGGAGGTGTTGTTTTGTGTGCCAGACTATTTGCCAGGTAACCAGCAGAGACTCCAGGAAAGTTACCAATCTGGGCCAAGAAATAATCTGGCGCATAATCCCCATTAAATGGGGAATACTCATTTTTAGCCATCTCTGTTTGTATGGATTAAACAAATTGTATAAAATGTCTTAATTATTGTCCTTTTTAGAGGTCATAGGAGGTGGATTTTTAACTTACAAGATAGTGGTATTGATATTCTCATCTACCCTTTTTAAGAAAGCGAATAAGCAAATTTCCCAGAATGTCGAACTATTCCTTGAAACTTGATGTTTATTAGTAGAGGAAACGAGAGCTATGCTCTGAACCAGCAGCTACATAAAGTTTAATATTCACAAAAGACAGTGGGCGTAAATGCTGATAATGCAAGGTGGTGCTGTTTTCCCCAAGTCCGCAGGGTCTTCACACAGCCCATCACGTTCTCAGCCAACACAATGACGTTTTTATGAGGTGAAATAATGGCAGCGGTTTCTCTCCGACTTTGCCCTTCACACTCACTTTCTCATAGCTCTCCTTCTGCTGTTCTTCTCACTAACTTCCTTGTCATCCCCTTTTTTCTCCTCCTCATGCAATTTATTTCCTGCTCTCTTCTTCTTCTTAGAGTATGTGTTTCCTTTCTCTTTTCTATTTTACATTTACGTGAAACCAAAAACCATGTCTTTTTCCACCTTCACTTTAGCTCTCCTCATCTTTCTCTTTGTCCCTCTCTTCTCCCATTCCTCCTTCCTTTCCTACGTTGTCTTTCTCCATATCTCTGAATGGCCGGCCAGTGATGTTTGCCTGAGTGCTTGAAAGGATAAGACATGTCCTGCTAGGAATGAGACAAATAGAGCGAAAAAGAAAAGTGAAGTTCAAGTATGAGGAGAAAAGCAGGAAATATGAGATGAAAGATAAGAGAATGCCAAATTAAGAAGCAAGACTCAAAAGTAAGAGGCGAGTGACCTTGAATAGACATGTTTCTTTTAACTTCTGAACATTATGCAAGACTATGGTGGCCAGTTCAGTCAGTTAAACCAAATTACAGTAGACATTCTTTGTTGATCAAGACTTCTCCATTTCACACCTCTCTATCTTGAGTTTTTTATTCTTAGAATGACTTGTTGTACATGAAACATGAAAACAGGCGAATTCTTCACTTTTACAGTTCATGAAACAAATTACCATATAAATGTGTAGTTGTAAATTGGAAGATGATACAGTTTTATTCAAATTGGTAGTTTTGACAGTGGTGACATTTAATTTTCTCTTGGTTAACTAATGAATCCTTGTTTAAGTAGGTAACTGAACATCTTTAATGAGTAAATTCAGCTGCAGAGCTTTTCTGATGTGCACCAGCATGTGGCTGTAGCATTCATATGGTTACACTGTGTAGATGACATTTCTGAAAATGTAGCGTATGTTCAGATCTATGACTGTTAGCAGAAGAATACATCAGTCACTCGCCTAATTTCTGACAGACCATGATATGTTTGTGTTTCTCCTGCCAGAATGATTGACTTGTACTGGTGACCTTTGAAACAAGTGATAGTCTGCACAGAAAACAGATGAAGGGTTGGAGAAAGACAGATATGGATATTCATAAAGACAGAAATATAGACAAAGAGTATACACAAAGAATATGACATCGGTGCTGTTACATCCATGAATCAATGCAAACTGATAAACCGACTCTTCGTACTTTACTGTGTCATTGTTGCTCTTGCTAGTATACAATGTTGACCCAGCACTGTTTTAATTAATGATGAAGTCACTGAATTATTGTCCTTGATTGAGTTCTAAAATGCTGCTGATCTAGCAGAGTCCCATGTGCAGTGTCAGGGTAAGAGCGGAGTCAGTTGGGAATAAGTGTGGACGTTATTTAGTCCTTTCTTTTGTACTGACCTTAGGCTGCTGTTTTAGAGACTTCTGATGTTACTTTTTCTCTAAAAAGGCAAAGCTGTTGATGTAATGGAGTGGGGGAAAAATACAAGTTTTATAATGGATTGTTTTGATCTTCAGCTCTGAATGGCAGACTCACCTTGAAAAATACCCTAAAAAAGTACACCTTTGACTGCAAGACTGATTAAATACTTAACAGATGATCGTTCATAAAGAGAACAATGATGTAACTCATTTAATCAAGTTGAAAACACTTTTACTTGACTTTCTCTCCAAGTTTGACTTTGGTTTATTAACTGAATAATTTGTCCTCTGCATAGATGAATTTCTCCTTTTTACATGTGTCCCTCATTTATCCAGTCAATAAAGAAGGTTTTGCTTTGAATATTACTGTTATGATCTTGTCCTGCACAGCTTATTGTTTCTCTGTACTACTTTATTTGAATTGACTCACAAAGACTTGGTGTGGGACTGTGTAACAAAACCTTTGGAATTCCCAAGTATTTAATCAAAAAGATTACAATTGAATCTCAGTGTGTGTGTGTTAAATCTAAGATAATAAATATAAGAGCACCCCAATGAGTGTTAATCTTTCACCACTGAGTGGAAATCAAAGAACTGCTGTGGCAGTCACCTAATGCTAAATGCAAAAGTTCCTTGTGCCTTTAAGCCTTTTAAATGACTGGATTTGCTGCACACTCAGGCAGACAGCTTTTGAGCTGGTGAAGTATTTGCCAGCAAGACGCTCATGGATGAAACTGAGAAACAATCCTTCAAACAACAGACAGATATTTGGGAGCCACACACAGAGCTGTAAATTTGACATGAGAGGGGGGATAGGAGAATAATTTACCTTGATTCACACCAAGATATTAGCATATAGTATAAAAGGTCACCAGAGACACCTCTGGTTCACTTCAGGTTCCCTTTCCCATCTAGAAAAATTCTTAAAATAAAAGCCTTATTTTAGCTTTGTCTTCCAACCTCTGAGTTTGTAATTACCTCACTCTATATTTTCTTGAGTTGTAAAGTTTTGACATGACATGTAATTTGCTAAGTAATACAATTGAAATCAAGGGAGCCATATGTCTATAAAAGATCAGATGAAATATTATACAAATGTAATGTCATTACACCTGAATATGATTTTTGTTGCTTTTTGGATGGTGTGAATTCATCAGAATCCATTGGGATGCTACTTGAAATCCTTAAAATCCCTTTAATACGTAGAGATGGATAGAAGTAATGTAATAACAGATTTGCACTGTCCTAGGAAGTATCAATTTGTTCCAAGCCCTATGAACAGCGCTGCAGCAGCATTAGTTTACATACTGTCATCTAAACTTTTCAGTGAGGTAGTAATACAACAAACATTTAGAAATATGGGATAAACATGTACCAATCCCTGCACATATTAGATTAATTAATATATTAATAGGAATTAGCGTCATGAATTTCAGATCTGACAATGTAATTGATCTATTCATGTTTCATCAATCAATAGACCGTTACGAGTTTACATTTCAACACATAGTCCAGTATACTGCTGTGTAATGGCTGTGCCCAAAGGACACAAAGGCAGTCTGGGCACTGTTCAAGGATGCTACTGGTGCCAAGAATAAAACAAGCATTTCTTATCCAAACTAGGCTAATAAACCAGATGTAATCATTTTTATGCACCCAGCTCACCCAGGACTGATTCCTTGACAAGACCAGACCACCAGACGAGATGTGCCAACAGTACGGCAGCTGAAACTACTTGCAGACATGTAGTGATGGGATTGTTATTCTTTTATTATTTCTATAAAGAAAAGTGCAGTGGTGGATGAAGTGTTCAGATCGTATACTTAAGTAAAAGTACTAATACCACCCTATAAAAATACTGTTACAAATAAAATGACTGCACTGAAAATGTTACTTATGTAAAAGTATAATTTGGGAAATGTACTTAAATGTATTGAAAGTGGAAGTGCTCCCGTGTCCCCTGTGACTGTTCTTTAATTTGAATATTATTAGTCCTGCATTAATGTAAAAGCGGGATTTTATTGTTGTAGTTGGTTGAAATGGAGCTCATTTTGAGCTGTTGTTCTACTGTATAGGACTGACGATCAAAATGGTTGCCAATTAGGGATATCAAGAGAACCGATACTTTAGTACCAAGTCGATAACAAAATTTTGAAAAATGTCTGTACTCGTTTTGCCAGGTACCATAGATCCAGCACGTGGAAGATAGCGACAAGTGCAGCTTCAGCGACAACTCCGCCTCGACTTGTCGAAAAGATAAAAGAGTTGTGTGTGGAAACGTGGTGACTGTATTTCGCGGAAATTCAGTAGTTCCATGTCAAAGACTCGATTTCTCCCAGTCTTGTGATATGTTGGAGAGCTAATTAAGGCAGACGTTTCACAGTTTTGATCACGTGGAAATCACCAAAGCTAATGATGCAGTTTGCAGCGCTACAAATTGAGTCTGTATATTACTGTATACTATAGCGGAGTTAGGGACTGTCTTAAAAGTCCAATACAATCCATTTCAGTCATCCATAGCTTTTTTGTTTTTCGTATAAAAATCTCAAACCACTGCCAATTTCAAAAGTGACCACCCTTAAACATTTCACACCGGTGAGATTGTAAAGAAAAGTAACGAAAATTGAGTAATAATTAGATATGCACAGTGCAAGGTTCTAATTTCAATAGCTTGCTCATTTATGTGTATATATTGACATCAAATCACCTCATCTGTCCTGGACATCCTCACAATTTTAACAGCTGCAAGTTGTTTTTTGTAATGTTCAAATATTTAATTATGTTTTTTATTAAAAGAGTGTATGTTGAGGTATATGGGATTTATAGTTTTGATTTTTGTTTCTTACTGTGGTATAGAATTGGTATCGAATCATGAAATTTTACTAGTATCAGTATCGACTACTACATTTTTGGTATTGTGACATCCCTGTTGCCAATTACTTCTGTCAATAGACTAATCGTTTCAGCTGTACCTGTACAAAAATACTCAAGTACATCAAATTTGTACTTATATTCAGTACTTGAGTAAATGCTAACGTGTTGCTAATACAACAAGTTTCTAAGTAAATTAACTATTGTTGTGCATTTTACTCTTTACTTTTACTCTTGGGAACTTGGGTTGATGTTTCTCTGGTGGTACTTTGTTTCTTCTTGGCATGAGGGACAGTGTAACTAACTACCTTTTGTGAGTCCTGTTTCCTTTTTACAGTGCTATAATTTTTTTTACACTACCTTTTTGGTATAGCTGTTATTAAACTGTATAAACTTGGAAGGCAATCCGCTGTCTTCAACCTTTTATTGAAAAAGAGTTTTTGGCTTGCTGTGTAGTTGTGCAGCTACACGCATAGTGAGGGAAACGTGTTTAGTTTTACAAAGTTGAATCCTCTTTCCTGAAGATTGCTTTTCAGCATGGCACGAATACAGTCATCCCTTGTGTTTCAAGACATACAAACAAAACATTATTATGGAAGTATTAGATGTTAAGATATGTCAATATGTAGAACTATTGGCTAAGAAATGGTTTTGTTTATGATTAACAGTTCCTTTACTCTGGATAATGTGTTGTGTGTTTAAAGGAGAAAAAAACAACAACCTACACCTGCATTGTAGTGGCAGCATGATGACTTTTCGGCTTCACAGGCATCTTGTGTGAATACTACCGCCCCCCCCCCCCCCCCCTTCTTAATCATTAATTTATCCAGGCATTCCTCACAACAGACTATTTATAGAAGCCTTCACCAAACATCTCTGCACTCTGTACTAATTTCTAAACTGCTGAAGAACAAGGCTGAGACATCTGCTCTCTCCCTCTCTCCACTGGTCTGTCAGAGGGGTGAACAGAATAGCCCTGTTGCATTGTTTGGCTTTCAAAGACAGGGGGGTTGGTGGTGGTGGTGTGTTCAGTCAGTCTCTTCTCTCACTATGCTCTTATCCCTGTTTCTTATTCTTTGCTTCATCTCCTTCCTCAAACCACTGTCTGTTCTAGTACGCTACACTACCCGCACTGTGATGAGCTAATTGCTGTCAGTAGTTCAAAGTATGATGGGTCCCCAGTTCTGTGATCCATAAATAGACTATTCAAAATCTTAGAGACACAAGAGTGCCATAGAGATTTGCATTCATTAGCAAACTGCTAACTGTTCTTATTTCAGGGGAGCATATTAAGGGATATATGACAGCAGAGTGAAGCTGGTTCATTTTGTTCATGCTTATGAACGCACTCAAAACCATTTTAACAAACACACATATATATAATAAGAATAATAGGAGATAATCAGCAGCGTACAGTGGTGCGTGTGCAGCGTGATGCCCTGCAGCTCCCAGTTAGACTGTCTCTTAACAAACTTGCCTAAATATGTTAAATACCACAGGTTTTAATGATCAGATCCCTCTTAACAGGCATTGTAGGCTCTGTAGGCTTCACCACACTGAAACTTGCACATACTTGTTTAGCCAATCAGAATGAGCCCACCGGAGCCCTTATGGAACTGGTTGAATATGTGACTGTTATGCAGTACTTGCAAACTACAGTGCTCAGTATTAGAGCACATTAGAAGACGTAACGTTTGCGTACTTTCCCTCTACTCATAACTTTACAATTTATATATTTGTTGTGCTTATACTAAACCTGGAGTGTTAAGTCTTGCTTTACCTGGTATGTGCTTGTAAAATATTCACTGTGTCCCCTTACTGGATTTATACTTTTCTCACCTTTAGTTTAAGTAACTGCATCTCCTGATGGAACAGCACAGTTGAATTTCAGCATTATGCAACGTAACGAGTTGTTGTCAACTCAAGTAGTTCACCTGTCTCCTGCTCTGCGCGCACGCTGTCATCCTCTCTAAGATGCAGTTTAAAGTGAATAAAATTCAATTACTATTTCTTATTTCATGGGGCTAATTCATAGTTTTTGTGATATGCGCGGTGACCGGGAGGGCAGAACAACAGACCAGGACCGTGGCTCACACCAGACTTCCTGTAGAGACGTAGCAAAAGCAGTTTCCCTTCCCACAATTATTTAGATCACCTCTCAACTCAAGAAAAAGACATGGTGAGATATGGATATCAAGAGATGGACACAAACTGCAAGCAATCTGGCGTATTTCTGCCATTAAAAATCACCAGGTACCTGCCAGAGCTTGACTGCGGTCATGTATAGGTTTACCTTGAGAATCCCTCACCTTACACTGCTGCCAAGGTTTTCTTAATCGGACAGAATTCTGTAGAAACATAGCTCAGGCTTGTCTCCATGTCGATTAGTGCATCTGAGAGCACAACAGCTAGCGGCATTTTGGAAACACAAAAGTAACAAACAGTGTGTTACTTGCTCCCTAGTTGGCGAGCAGTGGAAAATGTCTTTTTTGCCCTTGTAACCTGACGTCACATGAAAAAAATGAATTGAGATAACGCATAATCAAAATAACTGAAACATTTTTAAAGGTTCAATAAATGCTTGATGTTTACTAAGTCAATCAGTAATCAAGTTAATAATTGTGATTTCAATTATGACCAAAATAATTGAGGAAAAATTAAGCAGCCCTAGCGTGAATATTTTCCTTAATTGGAAGTAACAGGGATAACCAAAACCTTAAAAACGGCCCCTGACAAAACTTACACAAATGGACAGGGTTGTCTGCATACTTCCGGCCAGTGTACTTCAGTGTGACCTAATGCTGAACTGTGAAAGTGCCCAGAGCAGTTGCCAAGCTGCAGAAACTACATTGAATTTTGAGAAAACAGATTCTGTGAGCCATTTATTTGACAGTGCTTAAGCTTAAAGGGGATCTGCGCTGCAAGTTTCTTTGTGGGCATGGCCAGCATTCTGTGACTGGAGCAAATGGCCATAAATGGTTTTTCATATATGGTTAGTAGAAAAAAGCATTTAGAACAGGAGGAAATCTAAGGGAATTCTATTAAATGCTTTTACCTCATTATTTGAAGCCTTGGCCACATTTAATATGAACATCTGACATTGTAACATTATAGATATGCCAGATAATACGGAAATGCATAATGGGTCCCCTTTAAACTTTGTAGGATAGGATAAATGGGATAGTTTAGATACAGAAACTGCTGAATAAAAGATCCGCTGATGAACTGTATATCATAAAACCACCCACTCACATTTTATTCGTTCAAAAATTATTTATTGCTTTCATCAATGCATGTCTGTTGGCGATATAGATTCCAGAGTAAATATTGAAGCAGTGGTTCATGACAAAATGAAAGGATAATCTTCATGATTATTTAACCCTGTAAAACAACTTTTGGCATTAAAATAGTTTTTATTCTTATCTTTAGGCGAGTCCTGTTTGTTTCTTTGTCTCTTTAATCTTTGTAAAAGCTCAGGAAGATATATTAAGCTATTGATTATCAGTCACGTGTTGCCTAGTTTGTGTCTAAAAGAAATTGTTCCTTTCCACCTGGAACTGGAGCAAAGACCGGGCCTTACCACACCAAAGATTAACAAAGTCAGACAAGTTAAAAATCCAATTGAGGGGAACATCCATTACTGAATGGGCCACCGGTCGAGCCAAGAAAAGGCCATTAAGGAAAGCATGGTCTCAGCTCCCTGTAGAAAACATTTATGAGAGGCACTCTCTAATGAGTCAACAGAGAGGACTCTTTTCATCACTCAAACTAATTGGCATCTGTGAATCTGTAGCTTAAAGAAGAAAAAGAGGAGCCTGCTCGATGCTATTGATCGAAATTTTCTGCGAAGGAGTGAGATGGGCGATGTGGTGGCTTTTAAAGCAGCACCCTGCTTAAAGGTGCAGTAGACGTGACGAGGATGCTACCATCTCACACATAAAAGTGCATAAGAATAGCTTCTGGGTCTTTGTAGAAAAGGTAAAATGTCTTACCTTTGCTACACCACTACAAGCAGAAACATTTTAATAAAACAAAATGCAGAATAAAAAAAAAGTCTATACAACTGAAGAAGAACTCTGGTTATCAAAACAATGTCCTTGTTGCGAACATAGACAGCTAATGAGCTCTGTGTAAAGTGAGGTACTCTTCAGTCTCAGGGACCTATTACATTCTTGCCCTTATTCTCCTGGCCATTCTCTTGATGTAAGAGTGCACAGCAGTTATTATTTCCATATATTGGATCCCATCATCCCAGTAATTGTTTGTCATTATCAATTCCCCTTTATCGTGGCCAAAAGCACTGGATGGCAAAGCATGTGGGAAATGGAGGCAGGCAGAGTCAAAGATAAACACAGTGTTTGCTGTGCATCACTGACTGCATAAAATGCAAAGGTGCAGGCCGCTCAATAAAACTAATCAAATGTGAATTTTAAGTGGTATTGACTTGCATGGATTCACAAGGGATGGCAAATTTGAAAAAAGCAGGGCAAAAGCTGAAGATGGAGAATCAGAAGTCAGCCTGGCAGGGCAAGGACAGTCAGAGGGCAGAGCTAACAGACTGCTGCTTAACAGACAAACTCTTTACTGCATACCCCCTCGAGCTGGGCCCTAATTTTTTTGTCATTTCAATAGCCATTTGTATTGTTCCTGCTTTCAAATTTCATCCATTGCTGCATATAATATCACAATCAAAGTAAAGCGTGGGTCCTTTAGGTTCTCAAGTTGTAATCAGTCAACACTTGAAGACTTAAAAACCCCTGACAATTTCAAATCAGGATCTATCTTAGTATATCTATCGACAAAACAACATATTTATTTATTGATTATTAAGTATAACACAAAGACCTTGCTAATCTGCCCCATGAGCCCTGTGTGGGTGTGGTTTAATCAAAATGTAGCGATTGGTGTATCAAAAGCATCCGTTTTCTCTGCCTGAGCCTAGCCCACAAACCAGTGAGAGCAAAAACACATAGAAGTCTTGCAAGTAAAATAACAAAAACTGATGAAGCTTTTGTATAAAATGTTGTTTATATTGAAAACCAGTTTTCAGTGAGTAGCTGATAGAACAGGTTTTTGGGGTCCCAAAGACTTCTTTCATGCCTAATGCGTTTTGCTGTTTTTAGTTAAGTTAGTTTAGTTAAATAAATACACAGTTCTCTTGGAACGGGTTGTAATTTGACGCCTACACATCCTCTTTTTGTCTGTTTTTCTTTCTTTCAGTTGCAGCGGTTGAAACGCTCCCTGTCCTTCAAATCTGTCATGCGCAGCAAGAGTGTAGACAACTTTTTCCAGCGTAGTAATGGCGAATCTCGCCCTACATCCGCCCTCATCACCACACCTCCACCCCTGCAATCTCCTCCCCCTTTCTCTGAGTCCTCCCTGGTCTATGAGCGCTCTCCCTCCCATTCTCCGTCTATCAGTCCCAACCCCTCACTGTCATCACGCTCACCTTCGGTCAGTCCTTCGCTCTCCGTGGCCTCCAAAAACCAGCTAAAGTCTCAGGCCCAGCCGGTCAAGACTCACTGTTTCCAGGAGCACGTCTTCCGTAGGCCTACCAGCTGCCAGCGATGCAAACACATGATCCAAGGTAAGTCAGTTGTGTCAGTTACTTTAACTTGCTTTAAACATTGCATTCATGGGGAATATGCAGCCATATTGGACAGATCTCTCTGAAGTTTAACCAGGATCAGTGAAGTTCACTATGCGTTCCAAGAGGTGAAAATCCCCCACAATGCAAAAATTAACTGGCCAGTATGCTTAATGCTAGGTTTCTTAATCAGAGTATGGTCAATCTACTGTACCTGGCTGAATCAAGGTGCTTAAAAGGGTCACTTCACCCAAATCACAAAAAACACACATTTTCTCACTTACCACTTGTGGTATATTTAGCCATACATGTATTTTTTTTTAGTTGCTGAAGTTTTTCCACTTGGAATTCTGCACTTCACTTTACCCAAAATAATGAAATAACTTCTATTTGTGGTTTTCAGGGGATTAAGAGTTATAACTCAGTCCACAAATCCACAAATGTCACTGTGAGCCTTCTGCAGTGGGTTTATTTCTTGAGCAGAAAATTGTCCCAATGAAAATTGACAACAACCTCTGGGGTCCAATCTTGTTTACTCTTCTGGGAGTTTTACAGTTTATTTCATCTCTAGTCCAGGTTGTTATTCTGTAACAGTTTTACATGCTTTAGCAAACAGACACCAGGGAAACTGCACCCGATTCAGAATCTGTTGTAGGACCTGATATATGAAGTGTAGGACATTGTATAGGAAATGTAGGACCTGATATGAGCATATCCATTTAGACGGTGACATGGAAGTGGATTTTCACTCCTGTCCCCTCCCACTCCTACAAAAATACTTCTGTCCTGGCCCAATCCCATGAGAGAATTAAATAAATAAATCCAACCTCCCCAACCCTACACAGGATAAACGTGTGACGATGAGTGAGTGAGTGTACTGCACCTTGTGACATGCAGGCCAGTCCATTGAGTATTTCCGGTGTGGGTTCCACATGTCTACACATAATTTGCTCAGAGCAATAAAAATTCAAAATGCAGTTGTAAAGGTTTTCTGGGGATTTAAACAAGTCTTTTAAATGTTGAAATGAAAATTGACCCAAAGCTAGAGAATGTGGCTTGTGATTACTGTTAATAAAAAACTGGCAGAAATGTAGCATTTGTAATAATCAGATCATATTATACAATAGATACACTCACTTGGGACAGATAACGCAGTGTGGCAACAAGCCATTTTGGCCTTAACCTGTTGCTGATAACAGAAATATTGACAGCAGCCTTCAGTCTAAAGTGAATTGTTTGCTGTCCAGGGAACTCCAAGCAGGGGCTGCGTTGTAAAGCCTGTAAGCTGGCAGCCCACCTCTGGTGCTCATCGGAGCTCTCCCAGCAGCCCTGCAATGGCAAGGTAAGAACACTTCAGAACAACGATCATTAAGTCTCACTACCACACACTATGCACCTTTTTATGAAGCGAACAGTAACACCTTGCTGCCCAAATAAAATATAAAGTAACACAAAGTTTCTCTAAGTGTCTGGCAGAGAGATGACACCCAGGGATATGTGGTCATCTGGTATTAACAGGGGTGTGAAACTCTGAGATGCTCTTCCAAAATCTCATTTAAAGTAGCTGGATTTCCCACCTGGCCAGTGGGTCACAGGGAAATATGTGTAACAAACAACATTATTATATTGTTATCAGTCTTAATATTTTAATCAAATGCATCTTGACTGAGCTTTTTATTTTTTCTCAGCTACCTTATTTAAAAAGTGACATTTTTACTATTCCCTAAAGCTTTATTATTGTAGTTTCATTAGTTACATACATTAGTATTTTCTCATGTCACTTGTCCCTGAAAGTAAACATTGCTACCCATGAAAGGACAAAACTCATTAGCATAAAATGCTTAATCACTGTTGAGGGTGGCTTTGAATTAATTAATAATATTCCTGTATTGCTTTGTTCCATTGCTGCAGTTATCTCCCAGTAGCCCAGCTTACCATGGGAAAAATGTTTCTTGCATAGTTAATTCCATTTTTATGTTCTGAGTATTTGTAAAATTGACTGGAAAAGCACGAGTACTCTGTAGGCCAGAGACTAACCCAGAATGCATTGTGTCAGCAGAATTCAACAGCATCTGGATGCAGTAATTGTCTCTCTAAGTCAGCTGGCGTAGCCTTTAGTCCTGCTAATATGCTTAGCCTCAAAGCCCCCGTCTTGTTAAAAGAGGATAAAGCCCTTTTCAAACCAGCAGAGACAAAAAAGGTAGAGGTTATAAATAGAATGTGGATTGACCAGGGCTTTGCAAAGCAGACTAACACAATAGGAAACATGTGAAAGGGTAGCAGCGGGATAAAATTGCCATAAGATGAACAAAAACTGAAGAGGATGATACTGATGAAGTTCAGTGGCCGGGTCCCAACATTTTTTCACTCAGCCTTTTTGTCCTTCCTCCCTGCATGTGCTGCTCTTCTCACATAACACCATCCTGTTTTCCTCTCTTGTCTAGATGCTACATTTATTTCCTCCCCTCTCAACTATGTTGGAAAATCAATATCTCCCTATACCAGCTGGTCTGGCTAATTCAGTGTGAAATTCAGTGTTTTTGAGGCGCACACAATCCCTCGAGGATATGACACGTCAGGCTCTCGCCAAGCCTTCGGCAGTGTCCTTTTTGATCACTGCGCACTCATCAAAGCAAGGATTAGGCATTTTACTGAAACTGGATGGAGTTGGAGGTTATTTCATATATAACCTAAGTTAAGGTCCAGGGTTCACTGACAACCAAAGTGCGTCATCCAAACCTAGTCTGTGTGATAGCTTGTGAAAATGTATTTTATATTGCATTTGTTGCTTGGGTGATTTTTAACCATTGGCTGGTCTTCATGAATGTAGTAAAAAACAGAGCAGAGCAGATTTTGGGCAGCAATGTCTTGTTGTTGATAAAGAAGTGTTCAAATTAGTTTATTAGTATTATTATTAATGTAAGGAATGGGATTGGTGGGGAGAACTTGATTTTCTGAGTAGGGAAGCCAGTCAGACTCTTGGGATGACTTGAGGCCAGACAGAGCAGGAGGAGCCGGCCATCTTAGTGTGAATATCTATATCTGTGAAAGTACTGAATTGAGCTTACACCTTCATAGTGGTGGAAGGTACTGAGGACAGTACTGTTCTCAAATACCCTTTTCAGGTATTTTTTATTTTGTGTCTTTTACTCCTCTACATTTCAGAGAGAAATATTGCACTTTGTACTCTACTACATTTATGTGTGAGGCTGAGCTACAGTTACTCCACACACACACTTCAAAACTAACTTTTTAGTCTATCAGACAAAGTTTTGTTTTCTTAAAACAACACTTCCTTTGTGGCAAAAACTTCAGAGAAAGCTTCATCTGAGGATTCTCACTTATCTTTAGATAATTCTTGATACAAGTTGATTTCTACAGGTTGAAATAATAGACAGAAGTCAGTATTTGTTAGAAAAAGACTCTTACAACTCCGTAACTAATTCATAAGTAAGATGGAGATTTTGTTGGAGAAAGTCAATCATCATAAAATGGTTAAAATGAGCTACATCTACATCATTTAAATGCTGCTTACAGTACGTAATAAGCCTATAATATACCACGTAATATTGAAACACTAGTAATTGTAATTCTGCAAACCAAGTACCTAACTTTTATTTAATTTTGACTGTGTATACACACACACACACACACACACACACACACACACACACACACACACACTTTCACTTGATTAAAAGATCCGAATACCACCACTGGTCACTGCAGTAAAAACAAAGTAGTAAGTAGTGTAATTAACAAAAAAAAAAAAGAATATCGATGACTGCGGTTCCTCTGGCTCGCTCTCAGCCCATTTGCTGAGTGCACCCATATGACAAATTGCTTTAAAATACCTCCAGTACTTTGGATTCATGACAACATTTAGCTAATCGATGTTAATAAAACTTAAAGATGTATTACAGTTTGATTAAAGAAATATGCCTGCTGAGCACTGCACAAAAGAATTGCTTCTGCAGGACAGCTTTACTTACACACACACGCAAATTTGTGTTAGTGTCGTCAGTCCAGTTTTGCCTTCTGTGGATCTCAGCTGAACAGTGTGAAATTTCAGCTTGTCTCCCAAGACTGTCCGGTCATGCTCCAGTGAACAATCACCATTGCTGATATGTTGGTATGTGATTGTAGGGGTAGAATTTGGCTACTAGATGTGAAAGGGTGTCAGAAAGGCTGAGTGCAACGGCAGGGAATTTGAGGCATGGACCCAAAATGCAGACACTAGCAAGGCTGGATCAGTTTACAGGTTTATTTAACAGAAACAGTCACTTACAGAAATGTCCAAACGAAAGGCAAGGTAATCCACATACAGGGGTAAAGTCCAACTAAGGCAGAGTAATCCAAGAGCAGAGGAACAATCCGGAAATCCAGGGGGAAATGGAGCACAAGGCAGAAAACTCAACATTAGACTACAACACGACAAAGACTGAACACAACTGGGACACACCACACAGACACAAACAGGCCGGGTAATTAGTCACAGGTGAGACACATGAGCAATCAAGGCAAACAGGAAACATAGCTAGACATCTGTACACTAGAGCTGCAACGATTAGTTGATTAATCAAATTGTCAATAATTATTTGAAATTATTTGATAATACCTGCTGCCTCTCTCCTATACATATCATTGCTTTGGATTTTAGAATGTTGGTTGGACAATTCATAGACCAATCGGTTAATCAGTTTATCAATACAATAATCTGCAGATTGATCGATTTAAAAATAATAATAATTTGCAGCTCTACGCTACACATTTATGTGAGCAACTGTGTGCTTTCTAAATGGGTAAAAATAGATAAAAATATTATTTTATTACATGTGTTTGTAATTTTAATTTGCAAGAGGTGTTATGGGGTATTTTAGTCTATATCTTAATTTCATTATTAGTTAAGAATAGATATAACAACAACAAAATCACACTGTTTACTTATGTACATGCAGTTATTTCAGTGTAGAGGTGAAGTTTGTGTTCTGTGAGCGAGGAGATAAAGAGGAGATTCTGGGCAAATTGTTGTCTGTCAGTCCTGAAAGCAGCTATCGCGCTCCCCCAAAAGCTTAAAGCAATGTTCGACTTTTACATGACTTCTGTATTTTTCAGAAAGTTTACATCTGTCAAATCGTGTACATGTATAAATATGTTCCTTTACTTTGACTTTCAGACACAAAGATAGAAAATGTTCAATGATCTCTCACTTGATGCATCATAACACAGTGAATGCATGTGGACTATTTAATTGTATATACACTGAAGGTAGTTGAACCACTTAATGAACCACAGGATGGCAGAGGATTAAAGAAAATTTTCTGATATGTTGTTTCTTACCATATATCACTTAATGTAAGCCAAATGAAAAGAGATCCAGAGATTGAATAAAGCTGATATACTATCTTTGTAAACTGCTTCTATTTGGAGGTGATGGAACAGATTCATCACAGCTTCTAACAAAAGCAGGACTTTGTAATTGTATCTCTTAGACTGATGAGTCATGTACTGTAGCTAAATAAAGAAACACAATCAGATATCAAAGTTGTACAGTAGCAGATCTGTACCGGTTGATCTCCAGTTTGACAGTGACAGACTTCAATGAGCAGACCAGGTGGATACATTTGCTTGAAGGCAGATGAGAATAAAGTTTAGTCATACTCCATTAGGCATACAGCAGTGTTGGGGGACATTTCTTCAGAAGCTCCCTGTTAAAACTAATGGTGAGGGTATTATTGCCACTATCAGTGGGCAATAATAGTTATGCAGGCATAGATCATTTTAGCTGATCTAACCTACAGTACATGTGACAGGATGGAAAAGTATATCAATGGTATTTGTTGAGACTCTTTTTTTCTGTCAAACTGATTTCCCTCACTGTACTTTAATCCTACATTAGTATACATGCACAGATACTGTAGCTGAATAACCTTCAATGTGTTGGCTGTGAAAGTATTGAAGATATGTACACAAAGAGGGGTCTTGTACTAGCTTTCCCCTGCGTACCTCTGTTGCACTAATTTCTTTTTTTAGTGTGTATGTACATGGTGTATACTTAGATGTTACGTGTTTGTGTTTGGCACCATGTATCAGTGTCAAAGTTGGAGATTTCAGTTGAGCCACAAAACTTAAAGAACACAAGACTGATCTTATCTTCAGATACTCTTTCTATCGCACATACTGTAGCCCCACCTTCCCTGTATAAAACCACGCAGGTATTGTCTTACAGCAAAATACCACATCTGCCCTTTGTCTTTTTTCCACCTAGAGTAACACTTCTCCTTCCCCTGTCCTTCCTCTCCTGCCTCCCCATCTCTCTGCCGCTCTGTTAGACAGGAGCTTTCAAGAGAAACTTCAGCTCTCCTCTGCTAAGCACTGATGCGCTGGGTGTGGTCAGAGAGGCTCCTGCTGCCCAGGGTGAGTGATGGAAACACTGGCAGATTTCTCACAGCACCAAACAACTGTAATCTCAGGATGAGTAATCACCATGTCTGTGGCCTTCGGTCCTTGATGCCCGACAGGCTGTGTGTGTGTGTGTGTGTGTGTGTGTGTGTGTGTGTGTGTGTGTGGGGTGGGGGGGGGGGGGGTCAGTATAGTGTCAGCTATAATATTGCACATGTGTTGCTGCTTTCCGTCTTGTCTGGCTGTGTGTAGAGGCGGATAATGGCATTGTTGACCCTGTGTATGAGGCATTGCGCTATGGGACATCACTGGCTCAGATGAGCCGCTCCAGCTTCAGCAGTATCTCAGAGTCACCATGTCATGAGGTATAAAAACACATAAAATACACATACAACCCCAGTCGATCATATAAATTCATGTTGCCATAAATCATACCAACAATATTGTTGACTTTGCTGGCTGCAACCCTTTCTTTATTACAGGCAGAAGAACTTCAAGACAAGCTAGAAAACCAGCCAATAGCTGAAGAGGAACACATCCCAGGAAGTAAGTCAAATATTTCCTTTCAATTTTTAACCGATAATCAGATGTTTGTCGACATGGTAACAGTTTGGCAAGATAAATACTCACAAGGAATAGTTGAATATTTAAAAAAGAAATGCTTGTTTGCTCCCCCCCCCCCAAGCTATAAAGCTGTAAATCTGTGTCCAAAGGTTACGAAATCCACCTAGTAAAGCCTCTAAAGATCACACATTACATATATCTCATTTGAATAATCTGTACAAAACCCAAAGTGCTCACGCTAAAAGTGTTAATTTGAAGTACTTTAGAGGTGCTATTAGGTGTATTTTTAGGTAGGTGGTTTTTGTTACCTTTGTACAGATCCATGCTACCTTTGTCCCTGTTTCCAGTGTTTGTGGTAAGCTAACCATTTGCAAACAGACATTAGATGGTATTGATCTTCTCATAATCGATCGTTTCACTATTATTATTATTGCTGAACATCAAAGCAAACTGAGGGATCTGGAGCAACGTCTTCGCTTTTTGAGTCTGAGGGACTGGTACAAAAACCTGATGTTTACCATTCATGTTGAAAGTGTTCTTCTTCTGGTTTCTCTAATAAAGAAATAGTTCAACATTTTGGAGAGAAGCACTTATTTGCTGTCTTGCCATGGAATAAAAGTTTGAGTTTGGTACCACTCATGTCTGTACAGCAAATATGGAGCTACCGCCAGCTTACCAAGTTTTTATAGGAGGATTCTTATAATCACTGTGAGATTGCTGGGCAACCAGCAGACACATTAGTTATACTTACAATCCCAGTCCCGGCTGTTCTCATCTGTGACACCACGATGGTGGAACAAGCTATCACATGCCATCAGAGCAGGGGCATCCCTCTCTAACTTCAAGAAGCTCTTGAAAACTCCTCTCTTCCGAGAACACTTCCTCTTATAACACCTCTAACTCCTAACCTGCTAACAACCTCTTTCTGTGCTCTTCTTCTATCCCCTTACAATTATCTTGTATTGATTGCACTTTTTTGTTAATTCTTACTTCTTTCCCTAGGTATTTACCCCATTGATTCAATATGTATTCTTACTAGTATTTATTGCACTTACTAGTAAGTATTGTCAGTTGTAGATCTCGTGCTGTATTTGATGCTTTGTTGATGCTTGTATGTTGTTTCTCAATTGTAAGTCGCTTTGGATAAAAACGTCTGCCAAATGAGTAAATGTGATTTAATGTAATATCTAATGTAAGGAAAAAAGTGATTAAAGACAGACAATTCATGTAGAAGGACGCTTGGTTTAATTTCCAAAGTTAACATGCAACAGAGAAACACAATGGGGCACACATTTCCATTTAAGCATTATTATGCAGTTTAGCTAATTAGAAAAGCTGGATGGAGGCAGCAAATTGAACAAAACATCCACAATATCACTGAAAAGGTTTTACACTAACTGCTTTTGTTTAGAAATCCACCGCTATTTTGGAACAAATAGCGGTGGAAACATGCTGGTCGAATAAATAACGATGTAGCGATTATTACATGACAGGTCAATTTGGGTTGATTACATTGTACAACTCTAAACCAGGTTTGAAAATACAAAATTAAGCAGCAAAGTCTGTAAATGATCTGCAGCAAAACCTTTCCCAGAACTGCTAAACACACTTCTGCACCTGTAGTAGAGATTCAAAATCAATGAAGAGACCGGTACCGGCACCTCCTAGGTCTTGCTTCCGAAAGCAAGAAAAATGTTCTCGTATACTATATATTACTCTCGTAATAGCAGTGAGATCTAGACAGCCAAGCACTTTGATTCCATGCTGTTGTTGTGTGTTGTTGTTGGGTTTTTTTTTTTTTTCCTGTAATTGGAACCCTTTGCTTAGGTAGACGGTTTATTTCTCTCAAACGATACGTGTTTCCTACGCTATATCTACTCAGCTCAGGCAAAAAAGTTTATAAATACACTTTTCCTCATATAAAAATAGACAAAAAAATATTTCGACTTCAGTCAGTTCTGAAGGGACAGGCATGTATTTCTTTATTTTATGACTAAAATATCAACATGTAGTCCGTGTGAATGTGAGCGTGAGGGGTTGTCTGTCTATGTGTGGCCCTGCGATGGACTGGCGACCTGTCCAGGGTGTACCCCGCCTTTCGCCCAATGTCAGCTGGGATAGGCTCCAGCCCCCCCGCGACCCTGTACACAGGATAAGCAGTTGACGATGGATGGATGGATGGATGGATCAACGTGTAGTGGAATCTAATGATTATGCAAAATAACGATCAGTGGATCATGTAATAACAAGCCTAGATACAGTACGCTATAGAGGTGGTGTGGGTGTTCTCTCTACATTGCTTTAACCTCCCTGTCTTCAGTCCCAGGAGAAGGGATTATCTCTGTTTGTACTGCTGCCACTTTACAGCAAATGACCTTGGCTTTGGCCTTCCTTCTGTTTGCCGCAATGTGACAAGACCCCTCTTTGTGTCCCTCCCTTTTTTTTCTTCCTCTTTTTCTTGTTTTACACGTGACCATTTTTTCTTACACACTTTCTTTCCCTTTTTCTTTTCCCTCTCCCTCTCTCTTTGTGTTTATGTGTCTGTCTCTCCAGTGCTCACCCCTCCTGAAAGCGAGAAGGCTGATTCAGAAGACAGGGTCAGCCTCAAGGTGTGTAGTCAGCGTTATACTCTTCTTTCCGCTTATTTTTTCTTGGTGAAAATGCACTCTGCCGACCCCCCTCAAACGCTTCATCCTTTTCTCTCAGTTTCAGACTTCCACATGAGGAAACTACATATAACTATCTTCATCTGTCTCTTTTTTTCTGTTTTTGTCAGACTCCAAAGAGAGTAGAGGTTCACTCCATCCACACCTATGTGGCTCTCTACAAGTTTCTCCCTCAAGAGAAGAATGATTTGGAACTACAGTCAGTCCAATTTCTTTTGTATACTGTACTGTGCTTGTACATGAGAGTAATCTGGTGAAAGGGGAGGAAGTGTGTACCTGGCCAAAATATACTAACATTCACACGCCATCTGCCTCGTCAGCGGGATGATTGTAGGGGGTTGCAAGGTTCGGTTTGGGAGGGGGGAGCATGCTTGGAAATCTGGAAGGACAAACAGCTGCGTTGAGTGTGTGACATAAAAAAAAAAGTGTCTTTGTATGTTGGTAGGTGTAGGAAACTGCTGAGTGTGGTATGACACCCACTACTAATCTGGAGGATCTGTCTGTGCAAGAAGACAAGACACATGGCATTTCTTAACATGGACAAAGCCGTCCAGTTTCCTCAGAAAGAATTTGCATGGTGACATTTACAATACTATAGATAAAACACAAAAGAAGCTAGAAAACAGGCATTTGGGGACATCCGCTATGCAGTGATACCTGACCAATGTAGGCTAATCATCAACTTCTATGTGAGACTAAAATTTAATTAAAGCATGACTTGATATAAAACTATCAAATTGCTACTTAAAGGATGCCAACCATAGCATTGACCGTTTGACTCACTTCTTGTGACTATAAAATGTTTCTGTTGAAGTAATAGTTTTGGTATATTAATCACTTTTGTGTCGAGAGTTATTGAAAAGACAGACACCACTCTCATGTCTGAACACTTGATAGGAAGCTAGAGGCAGCAGTTAGCTTAGCATATAGCTGGCCGGGCTCCAGTATGAAACTTGTTATCAATTTTATTTATTTTTTGTTGTTGTTGAACAGATTAAACAATCAAGATATAGAGTCAGGCTAGCTGTTTCCCCTTGCTTCCATTCTTTATGCTAAACTAGCATATTTCCCGAAATGTTACATGGTGTAATTTGCAAATGATGATGAATATATAAAAAAATATATTTTCTTATCGATCACTTTGCTTAAAGAGGTGGTATTATGGTTTATGGCTTTTTCCCTCTCCTTTATTGAGTTATATATCTTTTTTGCGTATGTACTAGGTTTGCAAAGTGAAAAAGCCTAAAGTCCACCCCAAAGGGAGTTCCCATCTCCCACAGAAAACTCTGCTCTGAACTGCCTGAAAACAGCTCGTTTGTAGTCCAGCCTTTACTTCCCTTTCTTGTGATGTCACAATGAAAATACGTGTCATAATGCTCGCCGAGCGGCTAGTCCAACACGCCCTCAAAAACTGCAGCACACCTCTCCTCTCCCTTCCAAACACTAGCTACCCTCCAGGCAGTCAATGGACATGAAGTTGTTACTGTAATGTAGAGACAGAGCTCAGTTAAAACTTTATGGATGAAAGATACATTTGTTACAAATTAATAACTCACCACTCTGAAACTCTTGCTCCAGTCCAAATTGCCAACCTGGTTGGCAACATGTGGCCTACAGCTGAATCGAAGCTGTTTAATGTTTTTTCGCTGACCTGCCCTTCTCTGCTTCTGATTGGCTAGTAGTCCTTAACTAGGAAATGCGCATGTGCAACTCCCAACAAAGATCATTTAGAGACGAGATGTATCACTCCAGAGCTAAAACAAAGCCTTCAACACAGGGTGAAAAGAGGAGCTGCAGCAATGTGCAGTATGACAAAAAATATGGTGTTTTTTTTGAAAATTAAACCATGTAAATCCTGTTCTTGTAAATAGGATTTTGAACCCGAAAATGAGCATAATACCACCTCTTTAATTGTCTGTTTTTCCTCCAGGCCTGGTGATAGAGTTCAAGTCACAGATGACTCCAACGAGGACTGGTGGAAGGTGAGCTATGAAAGAAGTGCTGTGACCATTTAAAAATTGTCACATTTCTCTCTGTCTATCTCTATCTTTATAATAAGCCAGTGCTCAGGTGAATAAAATATTATCACTACAGATCTCCAGATTGATACCACAATAACACACACATATAGACTTCAGTAAGACAGTCGTGGGATTAGTTGAAGTTCTATTCAAAGCAGAGCTGCTCAGGGACTGTAACACTAAAGAGATGGCGGATCTGCTTGAAGGACAGCAGGTGTGGGTGTTAGCAGAGCTAGTTAGCATGAAGAGAAAGAGGGAGAAGACATAATGCAGTCCGTATTTTAATGAGGCAGCTGAAGATCTTAACCTTCACCTGCCAAAGGACAGACAGGTATTTACATAAACCATAACACACACTTTAAGTTACCTAGAGATTTTCTTTGCTGCAACCTGTGTTCCAATCTGATTACATGACAAAACAAAACAAAAATCGTTGTTCTTCTCTGACGGTCCAGTTTACATTCGAATGCTTATAGTGAGGCAACACTTGAATTTGGTACAATATTTACATGAAAATTCATGTAAATACATGTAAAATGGTGCAATTATACAAAACACAGTACTTTACAATATTGAGTAATTTTCACCCATGCAAACCACATTGATTTACAGAAAAATGTCATTTTAGTGTAAACATGCCTTTGCTAAATGTCAACATATGGACATGAGAAAAATGGGTGAGCACACCTGTGTGCCAAAGTCTCTGAAGAGAACAGAGGGGGATTAGGGCTCCACAAATACAGATCCTTTGGTCTAGTACTGATGCTGCTAATTAGGGAACAAAAACACTAATTTTCTTTCAATGCTTGCTCATTGAGTTTATTCAAATTCCAGTGTGTGACTGGGATTCATATGTGATGCATATTTAGGCATCTGGTCAAGTAAACAAAGATGAAAACACAAAACGATCTAATTGCTCAGGTAAAGACTGTCGAGATCTGTAGTGGAAGCTGCCTGTGTTGGGTTTGCTGTTTGTGTTGAAATGTAAGCGGGCAGATGCAAGAGTTGCTTTTTTGATTTATTCCATAGAGGAGGAATTTAACTCAAACCAGGGGAAGCCAGCACAACTGATTTTTGTAGTACAGGAAATTTACAATTACACACAGACAGAAAACTTCTATATATATCTTTGTGTGTGTGCATGCGTGTGCGTGTTTTTACCAGGGGAAAAGCAGAGACAAGGTGGGATTATTTCCGGCCAACTTTGTGCAGCGGGTCCGTCCTGGCGAGCGGGTGTGGAAGGTCACAGATGGTTTCCAAGGCAACCGAGACAAAGGCCAGATGACCGTGAAAGAGGCCCAGGTGAACACACACATAAAATACACACATTTTTTCTTTCTGTCAAACACACTGAATAAGTGTATGTAAATTCATGCAGAAAACTGCTGAGATTACAGAGGACAGCATGTTATGGCTTCCAGTACAGCTCACTTTTTGCCTTAGTCTAACTCTCTCACATAACTGAATGTCACTTGCCCCTCCTCCTGCTCCATACCCCCCCCCCCCCCCCCCCCACTCTCCCTCTGCAGATCTGCGTGGGGAAGAACGAGGAGATTGACGGTTTCCTCCGGCTGAGCAGCGGGAAGAAGAGAGGCTTGGTCCCTGTGAAGTATCTGCTAGAAATATGATGGCAGCGCACTTCTCCTTGACCCTCAGTTTGATAAAGAAGTTCACTATGACGGAGGAATACTCAGGAGTGTTTGCCCAACACCTCACTGACCGCCAACCAACCACCTCCATCCCCTCCGAAAAGTGGCAGCGAATTAGCAGCTTGAGTGGACGTCGACCCACAACTTTGCTTTTTACTGCAGATTTTGACTTTAAGGAGAGGATGGGGGGCGGGGCTTCTTCAGAGTTATTTAGAGCTACTTTTCTTGTAGCACAACATTTACTTTGTGAAGTGTTATACACACTCACAACAGAAATGTAGCATCATTTTGAAGAGGATAGTGTGCAGGAAGTCTGGCTACCTCACTAGCCATTGCCATTGGCCACCTGTCTGCAAAAATGGGAGAGGACTACCTTACTATGATGTCAAGGCCTGCGAAGTGTGAGCGACTTTGTGTGCAAATTGTCTTCATTTCACTGTTTGTGTAGAGAAAACAAGACATAAAAGACTGTGAAAGAGTATAGCTGTTTATTGTAGTGGCTTGTGCAAACATTTTTTGGTTAGTTATTTCAAACCCTTAAACAGATCTGGTTTAGTATATTCAACTAAGGGTATAAACCATGACGATCCAGTTACATGTGTGCAGACTGCTGCTCACTATGCGCACATGTCTGCTGTTGCAATATGGATTCACAATGTGCATATGTGTCACTCCTGTTCCGATTAGAAAATGATTCAGGTATTACATTACGTGTATGTAAAAATTAAAAACAGTCTTCTCTGCTACATTTTGGTCAAATGAAAGTCCACACACACACACACACACACACACACACACACACACACACACACACACACACACACACACACACACACAGGGGTTTCTGTATTTCATACTGCTCTCCAGTGATTAGATTACGGTACATTTGTGCTCTTCACAGCTCTGATGTGACAAATGCTTTCCGTGCACCTCTGGGAGCTTCTTTCTCAGTATGCCCTTCAATCACATTCTCTTTACACACACTAACGCACATAGATTTTATAGTTCACTCTGTTCCATGTAACTCTAAAATCCACCACTAGAATCCGCTTCCTGTCATTATATTCTCTGCATTGTTTATCTGTATGAAATGTCCGTATAATCTTCGCTGTCATATCTGGTTGAGTACCACAACAATGAGGATGGTGTGCTGTCTTGACTTTTCTGATCTACTTGCTTTTGGCGTGGAGAAGCAAAGGAAAGAAATACTGTAATTCAGGATGATGATTAAAAAAAACCAAACTCAGTGTTATTTGTCAAAAAAGAAAGTGATGAAAACTCTCCAACTTTCAGTCTCTCAGAGTTTCATGTACCAAACAACAGCTGTCAAAAATGTATTTTTGATGAATGGCTAATGTTTCTCCCAGCACACGTGATCACTTTTAAGTAACTCTGAGGGACTGTTATTGTTGCTGTTACTTAATGTGAGGCAAAATCACTGCACACCATTTGATTTATTGCTCTGTCATTATAAACCATAAGGCAGTGACAAACTGCCTTTGTTGCAGCAATAAATGTAAATAAAAACATGACAGTATTTGTAAATAGCCTTATAAAGATACTGTATATATTGGCTCTGAATAGCACTCTGACCAAGAGGTTTGCAGCTATTCAGGAGCCAACTAAGGGCATTAACTTCACAGTTACAAATTACAGGAGATTATTGTCCCACTTATTAGTGTATGCATCCCTTTTGCTCAATTAATATCTAGCCCTGTCAGCACAAATCTTTTCAAATACTATGCACAACAGTTCTAGTCACTCACTTTATTTAATATTATTCCAGCATAACCACACACATGTCAGTGCATACCTGTGCATTTGCAAAGATTTGAATTTTGACTCCAGCTTTGGGAGTATTGCAGCTTTTACAAAGTGTCCATCTGGGATCAGTCTGCACCATACTAATCCTAAACATTACCTTCACCTGACTAGAACCAAGATTGGCTCAGGATCAGTATTAACCAGGTGAATTCCCTTTCTCACCTTAATGCACACTACCAGGCTAGTTCTCTGCATGGCTAGCTGCGTCTCACATCTCTCAATAAAGTCAGATGAACTGTCAAATTGTGTGCTCTTTTATTTGAAATATAATTCATACTTTGTTCTTCAGTTGTGTGCTTTGGTTTCTCTGTCAAAAAGGCTGAGCAGGGTGAAATGAAGGTTTGATTTGCAAAGAGCTCATGGCATTAAAGGCAATGCATTACAGCTTTAATTTAGTGCTACTATTACAAGTCTGGATTAATGAATATTCATTTTGAAAGTGTGTCTCCTCAAAAGTCGCTAGTGATTAGCTTGGATGATCATGAAAAGAGCACTTCATTTTCCAAAACATGCTGCAATGTTAAAATGACAACATAATTAAACTGTGAATTACTATAAAACTGATGTTGAAAGAAGTATTCAGATTTTTACTGTACATAAGTAAAAGCTGCAGTACCAAACTATAAAAATACTAATACATAATTACAAATACCCTGCATTTAAAAGTTGGCTTAAGTAAAGATACAGAAATATTAACAAGATGTACTTAAAGTAAAAGTACTTCTTAAGCAGAAAACTCATTGTTATGTTATTATATCATGTCACTATTATTAATGCATTAACATGTATAAAGTACTTTAATGTTGTAGTTGACCGCAGTGGAGCTCATTTCTGTTACTTCATATTGCATCATATTTTATAAACTTCTATGTTATGTATAACAACCATTTCTGTGAAATAATGTGGTAGTATGATAATAGAATAATGTGGTACAGTATGCCCCTCTGAAATGTAGTGGGATAGTAGTATAAAATAGAAATACTCAAGTAAAGTACACATTGTACTCAAGTAGTCAACAGTACTTGAGTGCACTTAGTGACTTTCCACCACAATATAATCTATACATTGCTAAGATCAGTCTGGCGTGGGCACATACTAGAAGGCTGGAGGCTCACAGTAGTCTACTAACTGGAGTAGCTTGATTATCTGTGTCCTGCTTCCGTGCTATTTTTTTTTTTTAACCCTAATCAAGACTGTCCATCCCTCATATGGTCAAACTATGTTCTGTCCAGTCAATCAGACAATGACCCTGACATTAATTAGGAATGCTGTCAACCACACATTTTCTTTAGTGGATGATAAATGACAGGAAGATCGGGCAACACATTTCACCGTTAATCAGTTTGTGAGTGACCTCACGGTGAAGGCCCGCCACAATTAAGTATGTTACTACACACAGAGCATCTGGCAAAGGTCTGACTAATGCCACAACCACATTTTGTTAACAGAACCATAGGTATTGTGGACATTTACAGCCATGCTAGCAGCTCTGTGAGGCGGTACTTTGGCATAGCGGTGCTTTGAGCAAAATGCTAACATCAGCATGCTACTACGCTCACAGTGACCATGCTAACATGCTAATGTTTAGCAGGTTTGTTTGTTTTCCATGTTCAGCAAAGGTTAACATGCTAACATTTGCTAATTAGCAAAAAAGAACGCAAAGCTGGGGCTGAAAATGGCATTAGCTTTGCAGGAACTTGGTCATAAACCAAAGTAGGCCAACTGGACACAATTTTAACCTGATAGTGGCACTAAATGAAAAGTCAGGGGATTGCCAGAGATACTAAAATTCATCCTAAGGAAGAAATGGACATCTGTGCCAAATTTCATTGCAGTCCATCCAATTGTTGTTTCATTTTGTGTTTTTTTAATTTATTTATTGTTTTATTTTAATTTGGACCAACATTGCCATCCATAGAGCATGGCAAAAAAACACTATAAAGAAAACTCATTTAATCGTCCCATTTTTTTATCCACCCACCTTTTGCCTTTAAAAGCATTAATTTAAAGCTGAAAGTCTGCACTATAACCTTATATTATATGTATAATTTCACACCTACATTCATAAGCTATTGAATCCAAACCGAAAACGTCTCCCTTCACAGCCACAGAATTACACTGAGATATTTCAGAGTTGACAGTGCAGAGCCTGAGAGGACTTCTTGTTCTTAATGACCATAAATAATATGATTAACTCCCAATAAAATTAATTGGCAGTGTAGGAGCTGCTGGCAGGCCATAGACTAAGATGGCAAAGAGTGTCTTTGTGTGTGTGTGTGTGTGTGTGTGTGTTGTGCGTGTCCCTGCTGTGGTGTGAGGAACATTTCTCAAATTATGACCCAGTTCTGTTATCAAATTGGATCAAATGTGATTTATGTCTCAGCAGAGAGAGAGAGACAGACATAAATGTGTGCAACTGGCAGTACATCAAGCTATTCGTACATTTTATAAAATGCTGACTTTGGTGCTTAAGATGGCATGGTGCTCTCCACTTACTGTACCACTGACCTCTCTCTCTCTGTCTCTTTTACGACAATGAGCAGAGGAAGTTGAAATCCTTCTCTGAAATTCTCTTTCTGTGGCTCAAAAGGCTGTGATAAGCAGAGAATGCAAGGCTGAGTAACTGTCTCTCCCTTGGCAAATCACTTTCACTCTTCTATCACGCTACATTCATCAACATCACGACAAGACACTGAAGTGTTTCTTTTGGGGCAACAAATCCTAACCGGGAGTATCAAAGAGACTATTCCTGAGCATATCATGCCCGTTCCAGAAAATGACTTATTAAAATAAGTAAAATGGCTCATTAAATGTATGATATGTTACACAATCCCTCCCTGTCCTTTAAAATAGTCACACACTTCTTTGCTGAGCAGCAGCTGCTGGACAGACTCACAGTAGGGGTTAAGACCGCAGCACAAGGGCGCTAACAGGCAGCAGGAATATAGCAAAAATGCAAATTCTGGAAGAAAATCCGTGCTCAAAATAGCACTTAATTATATAGGCAGGCAGAAGGAAAGGAACGCACTGTCACAGGAAAATAAAGCTTTCTGGTGCTTGGCAGACAAAAGGAAAAAACACCTTACAGACCCCTGCATCAAACGCACGCAAATAAAAATAATCTCCTATCCCTCACTTCCTCACTGTCTGTTTTATCACTGTACGTGAGAGGATATTAAAGGCTTGAAATATGAAAATCTTTCACACTTTGTATACAGTTCTGTCAGTCGGCTCACATGGAACATTATTTATTATGTGACTACATACAGAGTTGATATCTAGTGTCTATGCCCCAAATATCTAGTTGATATCTAGTGTCAACTAGGGTCTAGGGTGTGATGATAATAAATTCCCACTTTAGGGTAACATGGGGCCGACAGGTGGATTCTTAGGTTGGAGTTTATGAAATATGAGCAGCGGCAGTGCTTGCAAATTATTAGTGCAGCGGCAGTATATCAAAGCAATAGAGTGGCCCAAGCGCCAACACTTTAAATTTAACTCATTGCAAAGTGTGCATTGGATTGCACACTTTGAAGCTCCGCTTCAGTGAAGAGACGAAATATGGCGGCAGGCAAAAACATCTGTGTGTAGCAATGTGGAGACTGTAACCTTCCTCAAATTAACACATGAAACAAACATTTATGCTATATTCCCATCGCATTTTCTAGTTTGTGTTATTTTGTAGCGCCCTCATCTTCTGCAATGGCTTATTGGCACCTGACTGGAAAATTAACACCAGTCTTTATCAGGACAACCCAACTCCTAATAAGGGCAGTGGATGGTGGCACATTAATTCAAGTTTTCTTTTGCCAATTTTTTCGTTTCTGTTTGGATGGATGGAAACCTAGCTATTGGCATGCTATATTTAGCAGACAGTTGCCTATACACATTCAAAAGAGCAATGTTAGCATTAATTTGGAGTTGTGTTTGTGGCCACCTGAAGAATGTTAAATCCAATAAACACTCTCATTTTAGCCATTTTTGGTCTTTCTAACAACTTTTATTTGTCGGTCATTTTGTGCTGAGCAGTTAGCATACAGTGCTACCGTAGCCTACCACTTTTTTGCTGAAAACAGCTGCCAGTTGTAGCTGTAATCTATCTGCTTACGAAGTCTCTGAGGTAAACTGAGGGAAAGAACTGCAAGGCATTGTTCAGCTATTGCTTTAAATGGATGTGATCACCAGGTTGTTTAATTTTTAATCTGCAAGACTCTTAAACCTAATAGATTGTGAATATTGTTGGAATGATGTGTATGAAATGAGTTTAATTTTGCTTTTCAATGGATTCAACCAACTCACAGTTTCATGTCTATTGCCAACTCAGAGGAACCATTAATTTATCAAACAACTCGGTGAACTCCTTAAAACATAGAGATTTAGCACCTCATGCTCCAGCAACAACATTTTATTTATCACAAGTCAATTGTAGGTTTCTTTTCCTCCCTGTCTTATGTTGTCACCATCCTACAGTTCCAGTCATGTTTACATTCTTCCAGAACCCTGGCCAACTGGACCATTAAAAATGAAGGAGGTACACGTAGATGGCATGTTTAATGCATGGTCTCATCTCCTGCCGCCGAGGCTACCTCCGTTTTTTCAGGATGCTGCTCGCACAAACACACTCTCAATGACAGGAACGAGCACCACAGAGTCCAGAAGTAAAAGATGGCACACTGAGTTCCAGGGCTTCGAGCCTGAATAGTGAAAAGTCAGCGCATATCCTGTGAGTTGATCTTAGAGGTTGAACAGGACAGAGAAAATAGACCCCCAGGGGTTGACACATGAAAGCTATCTTTGAAGCATGCTACACTGGGAATGATAGATTTGAGGAATCGCATATGCTTCTTTGCTTCTGCAGAATAAGTGTTTCAGGGGAGGCCCTGGGTGATTTACTGTTTATTCTCACACAAAGAAAGAGATAAAAAGAATTTTATTTATGAGGATGGATAAGCCTCAAACCGTTGTCATCTGAACCGTTTCCAAAATCATCGTTCAATCATAAAAGTCATTGTCTAACAGATTAAAGAAGAGTCAATCCACAGGATAGAGACAGAATAACACTCTGCAGGATTAAATAATCTAAAAGGAAATTCTTCATGCGTCTTGGTTTTCAGTCGGAAGCACAGCTCAAACTGAGGTATTAACGCGGTAAAATAACATTACTGTATAATTATAAATAAATATTTGACACTTCCAGAATGGCAAGATTTTGGCGGCGTTTTTTGGGGAACAAACGCATCATTTAAAATAACACACAGTGATATTAGAAAATCCTATCAGGCTACCTTATTTTATTTTGGGAAACTGGAAATAGGTGTGTGTGTCGCAACCAAATTAGCTCTTTAGCTGTAATCATTAGAGATATCAGAGGATATTTGGGACATTTTTATAGACTGTGTACAGTCCCAATGACCACATGACCCTTTAAATCATGTGATTGATGGAATTGCTAATTTGTCTACAATGTCATCTTTAAAGTTGTTTTCCACCATTGCTTGGATTAATGTTCTTTTAGGTTGATTGCTCCTCAGTGATAATGACAACAAGCACTTGTATACTTATAAGAAGCATGTGTACAACAAATCAGAGCCAATCCAGTCAATGGGCTCATAACCTTGAACTGACCGTTCCCAGCTCTTCATAGTACAGTAGACCACAGTCAGTGATATAAATCATGACAGTGAAGTTACATCTTCAACACGTAATGCAAAAAAAAAAGAAGGATATTATGGGATTGGGAGTCAAAGTATCACTATATTGGTTGTAATCACTGTACCTTATACTAATAACTAAAACTGAGGTGTCTACGTAAGACGTTGGCTGGTGTGCCAGATGGCTGTTTCACTGGTTATCACAGATGTTTCTCTGAATATTGCCCATGACACCTTATGAAAACGCAACACAAAGTTCCAGTCTTGCAGATCCACCCCACCTCCACACCTGCTCGCAGTGCTTTCACTCCATAACTGCAATAGGATTAAACTCCACAGCACTTCACAACACACTCTTTCAACAGTAAGACCACTTTTATGTTTTTCTCTTCATCTTTAACCTTTTCACATTATGTAGCTTTGATGTTATTGTTGGCCTCTTGACTCTGCTGCAAATGGAAAATCATAGGAGGTCAAGCAGCACAATTGAGGAACAAGGTCTTCAGGAGTGTTTTTAATATGTATAAATGGCTCACCTTGCTTTTATCCATCACTTTGATCAAGAAGGTTTAAAAATGCCAATTACTTTAATGTTAAAGCTTGCCTGCAGGACTTCTGGTGATTCATCTCTACATTAAGCTAAATGACAGTTCCTATCTCCCTAATCATTTGGTTTGTTGTGTAAGTGTCTTGGTTTCCTAGTTACTTAGTGATTTGTTGTTATAAATTTACTCCATTTGGCACACAATACTGTACACCCTAAGAAGATAATATACTGTAGTGTACAGCCAACATAATCATGATTGTGAAGACTTTATGTAGGCCTACATTTCCCTACAAAGACAAAGATTACACTATAGAAACAGAGAAACAGTAAAGTTGAGAGCAAAGGGTTTGGAGTTTTAAGGCAAGTTAGCTTAAGCTGTAATATCTTAATATCTTAAAAAAACAAATAAAACGGAAAATACAGCTTGACACCTAAAACGTATGGACAATCTCAAGAGTGGTGGAAAGTGCATAGCAATGAAGAAATGTGTTGTTAGCTTTCCTATCTGTTTGAATTAGGAACTAAAATCTTAATATATAGCCTAATTTAATAAGTTTAGCCTAAATACATTAATACATATTAAAACCTTCCCTGTGAGCATGAACATGAATTCCCCTAGGCTTGAAAACTGCATGACAATTACTGCTACTCTGCTATGCTATGCTAGGCTTTAGCATGACCAGCTTAATCATCGTGTTTGAATTTAGCTACTGCCTACTTTATGTGTACTGAAGTACTAAGTTTTAAAGAAGTTTGTTTTATGTGGAAGTTAAAGGACATGTCCTGATCAACCGCAAGATTTGTCACAGTGGTGCTGGAGGCCAAGGCAATGCCATCCAAAGTAATATTTAGATCAGTGATCGGCAACAGGCAGCTTTGCAGTGGCCAAATCGCTTTGATAGCAGAATGTAATAAATAAATAAAAAAATTGATAAGGGTGCTGAAATAGATCTCAGTCATGACAGATACAGTTACTCAAACAATCACTTCCTCTTAAGAGATTGTGCGTGAGAACGTTTTTTGCAGCAAAGCTTTATGTCGAGTTTATTAAGAGCTTTTCCTTTGAAGAGTCCTGAGGGACATTCAAAAGAGTCTCTGGCTTGCTTGACACACCTTGGAAAAAGCTGTCAGTAAACATGTGATTGGATTCCCCTGAATTTCCTCAGGGGAATGAAATTAAGTGTCCATAGGTTTATGAATGTGGATCAAACTCCGGAACGCGCGCACACTAACACACATGCTTTACTGTGAGCATGTGCAAAAGTGTCCTTCTTTTCAATTTCTCAACAAGGGACAAAAAAATATCCGCAGTAAGTTGGAATTGACCTTACAACCCACCAAATGGGAGTCCCGCACAGTACCAACTGAGCTCAACATGCACATGAGCTGAAATTGTTAGATTTTTTTCTGGCCCGCCATATACCGGCTTGAAAGAAATTTGGCCCGATGCCAGACTTATTTGCCGACCCCTGATTTAGATAATGTGTCTGGGATGTGTTTGTGGCCACGTACAATAACTTTGTTTGAGTTGTATGCTTGTAGTTTAGCCAACGGATTTCATCTGACTTTAATAGGTTTAAGTGAGTATCATCTGCATAACAATGAAAGTTTATAGAGCGTTTCCTGACAATATTGCCTAAAGGGAGCATATACAGTATAAGGTGAATAGGACTGGACCAAGCATAGAACCTCGTGGAACTCCATGACTAACTTTTGTGTGCGTGGAGGATTCATTGTTAACAAGTACATACTGACTTAAATCTGATAAATAGGACTTAAACCAGATAAGAGCTGTTCCTGTGATGCCAATTAAATATTCAGGTCTCTGTAATAGGATATGATGGTCAATGGTGTTGAATGCGGTACTAAGATCTAACAAGACAAGTACAGAGAAAAGTCCTTAGTCTAATGCAAGTATAAGGCCATTTGAAATTTTCACCAGTGCTGTCTCTGTGCCATGATGCACTCTAAATCCTGACGGAAAAAATCCTCAAATAAATTATTACTATGTAGGAAGTCACACAACTGATTGTGCAACTGCTTTCTCTGGCTGTGTTTGGAGTTTTATGCTATTTTCTCAGAAAGAGGCGTAATAATATTTTATATAGAACAAAGATCAAAAGGCCTCCGTTTTTACTAAATAGTACTGTGTTTTGGCTTTGTAGGATAACACATAGACACTGAGATCAACTCAAGACTGAACTTCTTTGCTCACATATTGTTCCTCTTAGGCATACCTTATCGGAGAGTGTGTTGCCACAAGACAGGCTCCTCTTTACGCTTCACCTCCCCAACCTCAACCCTCCCTGCCCTTTAATGGTTTGCAAATCCAGCATGCTCTAAAATCTTAAAAGCGAACTTCAAAATCCATTAGGTCGCTAAGAAAAGGATTTGAAATCCACAGGACAGATTTTCTTTGCTCTCTCTCTCCCCATGGCGCATATTACTCTACAATTGTGGATCTGAAGATATTAATTTTTTAGCTACTCTGCCTCAGCTCTTTTCTCTGCCTATTTATAAATATATATATGCAGACACACTTCACAGTCCACCAGTCTATTGTTTTCCTCAAGAAAGGCTCAATTCAGCCAAATCCTCAATTTAGCCACATTCCCACAAAGGACTCTCTAAATTGTCCTGTCCTGGTAAGAAGAGGATAGGCAAAACTAATCTATTAAATTTGAAGTGTGTCACATACTATGGGGTTTGTGTCCTCAAGGCGCAGGGATTAGAGGATAATTGAGGCTGTTCTGTTTTGCTAAAGATGCTTTGCTTGCTATCAGCTGAAGCTAGTTTTTTCTCTCGTCACCCAAGTCAACAACTCTGTTATGACAAATAGAAAGATGAAAAGGCAGAATTTTCAGCATACTGAAGAATCAGCAAGACGGGGAAAGAATTGGCAATAAGTCTTGCCTTGCCTGGTATGATTTTACAAAGGAAAGCGCAAGCTTTTAAGAAAGAGGGGTAGAAGAGGACAGGGAGAAGAAAAGAAAATACACTAACTAGAGAGAGGAGAACGATGAAGACAGTGAGAAAAGAATTTTCTAGATTTAAGGATGCTATCATTTAGAGGGGTAAACGTCATGAGTATGTGTTGGTCGTTGTTGGAGGGGGAGAATAAAATCACTGTAAAATATTTCATTCCTTCTGCATTTTTCAACAAACACTGAATATGTTAACTCCTTTTCACACACTTCTTGCAAAAAATGACAAAATGAATCATCATCTGATCATGCAGCAGAAAACTGATTCATTTAGAATTTTAATTACTTATTGATGAATGAGCATAGCTGACTCATTTATTCATTATGTATTGATCCATTTCGCTTGTTTGCTGTTAAGCTCTGTCTGCTCTTACTGTAAGCTGTGGCGGTGCTTTTTCTTAATCTTAACTGACAACTGTATTTGAACCACTTTAACAGTATTTTAGGAGTGAAATGAGATTTGAAATGAGACTGAGCAGAGACAGAGGGCCATGTCACTCTGAATGGGACAGCCAGGGTGCATCCAAACAAATATACCTGGCAAACCAGAAGAGTGCTTTGAAGAATATTGAATATTGACCCAAATTACCGTGATTCATTAAAAAAAAAATCACATGAAAGCAGATGTAGCCCAAGAGACATTGTATTTTTTTATTCAATCATGGGTGGTGGATGGATTTTTAACAACATTTTCCAAAAACATCAGAAAGCTACCAGATCACCGGAAAACTGGGAAGGGAAAAAAACTATAACTTTATTTGTCACATACAATTATACATAGTACTACCCATTAAAAATTTGTTCTCTGCATGTAACCCGTTCTAATAAGGAACAGTGAGTGGGTAGCTATTGTGCAGCGCTCGGGGAGCAGTTCAGGGCCTTGATCAAGGGGACCTTCAGCAGTGGTCTGTGCTGGACTTGAAGCCAAGCCAAGGCCCCTACGGACTGAGCTAATGCCACCCCTAATGCACAGTTAAGTCAATGTGTGTAGTAGAAGCATACAGTATTTGTTGACTGCAATGTCACTGTTTGCTTTGAATAAGCTGCTATTTTAGCCGGTGACAGTTACAATAATATAAGACACACACAGAAAAAAACAACAACTGGTTAAAATCATCACTAACTCTTTGTTCTGTCAAAACAGCAAAAAGTATGTCCCAAAGCATTATCTTTATCGCATGTACATCAAATCTCATATTGGATTACAGTCCAGTCTGCACCACGTCATGCATTCTGACATGTCACTGAACACCTGGGTACTCAGTAACCACATGTCATCCTAGACCAAAGCAACACACTCATGTTGTAGAAGACCAGTACAAAAATGTGTTTTCTGGCAAACAGACAAAACAAGTTTAACTAATGATTCATTGTGTGAATAGTGTTCAGTTAATTAGAGGCTGACAAGTAATTTATCTGCAAACCACACATTAGCTATCCATTCTCAGATCAGTAACTCCAGTATCTGCGGTGTTCACATTGTGTCAGAGCTCAGTGTAGCACTGACGGCAGGGGTAATAAATACACTAAATATACAAACTTTGGCATAACTGTTCTTGTACAAAACTTTTCAGAAGCTGTTTTCAAGATAGCAATATTTCATTTTTTTCCAAACTGAAGGGAATAAATATAGCCTATAAATGATTTGTCAATGAAATGTGGTATATGTTTCAAGTGATCTGATTTAAATGAGAACATGAGGCTTGTAACCATACAGGAATACAGAACATTCAATCCTTTATAATACCAATTATGTATTTGATAATTTCACAATAAAATACATTTAAATTATTGTATAACTGCTTACTGGATGGTTTTATGTTCTGTTTCAATAATACAAAAGCAAATAAAAGCAATGACAGTCACCAGGAAGCTGCAACTGTGAAACACTTTTCAAGAGCAGCAGCTGACTAATACATAATCTATCATGAAGTATCTATATATAAGATAATCAGTAGTGCCCTCGTTTGAGACAGCACACAAACAACTCAAGATCAACTGTAATTTATTTTATTTTAGATGCGTTTTAGTACTTTGCGGTGTCTGGGTGTAGATAAGACTAGAAGAGTGTGACGCAGCATGAAAGTCAAAAGCACAAGACCTGGTTTTCAGTAGACTGAGGCATTTATCTAGACAATATATCTGTGATCTGTTTCACAAAGAACTATTAATCCCTCTTCCAATCATCCCTTGAAAGAGACCAACATGACAGAGAGAATTAAACCTCCTGAATCCTTCCCATGCCTTCTGATGATATTATACCTCTACATATATATCACATATGCTATATTGCTATATACAAAGCAATTAGGTAATAGAGGTGAGTGAACATGTGAGGAAAGAGAAAATGACAACATGAGTGATTGTGTGGCAGATAAGACTGACTGGGCGGGAGGAGGTTAATTATGTTAATTTATAAACAAGTGACAATGTCGTCAGGTGAGGATTACAGCCGGATCTCATGCACATTTCACTTGACGTTTAGCAATCCGTCCCGTGATTACAAAAAGGTCTCATGATACCTGATAACATTTTGTATATGTTGGGTGGTAACCAAAATAGGGGAGAGACAGCCCAACACACACTGTAAAAGGGGATCATCAGACTGGCAAGTGCAGGGTAATTTGTTTAGATGTTAGATAACTGTTTTTATATTTAAAAATAACCCCCCTTTAATTACTCCCATCTCCTCGTCTCAATTGCTGTTAAAGATCTCCTGAACCCTTGAGTGTGCACCATTTGTTTTGCCTGGGTTGAAGGCCAACTGTAATAAAGAGCGCTGCTTCATTTGATCTCATATTCCTCTCCTTATCTAATCCCATTAAGGCTCACGCTTCAGGAAATAGGAGTGCCTCCTGGTAATGAAGAAATACATTAACCGGGCTACAAAATGGCCTCGCTGCACAAAGACTGTTTTCTCCTTCAGCAATCCCTATGACATCTCTCCGTAGATCTCGTTTATTTATGTGGATGGTTTTGTGTCACATTCTCTCTCTATATATATTGCAGATCCATTTCATTACATAGGCCTACATTTAAAAAGTGTTAAGCTACATCCAAATTAAATCAGGATATCAAGGTAAGCAGATGCATTATGCTGTGTAAGCCTTCATTCCAGCTCCTCAAGGCCTTTGAAACCCAGATTTTAAATATGAGGGTTCTTCACTGCCAGCCTCTAACGCTTGGGTGTCCTATTGTTTATGCATGATGGTACAGGATCCACAAAGAGAAGCTACTGCAACCCAGGCTTAAAACAGGAAAACATCTGCCAGTGAACAGGAAGAGAAGTCTCCTGAGGGAGAAAATTAAGGAGGTTCAACATAAAGTCTAAAAAGTCATGTGTTTCCAGATTCTAGATGTATCCATATGCCATCAGACTTTTAAGCAAACAGTTGTTCCAGTTCAGGTTGCTAAAACACCATTCACATATGATCGGAATTGCTGAATATGATCTGCTTCTGACTCCTGCTAATTCTCTTTCTTCTCTGTCCTGGTTAGCGACGGCTGCATCTGCAAACACTTCAGTCACACCTTCTCCAGGGAGTATAACAGAAGGAATCCTTCAAAGCCTGAGCAAAAAGTGAAAATGACTGGATGACTGGAGCGTCAGCAGCACAGGCCTGATGTGGCTGACAGTGGGTGTAAGATGCAGCACGGTTTGTATGAAGGTGTGATATCGTCTAGTTATAGTTTAGGCATCTGTGGCTTTGTTACTTGCCTTCAGGAAACGTGAAGCCGATGAAAATTATTTATGAAGGAAAATTATTTATTAACAGCTTAAGCATTTAATAAAACCTGAGCTGCTAATCATAAATGTTTGGGTTCATCTGCATGTCAGCATGGGATACTCAGTGACAAGAAGAAGTTAATTGTTCGCACTTAAAAGCCAAGGTTTGCTGTGTTCTTTTTCACCGCTCACTGAGGTTTTGCACTAGTGTCCACTGCAATCAGCACGAGCTGAATTCAGTGTGACTGATAGCATGATTGCTCACAAACAGTTAAGTGGACAAATTGATAAGTCATGGACGAGATGAATCACTGACACACGCACATAAATAAAGACTAAGAAGCACAAAGCCAGAGGCAGAGGAAGACCTACAACAGGCGTCGAGGCATTTGAAGAATTCCTATTTGACACAATTGTGTAAGATCATGTCTGGACAGTGTCAGGCAGACGCTGCAGTACTCAATCATCTGTATAAATAAACAACCAAAAGCGGGTAGTGCAAATACAGAACACTGACAAATAAGCTTTAAGAAGTCAGCATGGTGATGGGTTAACGTGCGTCGACGTCATGCACTGCTTACACCAGCACCACCCCTCCCTATTGCCACAGTGGGCACACCCAGGGCCCCACTACCGCCATTCATAGGGCCTCAAACTGGCTTGTTGCCGTCTCTGAAAGGTGGAGCTGTTGAATTAAAATAATGGTTGATAGGTAGAAAGTGCAGGTCCAAAATAAAAAAATAATTAAAACTTCAAAAAGTCCTTGCTTGAGCAAAGTAGTAACCATTACATATATGGATGTTTTTGAAAGGGCCAACACTCCTGCAATAAATTCCTACTGTAGAAGCTCGGTGATCTTTTAGTGTTTTAAACTGGATGACTGAATTGAATGTAGACGTGATGTTATGGAGGAATTTGATACTGATACTCTGCTGCCACCTGTTGGACTGTTGAACACCAACCCAAAAATATGTACCGTCTCTGAAATAGAAGAAGTTACTGATTTGAAGTGAGATCACTACACTACATGATTGACAACATCAACAGTGCTCCTGTACTCTACCTCATGTCATTTTTTAAAACCATGTCCATAACTCACATCAGGCAGTCGACAATGATCACCCATCAAATATCCAAATTTATTAACAAGAAAAAGGGGAATCTGAGAAGAAAAATACATTAATTTTAGATTCACTTCTTTGCGGTTTCCTCCTCCTTTGACAAGTTCTTCATGATCTCTTCTTTCTTGGCAAGGAGACGCTCTTCTCTGCGTTTACGGGCTTCCTTTGTCTTTGAGCGGCGAGCTTCAGCCTGGTCACTGGGTGGGGTAAAGGGAGGTGGAGACAGAAGAAAATTAAATCTGACAACACAGTGAATTAATGGAAAACATTTCATTATGCATGGACTTCTACAGAATAACCAAAAGCTTAAAATGGTTTTAGCTAAGGCAGAAATTATTATATAAATAAATGAATGAAAAAAAAAACAAAAGCGCTACTTACGCTAGAAGCTTCTTGCGAGCCTTATCTGCCTTCAGTTTGTGGATGTGCTCCATCAGGATGCGTTTGTTTTTGAAGACATTACCCTTTGCCTTCAGATAGAGACTGTGGTACCTGGAAGAAACAGAAAATGCCTCAGTGTCTCAAAGCAAGATGCCTCTTCCTGAAACTGGAATTAAATCTGGCTTACTCACCAGCAATGCGCGCCAAAATTCACACTTACATGTGCCTGTCAATTTTCTTAGACTCCCTGTAGCGACGGAGGAGACGGCGGAGGATTCTCATGCGCCGCATCCATGACAACTTCTCTGGCATACGAGCATTGGCTGTACCCTTTCTCTTACCTGGACAAGAGAAAAATAAATCCACTATAAAAAAATAAAATGGCACTGTGTCTAAAGTTCATATCTTAACTACCAAACTACTGCCATTTGCAGGATTCAATTAATTCCTCAAAAACCTGCACACAGACAACAACAACCTACATAATGCTACCTTATGATTCAGTGTAGAATCTGTGAAAGCAAATTAAAGTGATGTTTTAAGAAATATGGAAAAGGAAAGGGACATCACTTGTAAATCAATTACCCACCATAGCCCATATGACGTCCCTTGCGGCGTGCCAAGGTGTTCTTGCGGCAGCGCGCGCGGGAATGAACAGTTACAGGTTTTCTGATAATCAGTCCATCCTTCACCAGTTTTCGGATCTGCTGGCCTTTGGTAAAAATACAATGCAATAAAACATGTTGGCCTATGGGGACCAGACCACACACACATTTACAGAGAGAGAACGTTCTGATGCAAAGTGAACGACTCACGAGAATTTGCGTTGGCAATCTCATTGGTTTCATTTGGGTCCAGCCACACTTTCTTCTTGCCACAGCGCAAGACGCTGGACGCCAAGCGCTTCTGGAGCCTGAGCATGCTGGAAAAACCAAGGTACATTTTGCAGGATGTGAGATACTTTATAGTGCCAGGAAGCCTTTCAGATTCACATTCTTTGAACTTAAAATTTTTAGAAACTCGCATTACAGTAAGTAGTAGTATATCATTTTATTTACATCTTCATTACATAATATGCATCACTCTCAGCATTGGAGGTCTATGTAGTTTTGTTTTGACTGAAATTCTCAATCCACAGCAAAATACTACTTTAGGCATGATCCAGGTTTCTATTTGTCCTTAAAACTATCATAATTTTATAGCTAAATACACGTTCATAAATTTACATGTCACATGTAACGTTATTTAATTGGCACTGCCTGGTTTACAGTAAAGGAACAAAAAAAACAAACATACAAAACACAAAAGTATTCCCATAATTCCCAATTCAAGGTAAACGACTGCCACAAATCTTTATTCTTGTATTATTGCCAACTGGCCGCCTGGCATTTAATTAACAATCACACCCACATGCCTAAGTGCTGTTAGGCATGTTACCGGTGATATCTTGTGAAAAAGGTCGTCACTTCACATTTGCAGTTGTTATGCTACATCCTATTTTTAAAGCACATTGGCCAGTTTCAAGAACGAACGAAAGGGCTCACCGACACGCAGGAAAACAGCACCTCACAAATATTATTTTTAATTATTACAGCTAACTTAGTTTGTTTAATTTTAATGACATTATTGGTTGTTTGTTCGACAAGTATTGACAAACTCACTAAAATACAGTACTGCTGCCAGCTGATTCGCCGCCGCTAAGATCCTGTGGTGTTTCACTAACATGTTGTGACATGTCAGTTAACTTAGCTCTCCAACATAGTCCATAAGAGCATGCCTTCTGGTAGAAATAGACGCGTTTCCCCAAAGCAGAACAGAGTCTCACTCCTACATATTGTTTGAACAAACAATTACAAACCTCTATACGTTTTCTGCCTACAATACAAACACATATTTAAATGTCAAATGTCTACCGTACCTCATGGCTGCCGCTGGCTTGATAGAAACGAAGGAAATAGAAAGCCTGAGCCCCTACCATTATACCTATCATCATGGGTGACTCAACTGTGGCAGGATAACAATATCGTGAATCATCTACCAATTGAGTACAGATAGTGGGTATTGAAATGTCGTCTACAAGCGGAATATTTTATGCTATCTCTATAGTTAACTGTGCCTTAGAGGTCACACTGAGTGTAATATTGATCGAGTCCCCCATCATCGCACAGTGGTACGCTCCAATAAAACGTGTTATAAAGATCCGACCACTGGAGGACGCGCTACATCCATGTTTCCAAAACTGTAATTTGTAGTAAAGGTAGTTTTTATGTTAATGTATTTGCTGTGTGCAGTAACTACAGTTGAAACAGTTTTTAATCACAAATAAAACAGGCCTTCAAAATAAAAGCGCTACAACGTGATTGAAACACAGGCAGCCATAGATATAGATATACCTGATATCACAAAAGAAAAACAGTTCGAAACATCATTCCAGTGTCGAAGTTGATATGAGTGAGTAGCAGGAAAAAAATGCAGTATGGTCAGATCAGATTGGCGCAGTGCTGCCCTCTGTTGGCTGCTGAAAGAAAGACACCGCTCGCTGTTCGCCGCTGTACCAAAACAACAGCGCTCCTACCTCCTGTGACACATTTCTGTTTGACAGACCTGTGCCGTCCGGTCTTCTTACTTGTTGTGGGAGACACAAGGGCACTAAAGGACCCAAACAACGGCTGGCTGCAGTTTTGTCGACGACTTAATTTTTGAGATATGAGTCAGCGTAACACAACATTGAAGGTAAGTGGAATTTCGTTCTCGCGAGCCTGGTTAGCGTGCTAGTGCTAGCTCGCATCGCAAACATTGAAGTAAGTTCACTGTTTACTAATGCCGCGCGTGTGGTACTGTCATGGAAACAGTAACGTTGTAATGTTGGCTTATACGACGTCGTTGAACCATGTGGGGCCGGTAAAAGCTAAATCACATTATGGCGAATTTTAGTGGCATAACCTCACGTTAGCCGGTTAACTTTACGTTGACATTGAAGTCAAGTGGACCTTTTGCAGTATGGGGTTTTACGTCTAACCTCGGTTTGCCACGTATGTTCCCGTGACATTAATTAATTTAACATTAACCGCGTGCTCATTAACGTATCGGGCTAAATGGACTCCATGCTAACGTTACTAGGTACGGCGAGTCCGTTAAGCCCTAACGTCAGGTTTGCCTCATGAGGCTCGGCAGCATGCCATGCGATGTGCCGGGAGACGGTCAGAGAAACTGCACAAGTCATCGTTTAATAACGTCACACGAACCTAAAAATTGAGCAATTGGAGCTATTTAACCAGGTATTATGAGGAGGTTGCAGCGTTAGCCAAACAAAACGGCGTTACTTTGTAAGCCGAGCCAGACATCATCAGGCTGCCTGGTTTGTGCCATTGTTGTCTGCACGGCTAGCTCACCATCTGTCACACAGAGACTTCTCCTGTTTGACCTGATTATTGCAGACAGCTCGGAGTGTGTGAGACGGATTAACCTAGTCCAATGTTTATGAACAGGTGTTTTTTTGTTTTTGACGATAAACGGATAAATAAAATGTGATTAATGGGAGATGAGATGATAATATCTTAAAAATGAGTAGTGTTTTTTTGTTCAGCAACGTTGCAATTTGATGAGGAGGAGATTGTGGTTTTGCCATGCTTAGTATGTGTTTCTTAATTGTAAAATTACTAACAGAATAAAATAATCCAAAACATGACCAAATTCGCTGTTTACTTAATATGGCTGTCTGTAAAGATCCAAGATCCATGCCTGCCTGGGCTGATAAATATTGTATGTTGGTGTGTGCTTCCTGGTACATTCAAAGTAGCACTATATATTATCTGAATGTTTATGCTTCTTATATGTGGATATGATTAAGATATTACAAAAGGATGTATTTTTTTCAAGTTGAAGACAAAAATTGACAATATAGCTCCTTTATACATTAGTCAATATATTTACTTGCATGGAAACTTCAATGTTTCATTGTGGATAGCTTCACTTGTTACCTAATATCCACAGCTCCTCATTCTTCAACTTCTTTGTTTTGCTTCCAACAAAGTCACCCCATCGAGTGAAGTACTCTCGGCCATTGACCCTTTTAAAAACCCGGTTTCCCTCATCAGTGTGCCTACCACCTTGTACCATCACAACAGGACAAAATGGCTCAAAGTGCATTCGTTGACTGCTGAAAACTAGTAAGGCAGGAAGGTTTTTGCAAAGAGGCCTGCGTGTCTGCTATCTCCCTCAGTCTTTCACAGAAAGATGGATCTACTCTGTCCCTTAAGTGACACACATCTTTTTCCATGTTTTGTGTGAAAGCTTTCATTCATAAACTGACTCACTAACTCATTTTCTAACTAATGAGAGGCACTGGCTGTGGTTTATTGCTCCATTTGCACTTTGTGTCAGAAAAACACTTCATTGGTAAACATCACTGTTTATCATCCAAATTAGAGGATGTGTTGTTAATGGCTGGTTGCTTCCGTTTGACTTTACTGAACAGCACTTCAGACAACTGTCTTTCAAACAGCGCTGAAATGTTGAGAATGTGGGGACAACAAACCAAGCCAAGCATGTCCCACTGGAGTGACCACCTCATTCACCTGCTCATTTTGTTTTCTCAGACAGAAAACAATTGGGGACAGGCAGACTGGGGCAATGTTTATTGTCTTTGTAGGTATTTGGGGCCCAGATGCTACACACCTACGTTGTAATAAACTGTTAACAAGATAGATGGGTGATGTTTATGTGGTCATTTCAGATCACAAAATGGCTTGAAATTGTATTTCACAGTGTTTTAATCTTCCGAACGTCATCCGAAAATATCAGCCAATTATACAACATTTAAAACAAATAAAGCTTAAAAAACTCTTAAGTGTTTAGATAATATAGTGTCATTTCAGAGAGATATTAACAATGCCTATAGCCTCTCCCTGTATTAGTCCTATTTTGAACTCCATTTCATTTAGTAAATTTCATCCATCATTGTTTTAAGTAGCTGAGGTTGTGCAGTTCAGTACTTTATAAGTACCTTTATTTCGCAATAACCATACTCCAATTGTAGGAGACTTGTAGGTGTTCAGCACACACCCTCTCTGGAAGCATACCAGTATTTAAAATGGCTCACTATCAGAAGTAAACATGTAAAAAATAGACTTAAAAGAATGATTAGATGATATTGGAATGGAGTAAAGTAAAACCAATGTAAATAAATCCAGCCATTTGATTTGCATAATAGACTTTTCTCTTAGCAGGACTGTCACCTGGTTGTTCCCAAAGGTCGTTCAGTCTCAGATGTTTGGGCGTGTAATGCACAACACCTTTTGCTGTGGATTGTTGTCAGTTATTTGAAACACAGTAGACCAGCTCATGAAATGTATCTTAAGTGTCTAGGGACCAATTAAACAATGTAACCCTGACATTACTCAAAAAATCTGACTGGAGCAAATAATTGTTAAGTGAACCCAACTCATACTTTCAGGGTGATGCATCATGTGGAATGGGCCTACTTTTTTTTTTAGTTAGTAGTTTCTTTGACTTTCCTGTTGAAGATCGTGAGATCTGGTTCACGCTCAGTGCACTCAAAATGCTGAGCAGGGGCAGATGTTGCAGCATGTGGAGAGATCGCAAGAGATATGTGTGTGTGTGTGTGTATATATATATATATATATATATATATATTACAGTACCAATATTGTCTTTGTATTCTACAAATATGAAGCAATCCTGTTGTTGCACAATTTATTTTCACTTAGTCTAAAAAGATTAACCTAACATTTCTTTATATTCAAAGAATATATATACTATATATTTATATCTGAGGGAGGCAGTAGCTCAGTCTGTAAGGACTTGACTTTGAACCTGGAGGGTCGCTGGTTTGAGAGTGTGGACTGGTAACATGAGAGGTGCCAGTTCATCTCCTGGACACTGCCAAAGGTGGCCTTGAGCAAGCTTGAACCCCCAACTGCTGGGGTTGTGTGTGAGTGGGATTAATAAAGTATATCTTCTTCTTCTAAGCTAAATATGTATCTGCTACTCTTAAATTCTCTTTATTAATTGAGCACCTTGTTATTTTCACACTGACCTTGTTTAGAATAAGTAGTCTAGCAAGTACAGTAGGAGTTCGAGATTCCAATTCAGTTTTAATCTGCCTTTTTACGTGTCAGTAGTTTCTTTTTAAGATGCCCATGTGTGTAAGGGCAGAAAATTGTTTTCTTCTTACACTTATCATCTTTTATGCAAGTACCTATAAGAGTTATTTATTATGTCTTATATATTGTTTTAAATCTTTAAACTGTTCCATCTTTATTATTGTTCTTCTTATTCCAGTCTGTCCACATGTGTGGGGTTTAGGTCAGGGATGTTGGGTTGTTGATTGTTTTCCTCACTAGCTGTTCTTCTCCTTCCTTGACTGGGACCAGTTAGACTTTCAGACATTTGCAAATAGTCCCTCAATGTGGACTATTTGAAGTATGATCTGACCAACTTGTGGTCCCACACAAAAAATTTATTAAAATATTGTCTAACGTAAGGTAAATTAAAATATAACCTTATGATACCTCTATGTCTTTACAGCTTGCCAGCTAGTGGTGTGTGATCTGGAGGGAGAGGAAAGGACAGCAGAGAAAATGGAGGTGTCAGATGGCTTGTTGCTGCAGGTCAACAATGGAGAACAGTGGTGTAACCGCTGGAAACATCCCAATGATGACTCGGTGAGCCACACACGGAGATCAATGATTTCATCTTTGTTATGCTGTTATACCTTAAAATCTTTTTATATGTGATATTTAGTACCTTTTTAACTTAAATGATTGTTTGCGTGTGGATGGGTTTCAAGGACCGCAGCACCAGCCCCTCAGTCCTGCGCTGTGTTGCCAGCACGTGGAAGGAGGGCCTGCTGAACAGAAAGAGGCCCTTCGTTGGCCGTTGCTGTCACTCTTGTACACCACAGAGCTGGGTAAGTTACACCACAGGTAGTTAAATGTCATCATTAGTCAGGTCCAGGGTGTTATTTGTTATAATTTAAATGCTTATAACTAAAAAGAAAAGTAGCAGTATGCAGTATACAGCACCTGCCAAAACGATTTAACATGCATGTTGGTCTCGTCATCTCATAACTGCCTGATTTGCAAATGTCTGTCTGTCCCCACAATATTTACATGATCAGAGTGAAAGTCTAACTTGTTTTGTTTTTTTAAAGATGCTACAGCAACTGGCAATATTTGTTGCCTAGGGCGTAGAATGCCTTGGGATAGGGTATTTTAAACACATTTCCTTCAAAACCATGTGTGAAACACAACTTAAAGTTGCTGCAAAGGGAGTAAGTTTGCCTGCAGCAGTGGTGACAAGACAATGATTTGAGATGAACCAATGAAATGGCAACAGAAAGACAAGTTCTTCCAGCACAGGCTTAAGAACTACTGTATAAATAACAAGCAAAATCAGATCAGACTGAGTTTGTGTAACATTTAGGTTGGTGTGACACAGTATCTCAAGATGACACTAGTGGCTCCAGCTTGTTCAGCTCTTTAACGATTTCTTATCTGGAATCCAGTCTGCATTGCTTGCAAAAATGTTTTTATCATCACTGTCTCTAAGGCTCGTAGTAGGATAAAGGTTATCTTGACCGTTCAAATCCATATCTTCTTCTTCACAATAACCATAAACCTTTTTGTTTGTGTCCCAGGAGAGACTTTTCAACCCCAGTATTCCATCTCTGGGACTGCGCAACGTCATCTACATCAATGAGACCCACACTAGGTAAAGAAAGTGAAATCTACTCTATTATGGTATCCCTTCCACTAGGGCTGAACTATTAATTGTTTTCAAATCGAAATTGCAATTTGAAAGAACGCAATTAGCTAATCGTGAAGACGGCGATTAAAATGTAGGTTAATCATGCAGCGCATCTGACCCGTTTTAAGCAGTCATGCAGTTAAAAATTCATTCCATTTTGTCGTTGTGTGACCGATCTGCTCGCCAATCACAAGCGGCATGCTTCTCCTATGGAGTGGGCACAGGGCGTGTACATTTTACAATAAACAAAACTGGAGGAAAAGGTGGGATTATGGCGTAGACCGAACCGACACAAGGCAGCGGCTGTGCCATGGTTTTGTTCGCCTTAAAAAGTGTTTTGCCTGCCTGATTTTGCTGACTTGTTCAGATTTTGTTAATTTGTTCAGTTGTCCGTGCTTTTTGTGCTTCTACTATGGTTAAGTAGGTTATATTGTTAAATTGTTTTAACTGTGTTTATTGTTGACATACAACCAGGAGTCTGCACAGGGTGTTTTTATTTTGAAAATTGACCGGATTCTTTCCGCTGTTCTGTGTCTGACTTCCTGCCTGGTTCATCTGCTCTGTGCTGCTTGTCGTGGCTTCAGTCAAAAATAGACTAGCAATGAATATTGAACTTTTAGAAAATAATAATTGCAAATCGAATCATAATCGCAATATCTGGCAGAAAAATTGCAATTATATTTTTTCCCCAAATTGTTCAGCACTACCTTCCACAGGATTTTGCTCTGTGCAGTTCATTGGCTTCGCAACAGGAACATATTCAACTCCTCAAATTAAATGTTGAGCTCGTTGGCTTTTCACATGGTGCTTTTGCATCTGATGACTCAGAAATTTGATTGCAACAGGACCAGAAACTGTTTTAGTACAGTGAATACAGTGCAGCCCGGTACTAGCCTTCCTAACAACCTGTGTATGATAAATGGCTTTAGGTCAAGAGGACCAAGCTGTAAAACAGTGGAAAGGCAGGCAGAGGAATCATTTAAAGTGTTTTTCTGTGGACATCGGGCACATGCACTGATCTAAGCAGTAAGACACCTTAATACCTCAACCCCAAATAATATAAACATGAGCTTAGTATAAATCTTGTTGTATGCAGTTTGTTTCTGTGAAGTCTAGAATGTGCAATTTGCACAGGTTAATCGAGTTTTTATTCTGCATTGTATTAGAGTGTAGATATAGACATCCCATAGCCAAGATGGGCTGAAGTCAATTTGGACAAGTTAGTATTATTAGTTTTGTCTGGACAAGAAAATCAGTCTTGTCCAAGCAGCAATCTCCGGTGCTGAAAAATGAAGCCAACCTAAAATGACAAAAACTGCATTTCATCGAGTGGTAACTTGAGGCTGGCTCCAAAAGCGGGTCAATCCTCATAGCACCATGTTAAAATGCCCAACTTTACAGTAGAAATTAACATGTTTACAGCCTGGTACAAAAAACAGTTTTGGTCTCTGTAGCTAATTTCCCCATTCATTAAAACTGTACATGAGGTTATTTTTTATATAATCCACCTGTTTAAATTATATTAAGGCTTAAAGTTATGTAGATGTATACAGATGTATACCGTCACAGGTGACTAGCCGCTAGGTGGTTTCAGCAACCAGGCGTCATTCGGCCCACAACAGGCAGGTTAGCCAAAGTCAGGCACTACCAAGATGGCGACGGCCGGAGCTGTCCGTGGCCACTTTGAGCTTCACATCGGCTATTTAGAAATCTATAGGGGATGTCACAGACACTACATAAATGTTTTATACTGTCTATGGACTTGTCTCATATATAAGCTCAGCAAGGTGGAGCAGTACTGACCTTTGTTGTTGTTGAGAAAGCTGTGTGTTTATCTGCCACAGCTGATCTCTGGTAAATTAATGGAAAATCAGTCAAATTAGTGCACCACGTGTACAAGGACACCACATATCCGTAACATGCCCGCTCTGCGACACTAGTAGTTCCATGGCGTCCACCATCCCCCCTGAAAAAAATCCTTGGGAAAACACTGTGAAGTATGCCAGTCGGCGCACAGCTTTTGTTTTAACAGTCTGACTGTCTTTTAACACAACAATTAAAATATACCATTTATTGTGTGTGTGACTGTATTTATGAGTGATAGATTTTGATTAAATGTTATTATCTACAGATATGTAAATCACATATTCTATTCAAAATATGTTAATGCATCTTCAGAGCAGCCATGCATACAGTATATTTGTGTACATGTTTCTGTGTGTACATTAGTGTCTGTGTGTGCTCACGCAGACAGCGGGGCTGGCTGGCACGCAGGCTGAGTTATGTGCTGTTTGTCATGGAGAGAGACGTCAACAAGGACATGTTCACCAGGAATGTAGTGGACAATGTGCTCAACAACAGCAGGTAAGATTTAATGTAACGTGAGCCTTTTATTGGAATGTGCCATCACAGTGCAACTGAGCATCATGAGAGTATGTAGTGGCTCCTGCGGGAATAAAACTCCAAACCTGTGCAACATTAGTATTATTAAATAATACAGTCAAGTCAGTTTTATTTATATAGCCTAATATCACAGATCACAAATTTGCCTCCGGGGGGTTTACAATCTGTTCAACATACAACCCCCTCTATCCCTTGACCTTTGATGCAGATGAGGAAACACTCCCTCAAAGAAACCCTTCAAATGGGGGGAGGAAGAAACATCAGGAAAAGCAACAGAGAAGGGATCCCTCTCCAAGGACAGACAGACATGAAATAGATGCCGTGTGTACAGAATAGACCAACATAATAAACAGTATAAATAGTTACAGTATAAATAAGGGAGTGGAAACACTAATGACATGTGGGGATTAAGTGTACAAAAGAGACCAGATTAAGTGAAATTTTGACTGAAGAAATGTAGCACTCAAACCTTTTGAATGATGGCATCCATAGGTTAGATGGTGCAACCTCATGTTTGTGCTATGCTTTTGCCCATCATAGTGTGGAGAGTGCTATTGTGAATGTAGCCACAGATTTGGACACTGCAGCCTGCCAGCCTGGCCAGGAGCACAAAGCTGTCAGTAAAGTGAAGCAGAAAGCCCGGGCCTTCCTTCAGGAGATGGTGGCCAACATTTCCCCAGCTTTTATTAGGTATGTACTGTTTATTAATGTCACCTAAGTTGCTTTTTAGTTTTTGATTGATTGATATTGCATGGCTATTTCATTGTACTGTAGTAATTATGTTACCACTAAAATGGACTCAGCTTAAGTTTTGGTTTCTGTTCCACATTTTCACTTGTATTTTTTGTTCAGGCTGACAGGGTGGGTTCTCCTGAGGCTCTTTAATGGTTTCTTCTGGAGCATCCAGATCCACAAGGGCCAGCTGGAAATGGTCAAGAAAGCTGCTACAGAGGTCAGCAGCAACTGCACACAGAAAGAACATGGATTATGCTGTCACTACATGATCTGATACACATATTTGTGATAGATAAACACATTGTCTTACAGCAATCTAACTTACTCTTGGCTATGTGTTTATTTTTTTGTTTTATTATGTGTTTTTATTATCAGTGCAGTTGTAGATATTGACCATGACAAAACATTTTTGATGGATACATGGTAAATGTATAGTGTATTCACTGGAGAAATTCAATCAAATTAGAAGACACAGAAAGGTTTGGTCTCTCATATCCATTGTCAGTTTTTAAAACTGGAGTCTTGTCCCATCTGCACTGAGAAATCATCTTTTTATTTTAAAATGATATGTGTCTTCTCTTTTCAGCAAAATGTGCCCATGGTCTTCCTCCCTGTTCACAAATCCCACATCGACTACCTGCTCATCACGTTGATCCTCTTCTGTCACAACATCAAAGCCCCACACATTGCTGCTGGAAACAATCTAAGCATTCCTATCCTCAGGTAAAAACCCCACAAAGCCTCATGTCAAGTTTGATCTGGCAATAAGGTATATTTCTGCTCTCTGTAAGTTAAAACACACAAGCTCAGTTTGATATCACAAGAAAGGAAATTAAAGCTGAACTGAAGAGTGAGACTTATGATTGACACTGATTTTTAGATAGAGTATTCTGTAAATAGCTAGGCAGCCAGCCTTATAGTATTTGAGGTTCTACAACTGATCTGCTATGGTACATGTGTGCTTATGATATTGCCCCCAGAAGTATCAACCTAGCTCATCTTTTCTTAAAAAACTGAAGTTATCGAAAATAATGTTATAGACATACATGTATACAACTGACTGGTTCAGCACAAAAGCTAATTAAAATCTATAGGTAAAGAAAGGAATAGGATGCATACTATTCCAAATTGCAGGGAAACCATTATGTGCAGCTGTCAGCAACACTTGAATAATCACAATAATCACATTTAAAAAAAAAAAAAAAAAAAAAAAGAGGAATCATTACAGTACAGTGATACCCCTTAATCACAATGACATCACAATACCCATTATTGCCCTCTAGTAATTACTGGACTATCACAATTTAGAAAATTACATTTGTTGACAACAGTATATTTGATAGTGTTGGTGCAGACCAACTAAAAAGGATAAGCACACCACTGCTGCCATGTATAAAGTTTAGTGTGGCAGCCGATTGATCATTATTGATTATTTGTTTTCAGCACCCTTATCCGTAAACTTGGAGGATTCTTCATACGAAGGAGAATGGAGGAGACGGGGGATGGGAAGAAAGACATTTTGTACAGATCACTGTTACATGCAGTAAGTCCCAAGAGTCTATTTATCTTCTACGGTAAAGGCTGGTTTAACACATTGTTCCTAAATAGAGAGTGTGTGTGTGTGTGTGTGTGTGTGTGTGTGTGTGTGTTTTCCTTAGCATGATTTATTATCTAACTGCAGGTTGTCTTCATGCTTTTCTGTTCTGTGTGCTCTTTTCATTCCCAAGTGATGGAGAGTTAAATGCCTTGGTTACATAATGTTAGGCCATCTTTTTCTTTTTCTAGTCTTCATTTTCAGGTATACTGTACAATAAGTCTACAGCTCAATTTAACGTGTTATAGCATTTTACCCGTTGTTATCCTGTAGTAGTGTCTAAGTAACTTCTGTAAACGTCTGCTGTAAAAGTAAGGAGGTATTTGGCTGAGATATGCTGCTGTTCTTGACTGTACTGACCAAATCCAACCCATACTTAGACAGATTATCATTAATGGCATAGTATCACATGAAGAGTAGTAATGTAACCTGATGGTTTATTATTAAAATTGTAAAATTTAAAAAATCTGTCAAAAAATCAATCATGTAAAATTGTGAACATAATAATGTTAGTGATGGATTGTTTTGCTTTTCAAATATCACAAAAAGTGTCTGTAAAATGGTTGACATACTGTTTGTGAGCCTTTTTTATGCAGTGTAAGTCAATGTAAGATGTTATTGCATTGGTAAATCATTTAGGTCTTTCCAGCTGTGACGCTGGTTGGAATTTCTTTTCACCCTGACGTGTGCAATTTGCATCACAAGAAAGTCACTGGTGCAAAAGCTTTTTTAATAGACTTTGACTGACTGAGAAATTAGAAGATGATTAAAACTGGAATCGGAAGCTTTTGTTCAGCTCTAGTATTTGGATAATGTGCCTCACCAAGCTTCTACTAATTAAGAAAACTGGAAGAAGAAGTAATGTGAATGGCTACTAATGTTAATATTTATGCTTTGTCATCATAAGCTACTTGTAGCGTGAAGGCTCTAAATGAGCTTTCTACAAAATAGTTCTGCTGCTTAGTGGATTTACCTAATTTTTACCAGTCTATCAGAGTTGAAAATTGCTGTTAATTTGTATTTTTGGAGTTTGTGTAAGAAAGTTAAGACTAATGAAGCAACAAGGGCTGTGTATTCTACCCCTAAAATAAGATTATCAGCTGAACATATGAGAAACTGTTGGAAATGATGATCTACATTTTATCACCTATATTTTACCACACATCCCACTAAACGGAGTATACAAATTTGCCACCATAACTGTGGAAAGTGCACCATGTAATACTTTAATTTGGTATAAAATAAGATTTCAATCTGATATGCCTGTGTTGCTCACATAAATTGTAACTTTCTGAAGTCCTTCACAGGCAGAAGTACAAGCATAAAAAAGCCATATGCTGTTCTAATTTGCTGCTCCTGTGAAAGCCGAACCTGAGTCTCTGTCCTTTTCACAGCTTACTCTAAATGCCACAGCGAGAGTCCATTTCGGGACAAAGCTCCTCTTCTTAGAAGTGTCTACATAGTGAGACACAGCTGTGCACTGTACATATGGTGCTTAGATGGATACCGTTACACAACATGGCTGCCTTGGCACATGCCCAGTTCCCTGCTGTGTGTTTGGGGGTCAGACTGTTAGTGACCACCATTCATTTTAACTTGTATTCAGGCTGTATGTACAGCAGCTGCATAGGCTTCACTTTACTTGACTTCCACCTTGTAATGGAGTCAGTGTTGTATTTTAGAATGTCAAAGACTTTCCCGCAAATTGCATTTTCATCAAAAGTGTTGTGTGATTTACACACAGTGTTTGCACATTTGTCATTAATTTTATCACACTATTCTCACATGAACATTTACTCTGTTTCACCAACCTTCCTTCAGTATACCGAGGAGTTGTTGCGTCAGCAACAGTTTTTGGAGGTCTACCTGGAGGGTACCCGCTCCCGCAGCGGTAAGCCGTCCACAGCGCGTGCAGGCATGCTGTCCATCGTGGTAGACACACTGTGCACTGGGTCCATCCCAGACGTACTAGTGGTCCCAGTTGGCATCTCTTATGATCGTATTATTGAGGGCAACTACAATAGCGAGCAGCTGGTAAGTGCTTGAATGATGTCTGTTGTTTGTGTATACCTTTACAAAGTCTTCCTCATTAAAAAAATCAGGGAAGTGAGAAAAGGTTTAGTTTATTAGTAGGTTAGATAACTTTTAATAAATTTTAAGTGTGTATTCATATAGTATATGTTATGATGATTATTATTGTTAACCATCTGGATTCCCCAATTCCACCAGGGTAAACCTAAGAAGAATGAAAGTTTGTGGGGAATTGCATGTGGAGTGTTCAGGATGCTGAGGAAGAACTACGGTTGTGTTCGAGTTGACTTCAACCAGCCCTTCTCCCTAAAGGTGACTGATTGCAGATTTACATCAGCTTTTATACAAATACAGCTGTTATGTCCACATGTGGAGGTTGGTATAGAGACGCTACTATTATAACTGGTGTGACTCTTTAAAGTGCTAAAGGTGTTGCAAAGCTTCAAAAGGAATCTTACAATGAAAGATCGTTGTTTCCTTTGGTTTCTCAAACAAATCATTAATAACTAGGGAAAATACTAAAAGTTTGTAGCCAGCATTCAGTCATCACTGTGGTTTTCTGTCTGAGTTCATATTTGTAATGAACCTTTTGTGCGACAAATGTAGGAGTACCTGGACACCCAGAGAAGTCGCCATATTCCTCCACCAGTGTCCCTGGAACACGCTTTGACACCCACCATTATATCTGCACAGTAAGGGCAAGCACACACTCTCTACTCTGACAATCAGACCGGTACACGTGCATAACCCAGCAGTCTCACAGTCCCACCTGTGATACTATGAACCCTCATGCCACAAACCTGACTTCTCCCTCCTGCTACCTCACAGCAGAGACTGTTATCTGACATCTGAGCACAGCGCTTCAGTTTGCACTGGCAGGGTTCAGTTAAGCGCTGTCCCTTTATAATAAAACTGATACAGTCATTCAGTGTATCATCCCAGCTGTTGCGGAGTCACAAGTTCAGAACACTTGCCAGCAGAGCTGACTGAAAACCCTCTGGACATAAATTGTAAATACTATTTTAAACAGCATGTATAGTAACATTTACATGCTAAACAGTTGTATATCCATCTTTGAAATATATGGCGTGGTTGGCTGAGACATGTAATTACTATGCCGTAAGCCTGGAAATAAACAGAGGAAGTAAAAGTGGGCAGGAACAGCCACAGGTTCAGGAGGGTAATGGTAAATTAATAAACATAATTGGTAAGATATTAACTTTACTTCAGTTCAGATTAGTGTCTATTTTAAACACAAAGTGTTTGCAGAATAAAGATAAAGTGCAGAAAAGTAGGATGCAGGGCAGGCTCAAGCATTTTAGGTATTTAGAGTCATGCCATGTTTTTCTGAGTCTAAGCTATCATCTAAATATTAAAACATTGGTGGTTTAAATCATTTAGTACTTACGTTGGTTTTGCAGCAGCATCTTTTACATATTGTAAACACCTGTTCAACAAGAGAGAAGGAAACAAATTAGTGAAATGAATTTGTGTTTTGTTTGCTTTGACATGTAAACCACCTTATTAAAGGATACATGTCATATAAAGCTGACATAATAAAACAACCATCAACCTGCATGTTTTCATGTTATTATTATTCCAGACCCGAGGCTCAGCTGTTTGAAGGGCAGGAGGGAGAGCAGCTGCCCGACGACATCTTAAGACGGCAACTTATTAACAACCTGGCCAAGCATGTCCTCTTCAGTAAGAAACTCACTCATTCACAGCCAGTAGACTTACTACACCTTAACTATACAATATTTATGTTATCAGCCTCACCAAGAATCTCCAGTTTGTGACCTAAAGCCGCAATGCAACTTAAATCTTTGAATTTTTAGCTTGTTTTTGTTTGCATAGAAAGAAATCAAGGAAGACTGACTTGTGACAGAGGTCACAAGTCACCTGACCGCATTTAGTTAAATATCATATAGCACTGTTTAGCCTATCGCATCTCATTTTTTAAAGATACTGGAGCACATATTTGCTGCTTTATCAGGCATTCCTCTTTTATCTTCTTCTTCACATGCATCTCCTTTTCATCCTTCGTTAAAGGTCCACCTGCTTGCTGGAGCTAAGGCAGCACATGTGAAATGCTATCCATCATACTGCCTTTATTAATTGAAATCCAACACAGCACAGCATCAGTCCATCCGCTTCACATCGCTCAGGGCTTTTTGCCCTGGGGTAACACTGCAGAAACCGGTTCTCCCCAGCTCATTCAGCTGCATTCTCCTATGCTAGGCCCATTTGCTTTTTACTCAGCCAATCACAAAGCCTCCAGCTGGATGGCATGTTGTTTTCAGCCAATAGGAGGAAGGGGAGGATAGAGAAGAGAAGAGAAGAGGGGAGGAATGCAGTACCAGTGCCCACACATGTTTTACACTCCTGAACTTGAACTATGCCAAAGATGACCACTAGTAACCCCTTGTCCTAATACATGTGTACACACCAGCATACACACACAGACACACACACACACACACACACTACATTTCTCTGTCTGATGTGTTATCAAGATAATCAACTCTGGAATATTTTTAACCCTGTGTTTGTTCAAAGAAAATGTCTTACCCAGGACAAACCTGGCACACTATATTTTTTTATATGATGTGAATTTATTTTATGACAATATGCAAAATTTTTCAAATATGAGTTACAACATATGGTTAGTCTTACTAAAGAGATAGGAAATTTAGTATAATAAATATATACTCATGTTGCTGTTACTGGCCAATTCCAGAAGTCTTTTTGTCAATCTGTTGCTCATTATATCCTCTTTGTATCTTCCCTCACAGCGGCGAATAAGTCATCAGCAATCATGTCTACTCACATTGTAGCCTGTCTGCTGCTGTACAGACACAGACAGGTAAGTCTTTCATGTGCTCTCTGTAGCCACTATAGAGGGTGCCTCTTTTTTCCCCTCACCCTTCTGTTCCTCAGATTTTCTCTATTAATTCACCTCTTGCCCACCATGCTCCCTCCCATACACCAAGGTGATACAAATGTCACATACCTCTGCATGGCAGTAATGAGTGTCTCTCTCTGTTAGAGATCTCGCTCTTCCTGCATCCCCTCTCTACCCACCTCTGTTCATTAGCAGTGGGCCTCTGCCCTCTGCAGGCACTCTGATGTAACAGTAACAACAGAAAATAATTACTGAAATTGTCTTTCTGTGCAGAGGAATTGGCCAGCGCGTCATAAAACATTCTCAAGAGGACTTGCATTTTGTTGTACTGAATCTTTGTTTTGATTCGTCACCAATTTCTGGACATGATCCATGTTTCCTTTTTTCAAATTGCTTGTATTTTTCTTCCACTTTGCTCCAGGGGGTGGTGTTGTCCAAGCTGGTAGAAGACTTCTTCAACATGAAGGAGGAGATCCTGTCACGGGACTTTGATCTGGGCTTTTCGGGGAACTCAGAGGATGTGGTCATGCGTGCCCTCCACCTCCTTGGAAACTGTGTCAATGTGACCAGCAGTGCAAATCGCAATGGAGAGTTCACCATCTCACCCAGTCAAACTGTACCAGCACTGTTCGAGCTCAACTTCTACAGCAATTGCCTTTTTCACGTCTTCATTTCTGATGCAATTATTGGTATGTTGAGCCAAGAGGTTGCTCTTTTGTTCAGTGCTCACTCTGGTTCATCACTGATCTTTGTAATTTAGCTACAGTCCTCTCCTAAGATTCATACTGTATCTATAAATAAAAGCTTAGCAGGTGGTTTGGATACCTGCTCATGGGTGTGTTGTTGATAAATGTTTAAATTCCATCAGTTAGTTGCTAGTTTTCCCAGGCGTAAATGTTGAAGACATTTCTTTATGATTTGTCTGCAGCCTGCAGCATCCTGTCACTGCAGCGAGAGCTGGTCGCAGAATCCGAGTCCGATCACCAGCCCGGTGGTCCCAGTAGCCTTCCTCTTAGTCAGGAGAGACTCATCCGCAAGGCTGCTGGGCTCTCCCACTTCCTTATCAATGAGGTGGCTGTTGCACCAGTAAGTCCTGCCAATTGTTGCCATCTTTCTAAACTGCACTGAAAACAAAATGAGTCCACCAAGTAGCAAGAGTACATTTTGGAAGGACTTCCCTAAGTTGTCAAACAAAACACCTTCATGTCTCTATTTGCTTTTTTGCAGTATCTGAAGTGAAATTTGAAAATCCTTTATTATGAACAGCCCATATCAATGTTAGATCTTCATCAGACCTAATGTCATCACACATCTATCCTGACTGATTAATTGATGTAAAATGTCTCTAACTGATGATCACAGTAGTTCTGATAGTAGTAGTAGTAGTCTGGACTACTGATCTTAGCCTTCAGAATCTCAGATCAGCTGTTGTGTAAAGTTTGGGTGTTGGTTCTGTTGATGCTGTTGGGTATTGAACCAGATTTTAAATACACCCACTTGTTTTTTTCATGTTTCACATTGTCTCTCCCTCTCCTCGTCTCTGTCCCACAGCCCTGTCAGACTATTTACCAGGTTTTTCACGATGCAGTGACCCGGCTGATCCAGTACGGAGTTCTCTACGTAGCTGAGGTCAGTTTACAGATAGAAACCTCATTGGTGATGGACAAAAATGAAAGTATCCACTGTGACTAATGCTGGAAGTTGACTCGGTGAATATATTGGGAAGCACTGTTAACAATCATTGTAATAGTCGTATGTGTAATATGTGGTGGGACTGTGGTGGCCCAGATTGTCTTATTTGTGTGGTTTTGTTTGTGTGTGTCAGGAGGACCAGGAGGAACTGAGTCCAAGTCCCACAGAGGAACCTTGGCCAAAAAAGTTTCCTGAGCCTCTTTCCTGGAGAAGCGACGAGGAGGATGAGGACAGTGACTTTGGAGAGGAGCAGAGAGATCGCTACCTAAAGGTCTAGTTTAGTATTAAAAGCACAATTTATTAAATCCATCAGAACCACCACCATGGCACCAACTTCTAGAAAAGTTTTCCAGTCGTTCACTTTCTCTCCCTGTTTTTGTCAATCAGGTGAGTCTCACTGCAGAGCACCAGGAGTTCTTTGTCTTCCTACAGCGACTTGTCAGCCCTGTGCTGGAAGCCTACAGCGGGGCTGCGATATTCGTCCACAGTCTGAGTAAGCCCATGGCTGAATCCGAATACACCCAGAGGCTCTTCAGATACCTGCTCACCCGCACAGAAAGAGGAGTGGCTGCTTATGGTAATACTGCAGTATTTCCCCACATTCGGTACACTTGCAGAGGTGTTTCATGTCCATCATCAAGGCTTATTTTTTTGGAATAAAAAAACAAAGGGCACTGTTTAATTATTCCGTATAATATCCTTTGATATTAATGAAAAGTCATTATTGAACCCCAGCAGTTCCTGGAATAAATATGCTCTCAGATTTATGCTGCATGGACACAAGTCCAAGACAAACTTGACTTATACAAAATAGAAGATTAACTAGAGAAATTTCTAAAATAAAAAAGTCAGTCATGAGTGTGTTTAATTAGTATAGTCTTTGTTTGTTTTCTTTCCCAGGTGAAAGTGCAACTCATTACTTGGTTAAGAACACAGTGAGGACATTCAAAGAGCTCGGGGTAAGAGTGTGTTTAAATTGTGTGTTTATTGTAAATTTTAAGTTTATGAACACAATACAGTATAGTGTTAAGATAGGGTTTGGGTGGTGTTAAGATGTTACTCCGGTGTTGTGATGTTCTGTAGGTCCTGAAGGAGAGGAGAGAGAACCGGTTGACAACTCTGGAGCTGAGCAGCACCTTTCTACCTCAGGCCAATCGGAACAAACTCCTGCAGTACATCTTGGGTTTTACCCTGCTGTGACCGAGACACCATTCAGCCCAGCTCAGACCCCAGGCTCCTTCCAATAAAGGGCTTCTACTGGTTACTTCTAAACAATCCCAGGTGCTACTCTGTGGAAAGCTTTACCAGGAAGTGCCTTCACGTAACAGCCGCTAATTGTTAGCCGGAAGAGACTTGAAGCCAGTCTTCCCTTTGTTTTTTTTCTAGTCGATGGATCTCTGTCTTAGAACTGTGCAGCTGATAACACACATGTATCGTTCTTTGGAGAGGTACCTCCTGCGAATCATCCTCTCTTGGTGAACTTTGTGGTGAAGTCATGAGGTTTTAAAATGATTAACATTTTAAACTATCAGAAAAATATACTCAAGCAGGTTAGTAAATAAGAATCACTTTTACAGCAATCCGAACAAAGCAAGCTGCCTTTTCATCTATACAAGCAACAAAATATGCATAGACAATAATGGTAAAGATTACCAACAACAAAGGCATTTTAATGTTAACTCTTTCTGCTCGTTTGTAACACTGCTGTATTCAGTGTGCTCCACTATCATAGTAGGAAACATGTTAAAATGTAGTTTGATGAAAGGCTAATGACTAACAAATTCCTGTACATGGGCCACATGAACAATGTCTCTCATTTATAGTGCATTTAAACATATGCACTCAGGTGTCTTCAAATGTAATAATGTCTGAACATAAGATTGAAAGATTGCTTACGTATCTAAATTGTTATTTACAAATCTTTAATGTCAGAATAGGACAGCGTTGGTCAGTTGCACTGCACATTTACTGGTTTAAGATATAAAAAAATAAGCAGCAAATCAGTTGAACACAAAATGTACCTGATGAAAGTCTGGTGCAGTTGAAGCCTAAAATCACAAGTATCTACAATTAAGTGCATTCAAACCACTAATATCTAAGTGCTTTCAGTTACTCACTTTTTGTCATGAGATTTGATGAAATGTGACTTTGATCTCTGTGTTTGTGCAACACCTTTTTTACTTTTCAATGAATGTCACAGCACAGCGCTTCAAATACTTAATACCAGCCATCACATCCACTTAAGTTCAAACGCAACAAGCTCAGAACCTCTTTGGTCATGCCTTTTCAGGGAAAGCAGAGATTTGGGATAACCACCATTTTTTTTCCTGTATTATAAACATATTGTATAAAAGCCGTTACGGCATCACTGCTGAAAGAGCAATTTTGCTCCAATGGTTGGGCATTCGCACGGCAGAGGAACTCCGCAGTGTGGTAAAAATAAATGGTACATATCCACTTTGTAATCCATCTGAACAAAAGGTCACATCTGTAAAAGTTGGCTATTTGCGAGAACATGATTGTGTCTCTGTTGTACTGTCAACAAACTCTTGAAGAAAGGAGAAGACGTGAGGCGTAGTGATGTTTCTGAAAACGAAATAATAGTCGTTAACTGTCAGGTTTACCTATTCTTTATTTTTCATGTATATAGCAATGCTTCACTTTACATTTTTAGCACCACTGAAACAAAAAATAACTATATCTAAAAAGTACTATAAATACATTTTAAACTACCAGAAAGCTGATCCTGATAGTTTTACATTTTTTTGTTCTAAAATGCAAGTGTCAAAAAAATTTCAAAAATCAGACAGGTTGGGAATAAAAACTTTAGTAACAGAATGTGTTCATCATGAAAAACATACCAAGACTACCAAAGTAAAACATGAATGAAATTAAGACCTGATAGTGAAACCTCACAGCTCAGTCCTTGTATATGTGCAGAAAGTTTACCAGTTTTAATTTTTATTGTGAAATAACACAACAGGACTCAATATTTAGGTCTTGTCTTATGTGTGTAATTCTATATCTGAGGACATTTTGCATTGAACGTGAACATAAATGTACAACATCCATGTTAATGTTGGTGTATGAAAAAGAAAGGGTGTGTTTGGAAAGGGCAGAGTAAGTTTGATGAATTGTCGGCATTATTAGAGGGGACACTAACAGAAATCCCAGATTGATCATGTGAAGACAGTGTGAATGTTAGAAATAGGCATTCTTGATCTGCCAGGGCAATAAAGTAAGTGGGAATCAGGTGTCTGATAATACACATTTAAATGAATATACTGAATGACTTGTTGACAGTGTTCTACAACTCGTACAGTCTTACTTAACTCATTTAAATGCCTTTTTCCTCAACAATCAGCTTTATATTTTAAACATGCATATTTTCATGCAGTTTTTCCAAATCTCCGTACAAAATGACGAATGGAAAAGGTTGCTTATTGGACACCCATAGCAAGTTGAAGAAGAGAAAAGTAAGTTATTTAAATGGGAGTGTGATCAGAGTGCCCAAAAAATAGTCCACGCTCAAGTGCAGAGGGAGCATCTTGACATTCAAAGCATTTCTGAGCCCATAATCTTTCAAAGTCCCCACACTGAGAGGGAACCCTCCGCCAAGATAAAACCACTCTATGTACTGTACTGCATGTTTCCTCTGGTCGCCTTTAATCATCGACACTTCAATGTGAATTCTACTTAACCTGAAAATTGTATTTTACAGTCTAAGTGTGTGAATCATGTTGCAGAGAAAGATAATTGTGTAGGCGACAAAGTGAAATTTGTTACCTCTTGAATGTATCTCATCTGTAGCCAGAAAAAAAGGTCAATGTGATATTGTATAATACTCAATTAAGTCAGTACAGATATGGTACAGTTTTTATGAACTGCTCACGGGGATTGTTGAGACTCGTCGCTACTGAAGCTGCATTAATAACATCCCTCTACAACTATGTAACTTTGTAGGTTAAAAAAAGAAGCCTGTATCTGGGGAGCAGGTGCCTTTTTAAAGCACTGCAGTGTTCTTTGGTTGTGTTTTTGTTGTTTTTTTGTGCATGTTAACTGGTTATTTTGTGTGGAAATCCAAAAGAACACTGTAGATTGAAACTTAAAAAAACACAAGCAGAGAACTTGTGGTTACTATATGAAAAATCACCAGCTACTAAAAAAAACAAAAAATGTCACCTGTTCTGTTATTGCTTTCTTCGAGCAAAGCACAATTGGCATTATTAGATTTTGTTTTTAAATAAATTAATGATAGATTAACAATGGTCTCTTGCCTGTCTTTTATTTATTTTTGATGGGGTAGTAAATGTGGGTATCAATTATTTATATCTAGATAGAGACAGACATATATCTATATATATATATATATATATATATATATATATATATATATATATATATATAGACAGAGAGAGAGATGTGTGTGTGTGTGTATGTATGTGTGTGTGTGTGTGTATGTATATGTATATATATATATATATATATATAGATGATAATTAATTATATATATATAGATATAGATGATAATTATATATAGATATAGATATAGATGATAATTAATTATATATGTATATATATATATATATATAGACAGAGAGAGATGTGTGTGTGTGTGTGTGTATATATAGAGAGAGAGATGATAATAATATGATTATATATATATATATATATATTACAAAAATATATATATATAATTTTTTTAAATATTCCATTTAGTGAAAGGTGTGTAGATCCATCAAATGAAAATAAAAAGCAAAAAAAAGTTTAGTTTACCTTGGGTACAGTGGGTAGTAGTCCAAATAGATGCTACAAACACCTCTCTGCAATAAGAATCTGAAAGTAAAGTATGAACCACAGTAGAGCTGAAACTACAAGTTGATTAATCATAGACAGAAAATCAATTGGCAACTTCTTCCATCGTTGTTTTAGTCATTTTTAAGCAAAAATACCAAACATTCTCTGGTCATCAACAAGAGTCAGAAGTCAAGGGGTGGACGCTGACGTGTTTTGGCCGGCATGAGGGAGGACAGGAGGAGGATATATGGGGGGCTTGAGAGGAACTGAAGCTTTTGTGACCATGAGGACGACGCAGAAGCGACATGTGTGCGTCCTTATACCAAACAAGCAGCACCTGGACTGTACTGTCAGGGTGAGTGGCCGCAGTGTCCTTTTTATATTATTTAATGTTTGATTCCAGTGCATCCTGTGGAATTGGAGAAATAAGTAGACCTTAGAGTCAATTTGACATTACCTGGGCTTTCTTTCATGGCAACAGATCACATGACACAAATTTTATATAGCTGTTGTTGATGTACCAGTATTACACATTTAAGCATGCTTTAATGTGATCATTTTATATTTTTAAATGTACATATTCGAACAGTTAATTTGAGAATAATTAAACACAGGACAAACTTTGACAAACTTATTTCAACAATACAATAGCATATACAGTACATAAATGATAATAAAATAATGAAAGACAATGTATTGCAAGTTTTACAGAATCTGTTTTCGGGGAGGGATCTCCATCATCTGTCAACTGTCTGATACCCAATAATAAACAAAATGCTGATACCACAAAGCCAAAATAATATGTCAGTGTGAAGCCAAAGCTCACAGGATGGAACGCTGAATGTGCCATGTACTCTCATGTACTTTTTCTTGGTGTGTGTGTGTATGTGTTTTTTAGGTGAGAGCTAGAGGCCACGAGGTGCTGAATAGTGTGTTGAAGCAGCTGGGTGTCAGTGAACTTCAAGTCCTCGGTCTGGCTGTTCTCAGAGGTCAGTCAGTGTCTGCGTGGGAGTTGAAGAGAAAATGTTTTGAATTCATTTATTGCGGGATGCTGCGATTTAGGGAGGCTGCTGGTAATGAAGTGGAGTTAAAGAAAACCCCGGGCACAGATTGGCTGAACAAATTGCCATGTCCTGTATGCTGATTTAATATGTTCAATTTGTTCCTCAGATAATGAATATGTCTTTCTTGATTTGGAGCAAAAACTGAGCAAGTACTTTGGGAAAAGATGGAGCAGAGGATCCTTAGCAGTGAGTTTTTTCCTTTTTACTATTTAAGCTCTGCAGTCTCAGACAATTTACCTTGTTACCCCTAATTTGCAGGTGGCAGTGTTCCTCAGTGAATTCTTGAACTTACATAATGTAATAATGTTTACTTTTATCTCAGGAGTTCTATACAAATTACAATTTGTCCCATTATTGTTCAGGGAAAGACTTATTATCCTAAAACTGAATGCACATCAGGTACATTTTTTTCTGTTTGTTTTAAGCAATATTTTTCTTTGACTCTGATTAAATCTTTATTCTGTATTTCCAGGTCCCATTCATCTTATTTCTGAGAGTGCAGTATTATGTAGAGAGTGGGCGACTACTTATGTAAGTTGATCCCCCATCAGCATCTGTGTCTGAAGAATATTCATCTGTCTGCACATATATAAACCAACACCTTCTAAGAACAATGTCATGGACATTTCCAAAGAGACATGCAAGCACATCCTCTAAAAGCAACAATAATAATTTATTGTGCCTTTTCAGAACAGTCTTAAATTATGCTAAGGCCTTATCTTTTAAGATTACTGCAGAGAGTGGCTCTAAGCTTCTAAGATTCTGTCTGCTACACTGCATTGTTTATATCCCTGCTCTATTGGTACCTTCTTTCTTTATCGTCTTGCTTCTGTATGTTATTGCCTTGCCTTTTCCTTATCACTTAATGTCTGTCTAAACTTGTGTCCACTCTCCCCTCCCCTCAAGACACTAATGCTGTCCGTCAGGCCAGGCCATCCTTAAATAAGAAGTTGTTCTTAAGTGCCCTGGTTAAATAAATATTTAATACAATATATATATATATGGTGGTTTAAGGAGCAGCAAAGTGCAGCAGCTCTACTACGCCGAGCTGAGGCAGAAGGTGCTGCTTTCCCAGAGCTTCCATCAGGAAGCTTTGTTCTTCCAGCTTGCTGCTTCTGCGCTTCAAGCTGAAGTCGGAGATCTGGAGCAGAGAGAGGGGAATGATGGAGAGGAGGAAGGAGAAGAAACAAGACCAGAGAGAAAACACAGACATTACTTTCTTCCTGAAGATTACTTCCCCTCTTGGGTAAAGAAAAAATAAGAAAAGTCTGACCATTTGGACCTAATCTTGGAAATCATAAAAACATATGTATGTGTGTGTGTGTGTGTGTGTGTGTGTGTGTATGTACTGTAACATGCTTGTGTCCTCAGCTGATAAAGCGACGAGGACGAGACTTCCTGCTCCAGCACTGCCCTGTGTTACACTCTGAGCTGAGAGGTGTGTCACGTAGCCAAGCCGTCTTGCAGTTTATAAAAGAGGCCAGCTGCCTGCAGGATGGACCAGTCACCTTCTACAGGATGAGACAGGTCAGTCACACACAGACTCGATGCTACATTAACCAAAGAAAAACCCCAGAATACTGTAACTGTACTCCACAGAAGCTTCTTCAGCCTATGACCATCCATCGAACACAGTATCTCAGAAACGATTGGTGTAAATTTTGGGGGAAACTTGTAGGAATGACACATTTATAATAAGCCCTGTGGTGCATAAAACACTAACATTTGCTCTAATGATTGGCACAGGAAAAGACTATTACAGAGTATTATCTGTTTGGCCTCATCATGGCCCCTCTCGACTCTTTATTTACGAGAATATCACTTTGTCCTGCAACATCTGCTATATGAGCTTCTTCATCTGTTATTGTATGTGCAGGAGAAAAAAGAGAGATGTTCGATTCTTCTTGGTGTGGCATTGAAAGGAGTCCATATATCTCAGGTGGGACAGAATGCATTTTTGGATATACACTTTCATTCTTGAAGGGTTTATAGACTTTCTTAATCAATTTAATCCTGAATTTGCATGTATTAAGAATGTATACTGATATATTTTTCTTAAGGAGGTGGAAGGGAAGCACTGCCAATTGTATGATTTTTCCTGGACGGATATTGACCGCTTCACTTTCCAGGTTGGTCCTAAAGACACGCATATTTAAATAAACTTGCATAATGCCACTTATACAACACCAATTTTTCCTGTAGCACTTCTGTTTGATTATACCGCTGTCTTGCTGTCCAGGGCAGCAAGTTTGAAATTGCTGCCGTGGGCTCCCTGTGCCTCCCTAAGCTGGTGTATTACACTCCGTCAGCCCTCCACTCCAAACACGTCCTGAGGCACCTCAGCGACAATCACCGGTTCCACATCAACACCAGAGATGCAGTCGGCTACATCCAACAGCTGGAAGACATGCAGGGTCAGCAATCTCATGACCTTTCTTTTCTAGAACATGTCTGTGAGTTAGTATAACTCCAATTTTAGTGTCCAGTCAACAAGCCAGTTTGTTTGTCATCACTCGGCACAACTGGTTTTGATTTGTTCCCTTAAATAAGTACTGTAAAGTAATTTAACAGTCTAATATGACTTTTGTCCTGTGAGAACTGATTCTTTACAATGATTTAATGAATATTCTTTTTTAACCAAACTATGTCATTGTTAAAAGCTCATTAAGTCTGTTATTATCATCATCAGCCAAGGCAAAAATTGAATAGTATGGGTATTTTAAAACCAAGTTCTTACATAATCAGAGTCCAAAAATGTGTTTTTCTTTTTCTGTGTCGCTCTGCAGCCTGTCAGTTTTACAAAGAGGCCTACATCTGTGACACAACACGCTTAGCACACAGACTCCAGAACAACAGCCTCACATCCTCCATGTCTGACTGTAGTGTTGCAATTGAAACAACCACAGCCTGGTCCAAAGAGGAGGAGGAGGAGGACGATGACGAGGAGGAGGAGGACGATAAAGTCTCTGGTCAGCTGAAATGAAAAATTTGTTTCACTTAGTACTCCCCATCTTGTATGATATCCTACTAACTGTTTCTTGGAATATACAATAAATGATAATAAAGATAAAAGATAGAAAGATAAAAACATACAGTACAGAGATCTAGAATTACAGCTGTTAAACTTTCATCCACACTCCATTATGTATTGTTAAACGTGCCTTGCTACATTGAGACAAAAAAATGTACAAGCTAATAGGGCAAATCAAGACATGAATAGTGGTATTTGTGGTATTTTTGGCTCGAAATCAAGAGGATACAACGTGTTTCTGCTGACTGTGGCAGAAGTCGAGCTGTGTGTGGACGAACCAGAAGAGTTTTTTGTTGACAACCCAGCTGAGGTCTTGTGGCTGGCTGAGCTGCTCCACGGTGCATCTGTCGATGGACCCTTGGTGTTACCCTCCTCTTACTGGGCAGGTTAGTCCAAAAAAAGATGTATCTAAAATAAGCTTGATCATGTATTTAACATTTCATGTGCGCCACATAATTCCCTGTGCTCTTTCATTATCAGCTGTCACCATGGAGATGAAGCAGGTGAGCACACTGCAGACCTCTCTGATTGAAAATCTCCAGCACATTTAAGATTTCAGTATTTTCACTGATCTTTGTGCAGGTTCTGAGGAGGAGAGCTGATGAAGGGGTTTCTGTGGACTAATGTACAGCCAGAGGGACTCTTTACATGTTCTGCAGCTCAGGATGTTGTGCAACAATTAATGTCACTGCTCTGATGCTCACATTGCTTTTCAAGTTAGTAATCACAGACTTAAGAAATTATGTACCCAATATATAAATCATGCTAATAATTTCTGTATATTTCCAGTGCAACATAAGCTCAAACAAATTTTGTTTACATACTGCATAAAAGTAATTATAAAATAAGTATGTGCTTATTAAATTATAAACTATGTAGGATTATTTACTTTTATTCTCAATATTTTTGTGGGTAAACTAAATAATCTCTCTAACAGAGAAATCAGAATAAATAATAATATTATTATATTATTTACAGACATCAACCACAATCAGGTGTAATATAATCATTTCAGGACAAATATTTTAGTTTTTTTTTCTTTATTTATTGAACTGTCTCAACAAACATATAGACGTATATGTATGTATGTGTGTGTGCGTAAGCAATAAAAATTAAATGTGTTTTTTTTCTTTAAGTGTGAAAGTCTTTATTGACTTGGGATTGTACAGTAACATACAGTTTATACATGCATACAGGAACAAAAGAGTAATTTTAGCGCCTGGGAATTAATTATAACATGTAAATCAGACACACGTACGTCATCCTGTAGTGAGCCAATCAGCGTGACAGCCTGCCACCCAAACACGGAAGTAGCTAAAACGGATGCGAAAGGAAAACTTCAGACCAATCTGTTGTCACATAAATGGAGCTTAAACTTTACTATTCGTGTGAACAGTTAACCCCTCAGAAACATTAGGTCACATTGTTAGCTCTAGATGGCGTTCTCTTGGTTTCGCGTTGCTGTGCCGCTTTTATTTGTGGTTTTATCGGTCGTTGTCGCCATCATTGGACCAACTCCAGGTAAGTTAAGTGGCTTCAATATGATGTAGCTGAATGTGTGAAATGATGGAAAGGGTCGCTGTAAAGGTAGTCTGACGGAAAAACAGTGTATAGTTAGTTTGCGAAACAATTAACGGTTTAATGTTGGCCAACAGCGCCCTCACCTGGCTCAGCTACCTCATGCTCCTTGTGTAACACCGGCTCTTCTCCGCAGCGATGCCGCCTCCTCTGCCCGCCGCGATCGGTGTCTGCTCTTTGGCCGGGGTGGCGCTGGTTTGGAGGGACATACGATCTAAAAAGAAAGGTCACCACCGGACTTTAAGCAGTCTGCTCAGTCAGTATCTGGTGGTGAAGGGAGTGGGCTGGCTGAGCAGGCGGCAGAGAAAGAAACTTGAAGCCGATACTCTCAATGTGAAGCAAGTCCAGGAGGAGACTCTGCTGAAGCGCCTGCAGAAAAACGCAGACACATTTTATGGAAGTCAGTATGACTTCAGCTCAATTAAAGGTAAGAAAACAATAATATGGTGTTAATGAGCATTTTTTAACGTGTGGACATGTGTAACTTAGCCCTGTTGAGGTACTAAAACCTGCTCTGACACACTGATTTGTCCTCTGTCTTGCTGTGTGTTGTAACGTTATGTGTTGTATGACAGCAGGGCCGTAACCAGGATTTTACTGAGCAGCTCCCCCCTCATAAGGTCCCATCACAACTTCCTGAAGACTTGTCTTCAAATCACTTGACGCAAATGCAGAAAATCCAATTTTCACATTTGTGACGCTTAAACAAGGGAATGTTTCATATTTTTACATGGAAAAAATACTTATACTACAACCAGTTAATCAAAACTAGATTTTCTGTCTATCAAGATCTAAGTTTTGTTTCAAATCCCTCTTCACAATGCTATTATTATGATAGAATTCAGGTGGATAAATATAAAGACCTATTTTGCTTAAAAATAACTACGGTGTGTAATTGTAAGATGTAAACTTTTTAGGTTGTTAAAGCTTGCAGTTTCCCTGAGACAAAACCGAGACAGTTTCTGTATCCCTAATGGTAGCTATGGCCGTAAATGACAGCATCACTGCAGAAATAGAAGAATCAATAAAATACTCCTTTATTTTAGTGAACTTTTTCTATATTATTAACAGTATAGTTTGTGGTTTTATCTGCACTCTTCTTTCTTATACAGCTGCCATTCCTGTAGTATACATGATTTATAGTTTTACAATAATGCATGGATTTCTGGTGCCTGGACAATAAGAAAAATACAAAGAAACATGATGCCTTTTGAAATAAAAACCTTATTTGTGTACCTCACTTGTAGTTCCCATTTTATTTCCTTATCAGACTCCAAACTTACATAAATATGACACCTGCAGCTTATTCTTTATTCTTCTCAAAAAGACAACAATAAACAGTATAATTGCAGTAAAACTCAGAAACAGAGGCCTTTAAACTGTTTTCGATTATTTCAGACAGCAATGGCTTCCGAGCACGCCACCCCATCACCACGTATGAGCACTACCGTGAGCTCATTGGACGCGTTGCAGCAGGAGAAGAGAAGGTGATCATCACGGAGAAGCCGCTGATCCTGGCCATGACCTCGGGGACATCAGGACCCAGCGCCATGCTGCTCAGCACCAAGGACACCAACAATGAGTTCTTCATACAGGTGTAGCTTGATGACGATGTCGATGTGTTGGCCCGGTTGTAGCCTGTGCCGTGATAATGTGCATATAAAACTATGTTAATAACAATATTCATTTATGTGTCTCCACCAGGGAGTGACTGTGTGTTTGGATGCCATGCAAAGAGCGTTCCCTGCGACTGACAGCCTCCAGCGCACCACCAAGTTCTTCTACTCACCTACATTTCGCCATTCTGAGGCTGGTATTCCCATTGGACCAAACTCCTCCACACCAGCCTCCTCCCGCCACATGTTGAACCTCTATACAACCCCGGCACCTGCCTTTGAGGTACAATTTACAATATGACCAGCAAGAGTTTCACTTCTTTGTCTTGTTGATGCTGTTCTTGTTCTATAACTTTCATGCAGATTTTATTAATTATCTACCATTTTTGATCAGTTTTTCAATAGATTGTATTGTCATCTGTTGCCCCTTTCAGGTTCCCAGTGAGAAGGACACACTCTACCTGCATCTCCTGTTTGCTCTCAAAGATCCCAGTGTGGGAACACTAGAGTCCAACTTTGCTTCCACAGTCTTCTATGCTTTCAGTGCTTTACAGGTGCAGTATAGCTCACGTCATGATTTATTATACACATAGTGTCTGTAGGTCATGTTAACACACTTTTCTTTTTTGCATCATGCTATTCAATACATTATGTGATTGGAGGAGTAAAAAGCATGAAAATTAAAATGAAAGGAACCAGAAAATACATGTTTTTAATCAAAAATTTACTGTATCTTAAGTCCTTAAAAGTTGTTTGATGTGGAAAAGTACCTTAGTGCTGTGTAAGTCATGCATGTCTGGCCTGAGCCCCACTGGTTCAGGTGTCAGGCTCCCATTGTCCATAAGAAAAGCTCTTCTAATTAGTTTGATGAACTAAGGATTAGAAAAGTAATTTCCCCAGATCTCCTCCCCGTCCCATAGGATCGCTGGCAGGAGCTTGTGGAGGACATTGAACGAGGGAAGGTCAGCAGCGCTCTGGCTCTGGAGCCCGGAGTGAGGTCCAGGCTTGAGGCTCGGATGAAGCCAGACCCAGAGAGGGCCGCTCAGCTCCGGGCCCACTTCCAGGACGGCTTCCGTGGGATCGCCAAGCGCCTGTGGCCTCACCTCCACCTGGTGCTGGCGGTGGACTCGGGCTCCAATCAGATTTATGGGGAAATGTTGAGGGAGAACTACTGCCAGGGAGTGCCTTTCTATTCGCCGTTCTACGCTGCTACTGAAGGTAGGAACCTGCAGGGGAACACATCTGATCCCAGACGCCACCGTGTGAACAACTGCTCTAAATGACAAAGTTCAGGTGGTCGAGTGGCCCAAAGTCTTTTATCACCATTTACAGTATGAAATGAAAATACATTTCGGTGTTACAGCTCCATAAATGCTTTTGTTGTCTTTTGAACAAAGATGTTAACTTTAGGTACTGGTAACATGTTATGTTTCAGTTTTTGTAGAGTAATCAGTAGTAATTGAAGAGTACTTAAGTAAATTAAAGGCAATACCAGTTATAAATGAATCCCAATAAAATGTTTCTGAGGTGCTCCTTTCCAAGTAAGAAACTCATCTATGGTTAGTTGTATTATCTCTAATTTGTATGCATGGGCCCCTGCAGGTCTAATAGGGGTGAACCTGTGGCCTCAGGAGCCAAACAGACGCTACCTGCTATGTCCCCGCTCAATGTTTTGCGAGTTCCTGCCAGAGAGCAGCCTGGAGGAGGAGATGCCTCACACTCTGCTGATGGAGGAGGTGAAGGAGGGACAGAACTATGAGCTTGTTATCACAAACGCTTCAGGACTCTTCAGGTCTGATATAGGCCAATGTTGGTATATTTCTTGTTGTTACTTGTCGCATAAGTGGTCACAGGGTTCGACTTCGACTTTGTCGAATTATAGGCAACATAAAGTGAGAAATTACATTCGATAATTGCTTTGTGTCATCGGCATTGTGATGTGGTTTCACTTGACTGCACTCTTATCAAGATAAAATGAGCAGCGTCTCAGGTCTGACAATGCTATGTAATATCAAGATTCATGCTCAGGCTCCATAATGACAATGGTTTTTGCCGTGTTACAGATATCGCATTGGAGACATTGTGAAAGTAGTTGGATTCCACAACCAGTGTCCCATCATTGAGTTTCAGTACAGGTACATTTTAACACAGTGTTTTGTTTGTTAACATACTGCATATCATCTCACACTGCATACAATGTACTGTATCTAGATTTTAGAAGTATGCAGGATAGCGAAATATTTCTTCCATGCTTCCCTCTGGCTTCTATCAGACGGGGTCAGATGTTGAGCGTACGAGGGGAGAAGGTGTCCGAGACGTTGTTCCTGGATGCTCTGAAGAAAGCCGTTGCTCAGTGGCCAGGAGCTCAGCTGGTCGACTACTGCTGCGCAGAGAGTGGCATAATGGGTATGACGTCTCGCTTGTCCCCCTCACCTCTGAATGGTTAGTCAGGTTCAGTTTGCACTATAACGAATCTTTACTGTGGTGCTGTAGGAGATTCCATAGGTGGCTCAGATCCCCATTACCAGGTCTTCATAGAGCTGAAAGGTGTGAGAAACCTCACAGAAAAACAACGATACAAGGTAAGACAAAGCTAGCTGACAGATGCCATGTTTTTTCTTTATCATGAAGTGAATCTTTATTCTCTTTTCTGTGTGCCACCTCCTGTCCTCCCATCTAGCTGGACATCTGTCTGCAGCAGGACTCCGCTGTCTACAAGTCTTTCCGTATAAAAGGCAGCATCGGACCAATGAGGGTGCAGCTGGTGGCAGAGGGTGCGTTCAAAGAACTTCGCAAGCACATGATGGCCTTCTCGAACACCTCACCCAACACCTTCAAAATGCACCGAGTGCTGCGGAGAAAAGAATACGCCGACTTCCTTCTGGGAAAAACCATTTCCTGAAACCTCCCGTTATGAACAAGGAGACTAAGCTTGTGGACTGTGGTGACAGCTGACTGACTGAAATGTTTTTTATCAACTGCTTCTGAATAAGTTGATGAATTGTGCCTTTTGGAACTGTTAAACACAAAAACACAACATCCTTCATTTTCAGAATATCTTTTGCTTGATTTTATTTTCTCGACCATATTTATAATTTTATTAAAGTAAACTCTTTAAACTTGTAGTTTTGTTTAATGAAATGTTTCAGGACCTCATCGGGCTTCCATGAAAATTTAAAGTTAAAATACTGCACCAAAGAATCATTCTTTGGTATGGATGGGAAACTTGTTTTTTTGTTTGTTTGTTTTTTAAAAGGTTTTGTTTTGTTTTATTACTGCTGAGGTGATATTCTTGAGAAGAAAGCTGGCAAAAAAGGAAAATAACATCTAGAAAATTCCCCTCACTAATGCTTCTAAAATGTTTGCATTGATACCATCTGGTGTTATTGAATCGTCCCAAAAGTGCAGTCACCCGTGAAGGTTGAAGCAACATTTGGCGATAGTTATATCTACAAATAAATCCCTTCTGTATGCCCAAATCATGGAGTGGGGCTGAAATGCAACAGAGAAGAACACCCCCCCCCCCCCCAATCTTTTACCTTAAGGGTAAGATCAGCAATGTGTAGTTTCAGTTAATTGTGTCATCAATCATATTTTATTTTATTTAATCTCAGTATTGTCTCCCTTTTTAAATTACTATATTCAGATAATGCAGTGTTGGCCAGCAGGCAGCATGCAGGGGGTTAGTTTGCAGCGCCTGCCTGCATTTCATCTTCACTGTCAGGCCGAGGACTTCTCTCTCCAGTCAGATGGTGCATAGGCTCCCGATGCCAGGACTTTCTTGTCACCACTAGAGGGGGATAGTCCTATATGTAAAACTCGCACATACAGTAGCTGTTCCTCATGCTGCCTACTTCAGGTGAGCAATTTACTACAGGTTTATCTCGGTCAACAACGGTCTCCTGTTGTCTTAACTAAAACTGTGGATTCTTGGTCATAACTAACATGACTGACAGTTAGGGCCTTCAGCTAATTAACTGGCCTCTCATTCTAAGTCAGAGTACATAAACACAGGCAAACAAGAGTGTAAGCAACAGTAAGTGTAAATGGAGTAGAGAGGTCATATTTTCTTGATTGATTGATTATGTTGTGCAAGCTGAAGAAAATAAGCAGCTGAATGCTGGAGAAGTCCATTCTTGTTACTCTCATGTGTCGCATGGCACGCCATCTCTCCCGCAGGTCTCCCCGTTCTCAAAGTGGGCTAATATTTTTAGTAACGTCCCATTTCAGCAGAGATTTGACGCCGCTCTCGCTTTATTTGGGCCTCATAGTGTGATCACACCGAAACAGGAGTCAAATGATAATACACTTACCTCAATGAAGCCCAGACCAAATGGAGTTTTTTATGAGATGGTGACTGAGAGGTTCAGATGTTTTCCTCTCAGGAGGTTTTAAACAGTTTAACAGTAGATACCTGAAAATGGCTTCCCTGTTCCAGTGCCCTTGAGTAAGACACCCAACCAGTGTCAACCTTGTATTACTCAGCTGGTGCTAAAGCGTAAAGAAATAGTTTGACATTTTGGGAAATACACTAATCTGCTTTCTGGCAGAGAGTTAGGTTTGATGATGAGATTGAAACCACTCTCGGAGACAGCAGCCTACCAGCATATTTAGAGCTCTCTAAATAGCACATTATATCATGTTTGTTTAACCAGTACAAAAAAATGTAAAAACAACTGGTGCTGGTTTTACCACGTTGCCAGGCAACCAGCTAAGAATCCAGGAAGTAAATGCCCCTAGCCAAGAAATAGTCAGGCACGAAGCCACCCATAAAATGGTGAAATATTTGGATTTACACTTATCAAATAAACCCAATATAATATGTTAATTTGTGAGCTTTAGAGGTGCTGGTAGGAATATGATAGAACCAGGTTAGCTGTTTCCTCCATTTCTATTATTTAAGCTAAGCTAACCAGTTGCTGGCTAGTGTCATATTTAATAGAGACACATGAGAGAGTGATATTAATCTTCTCATCTAACCACCAAGAAGTGAATCAGTGTATTTCTGTTAACAACAGAGAGTGAAAATGATTGCTTCTCCTAGCTGTTATATAAAGTACTTTGTCTTTCTTGTTTTAAAATTGACAAAAGATGTCCAACACATATTTAAAGACCCTAAAAGTCCACAGGCGTCAAATTAGAAGTTTCTGACTAAATTATATTTATTTTATATAAGAGGTGAAGTATCTACTCATAGAGAATGTTATATTTTTTGTGCATACTGTGTGAATTAATTTATTCCAAGTCATGATACTGTAGCAGTTCTTCAGAATTCTCCAGATCAACCACGACGACAACTGAGACAAACTTTGAATAGATGGGGATTTTCTGAAAGCCCTATTGGTGCTGAAAGTTTTAATTGCATCGTGCATGATGAGTGTGGTTCCTGAGTGCAATATAATGACGGCGTGGTGGGTAAATAAAGCATGATTGTTATCCATGCTTTCACCATGTTTTCATTCGTTCATTACAGATTTGCTCTGGTTGGCTTTTAGTGAGATGGTGTGTCTCTTCCTGTATCTGTCACCCTCGCATGCCTTGAGGATTTACACACATAAACATAAACACACAAAGCTTCTGGGCACATCTGCTCAATCACAAGTTAATTCAATGCAAACAGCCAAGATTTAAGAATGACAGGCCTGATTTCTCAACGGGTTTACTGAGGGAAGAGGGGGTGTATTTAATTGAGAGAAGGGATGTTGCATGTTGAGTGAATGATGCCGGCCATAGCTTATCTATCTTACAGTTTAAGTCAGGATTAGGGCTGTGGATTTTCATTGAAGTTAATAATGGTAAATAGGAGTTCTTTTTGTAAATATTAACAAATAGAATTTACCAATTTTAAATCGAGAATATTTTAATCTCATCTCTAAAATAAAAATCTGGTTAAATACCAGCTGTCCCCGCAGAGCTGAGAATTCTGGGGAATGTAGTTGATATAATATTTCACCTGGCTGTCTGTGCGTCACTCTGGTATTAGACTGTGGAGTAGATTGTGAGCATGTTTAATGGATAAGCCTCTTTATAAATGACCAGTACAGATGGGTAGACTACATGAAGAAAGCATAATTAGAAGCCATTAAAAATAGATAGAAGTGAAGGGCTGCCAGGGCTGGAATAGGATCTGAGAGGGGGAACAATACTTTCTTACAGTCTGAGGGCCAGCCTTTTACTTTCACTGGTTGTCTTTTTTTCAACCTTTTTCCAAATGCAGCTCACCTGCTGGATGCCCCCCCACACGCACACACTCATGCTTCATGCATACTGTGTAAAACAAGAGTCATTATCATCATGGTTATTCCTCGGAGATCTGCAGGAAAGTCGGTCAAGTTCAAAATCCAAATAATTTCTTACCCTAAAGATAACAAACTTAATTTCTGGCTTGAGGAAATGCCCACATAGCTGCTGAATCAGCTCAAGATTACCAACGCCTCCACAAGAAACTTGTATATTTCGATTCCTTTTGTTTACTCGACTCCCAATTTGCATAAAGTTATACTTGATGTATGGAGCTACATTGTGAAGTTTTTGGTTTTTAATTTTTGACAGGCATAGAAAGACTAAAAATATTCTAGTTCCAAAGCCATGATGTCACATTGGTTACTTTATATGTTCCTGTAACAGACAAAACAATTTATCTTGCTAATGTCATGCTAATTTGAATATGGAGTTGAGGGTGCTGAACAGTATAACGAAAAGCTTCAAAATGATATATCGTTGTAGGATATCTTGTAGCTTCTGGGTAAATCTATACTACCTATAGCGCCATTGTTCCATACTCAAGCTCCACATAAATCACAGTGACAAAAAAAGAAACAATTCTACCCCACAATTCAGTAAAACTCAGACCCTTCCAACTACTGAAAACATCTTATTGTCTTTATTGTCCCCTAGTTATCAGATTCCTACAATAATTAATATTTAATGATGGTTACATGAATTAAAATAATTGTAGGATCATATTTCCCCGATTAATGTAATATTTAATGAGATGACTGTTAAAAAGATAAACAGTTGTTCCTGTGAAGCAGCATCACTATCTAGAGGTATTTCCCTCATCAACTAAGCTGTGTGTTTGCTTGGGTCAAAGTGAGTTAAGACACAACGTTACTTTGGTGTGTTAAGCATCAAATCCTCATGAAAAACATCTCCAGACTTATCCTTTTAATCCGCTCTTAACGGCTTTTATCCCAGGGCCGTAATTCTCTGATGAGGATGCTGGAGGGGCTGGGAGGGCAACAGTGGCCAGCTCCATCCAGAAGAGACAAGTTTGAAACCACAACACTCTAGGAATGGTATTTTAAACCCACAGTCCTTATAGCTCTCTCAGCGCTTTTACTTAGAAAAGTGTATATATGTTAGAATCTGAATAGTTCTTTACCCCTCTCACTTTCACAATGTCCCTTGAGTCAGGCTCCCATAACATAACAGCCCAATGGCACACAGTCCAACGGAATACAATAGCCTGCATTGAGCAACATGCAGGTAATCCATCTTTCCTTGATTTGTGGACATGCACACAAAAGCCATGTGCTGATAGTAGCACTATGGGGTGTAATGGTGCTGTCAGCTGCTTAAAAAGGATCCTCCTCCCCCCCACCCCACCCACACCGCAGATGAAAACAGGTCCCCACAGATGATACCAGCATCTCATTGGTCGGGATCTCACAGGAGTGGATGGGAGCAGTAGCGAGAGAGAGTAGCGAGGAAGAGAGAAAGCTCAAGAAGATGCAACTGCTCTGCCACAGCATCCCGACAGAGGTGTAGACACATTTCATTTTTGTCTTGCAGATTCTTCCTCTTTATAGGTCCTCTTTATAAGCGCAGTGGACTGAAAGGTGCAGACAGGCAACAGCTGGGCTGACTGATCTGAAGCTCCTTGGATCTCAGCGTCACCTGGACTTGATCCCTCCTTACTGAGCAGCTGCCGGTGATTGCAACTCTTCATTTCTACTTATCTGGGATTACACACCTGAAACCTGCATTGTTGGAGTGAGCTCTTTTAGTCTTCCCAGACTGCACTATTGTCTATGGGAGAGGCATCGCTTGGAAAAGAGGGGGCCGCTTTTGCTGTAAATGTGTGTGCCCGCCACCGGCACTGGACTGTCAACCTCAAAGTCTCCTCTCGCACCTGCTGAGAGCCCCTGGAAGCCACCTGTTGTGCCGCTGGGATGGTGTGACCTCCAGGCAGTTGTTGGCCGTCCCACATCTGGGTCAAGATGCCGGTGATGAAGGGCCTCCTGGCCCCACAGAACACTTTCCTGGATACTATTGCTACGCGCTTCGATGGCACCCGTAAGTACACGAACAATGTCGGGATGAGTTGTTTTGATGCTTGTAGGTTTTCACACAACTTACCCTTGTTTCAAAATGAGTATAAAGTATCCAGGTGTCCTAGAAGTTTGTGTTGCTGCCCATGTAATTGCAACGTCCCTGGTTCGAGTTTAAGGACATTTAATATGACATCTCCCCTCACTTCCTGTCTCTAATGAAGACAAAAAATACTTCAAAAAAATGAATAATTAAAGGTCTTTTGACAGTTAACGGATGGCTGTCATCACAGTAAATAAGAATGGCTTGCTGGTTGCAGCTTGGTGTTTTCTCTGGGAGAGAGCCACTGCCACAAACAAATTAATTTCTTTTCATCACCTGCTTGAACTTGGAATATCAACAAGATACAGCTTCTATCAGGTCAGTCTCTGGGGCTCTGTATCTGAACCAAAAAAAGCCACATCTGCTGGTGGTTGTGGAGAAAAGTTTGTTTTACAGAAGGACACGAGCAGAGAAAAAAAATGACCTTCAGAAATCATGTTGTCTTTTCACATTTGTTTCACACAGTTAGCTCCAAACTAGCCACCACAGCCGTTGGGCAGCACTGCCGTTTCTGCTTGGCTTGTGTCTCTTGTTTTGTACCTTGTGCTACCTCAGGGGAGGTTGCGACTCGTTGTAAACAGATACCGTGGGGAAGTCTGTGTTTTGTTCGCTTGTCGATTCAGCCTGTCCTCCCTCTGCTAGTCGCAGCAGCCTGAATGAGCGGCTGGCTCGCAGTTGTTCTCCGTGCTGGGTCTCAGTTCATGACATTGACAGTGACATTACTGTGTAACTGATGTGTAGGGTATGCAATTACAGCTTTCAGTGGTGAGTCAGGCAATCTAATGAGGCATTAGAAGATCTCTCGGGAGTTTAAAGCCCATCTAGAGTCTTCACACTGTAAAATACAAATTAAGAAGTTTATGAGATGAGAAGACACAAACATTGCATCTAGAGATGATGTGGGTAGTACCCAGTTCAGCTGGAGGATCTGGGGTCGTGCCCCCATGTTGCATCTGCCCAGCTGAAGAGTCCTTGAGCTGAACATGGACTCCCTGCTAGCTCCAGAGGGTTGCTCTCTGGTTGAACGTCAAGAGGGGGAGATAGGCTACTTCCCTTTCAGGCTTAATGTCTTCTCTAATTTGCTACACCATTTTTTCAATGCAGTATTAGAATAAATTAATACTATTAATTTATCAATTACCTTAAATGCACAAGCCAGATCTTCCTGATCTGCCATTTTCCTTTTCTTGTTGTTACATTTATTCATTATTAAGAGTAATGCCTACAAACATGTAGTTCTCTTTTGAGTGACGTGTCACAGGACTCTTCCTCTTTCACATGTTGTGGCATTTCAGTCCTTACCATCAACAGAATTAGCATTCATGGCGACCTTGTTATGTCTGTGTTTATTCTCTCTCCTGCATGCTTGTGAATAAATAACAAAATAATGACCATTTAGAGCAACAGGAGGCCGAGATAAAAGAGTGTTGGTAGCAGCAGGGTACGCGTCTTTGCAACTCCATGCCAGGTTTTGCCGCTTCCAAGCCGTTCTCAAAGCCACCATAAGGCCAGAGGAGTGGCAGAGTGCCCAGCGCTCAGAATAGCTTCCTTCCTGTTGCCGGGGCGACAGGGTCCCGCCACTTGACATGGATGATGCTCTTGATGGTCTCTGAGAAAAAGATGGCCTGCGAAAAAAAACAACACTTGAACTTGCTTTCCAATTAAGGACTTTAGTATGCAGCTGGTCTCCTGTTGTTGGAAAGGCGCATCTTAAAACAAGTGGCATTGTGGGTCGTGCAGCTGCGATCCCTTTTCACATCAAACTGCTTTCAGCTTGCTGCAGCTAACGGTGGTTTTCCGTTTTTGCCTGAAAATAATTTGGCTCTGTATATAGTTCTAATGCTTCCTACCTAAATGTCCCCCTTCACTCAAAAAGGTGTTTTATTTCTTGTTACTTTGCTTGGATGTTTGACCTTGGTGTGTTTGACACTACAAGACTAGTCTCCACATTCATCTGTTGAAGGAGGAATGTTTCTGCGTGCTCACCTTACAGCACACAGTTTCAGGCATGTGAAAGTGTCTTATAACATGTCTGCAGGGCATCTACGAATACTTTGTTAAATCTGAAATTCCTCCAGGTGCAAGACATGAATTTAAAGTGTTACCAGTCAGGCATACAGTACGACACACTGCACTGGTGTGTATGATTTAGCCCATTTTCACAGATAAGCAGCAAATGTATAGAATAAAGCTGATAACTACGATTATTTTGCATTGTTCAGTATTCAATACAGGCATAAAGTAAAGCCCTGATATCGTGACGTGATTTACCTTGTTCACGAAAAACAAACCATATACAGCCTTAAAATGGGTAAAACATGATGCAAGTCACGTATTTTCACTGAATGTACAATATGGTGTCATAAAAAAGTGTTTTTACTGGAGATCAGCAAAACCAAGGTAAGCAGTACTGCTGACTGAGCAGCCACACAGTCAAACATTGTCCAAAATCTTTATCTAATGTGTCACTCCAACACGTCCATTTAAAAAAAAAAATTATAATAATAATAACTTTTTCATGGAAAATAAGCTTTTCTAACACCAACTCATAATGTACACATCATATATAACATTCATTATCCTTAAAATATCTAAAACAATTATTTCAGTACTTGTGTAGTCAGATACGCTTAAAACATTTAATGAAAACAATAGAAAGTAGCACTGCTGACTGAGCAGCTATGCAGTCAAACACTGTCCAAAATCATTGCCATTTGAACTTAGCCCCTTGCCTAGAATGATTTTTACAAAAAGTAAAATTTATTTCAGACATTTATTTATGTAAACATCATTATCCTATTACATTTATTTTGCAGCATGTCCATATAATTACTCAGACTGTATAATAACACCACTCTGTGCATTTGTGCAAAGCATAACTACATGTAAACTGGACAAAGAAATAGAGCATTTCCATGCCATCAGGGGGTTTTAGTGTAATTTCTCCAGTTTGTGGCTCTGAGCAAGTTGTTCCTGCTCATAAATATTGATTGGGCTTTGATGACCTTAGGAAATAACCTTTTTACAAAACTGACAGCAATTTTAAGTGGGTTTTAATTCAGCAGTTCCTGGACTGAGAAAAGTGCTCATTTGCAGCATAGGGTCCCTCTTGTATAGGCAAAATGTCACAACAGGTTAAGTCAGTAACCTTTGGCACTGCACAGCACAGCATTTGGCTCATGGCAATGTCAGCATCACTGTTCCCCAAGGATTTGTGTGCATGTGTGCGTTTGTCGCTGTGTATTTGAGTGCCTGGACTTGGCGTTTATCATGTGTTCGCATGTAGATTTTATATATGTGTCTTTATGTTTGTCTACTGATCCCTGAAAGGTCAAGGGTCAGGGTGAAGTTAAAGATCAGCACCACTGGAGCTGTATTTTGTTCCAGGCCGCTTCAACAGGGCAGATGTGTGTTGTCACTCAGGCTCAAACCTGGACCATCCAGTTTCCTGCTTGCACCTTCGACTGTGCGGTGATTAAAACCGCTCAGAAGTTCATTGGTACCCACCTGCTGAGCATTAGTGATGTCGGTGAGGTGAGGGGCCTGCACAGAGCCCAAAGGACACTAAAAGACAGTACCCAGCCCAGCCACAGCCTGTTCACCCTGCTGCCGCCTGGCAAGAGATAGAATCCACCAGATTTTCAGAGCTTCTTCCCCAAGGCTGTGAGACTCCTCAGTTCATCCTCAGCACCATGTAAAATAGTTTTTATTCATTTCTTTGACTTTTTATTATTATTTACTTACAACTTACTCAACCCTGTTGTAAAATGATAAATAAATCTTCCTTGTATCTTGTTACAGTGTACACGCCTGTCCTTTACACCCGTCCCTACTTCCTTCAGCTCCTTCACGCGACCTCCCCAGCGGTGTTTTCACACTGACAGTAGTGCTCGCCTTGTGGGGCAGCGTAACCACAGGGCAGCTGCAGGCAGAGATAAGAACTGGATTTATTGCCCCCTAAACACTTTTCCATTTAAAGGCGACCAAAGAACCAAAGGGGAGACAGTGAGGACTGTCACATTGATCCTTATGGAGCTCACTGTCGCCCAAACGGGTCTTAATAGGCAGCTGCAAAGCACTGCAAACAAAGGCCAGTGGATAGCTGAAGCTATTGTGTGGCTTCCTCTGCTGCTTCTTTTGAAGCTCCTGGTATATAGTTTACATGTGCTGAGTTGGATCCAGGCAGTGACACGGCATCGTCAAAGTCTGAGATCATTCAGTAATCGCAGGATTGGTGGTTTGATCTCTGGCTTTTCCTAGGTATATGACACTGAAATCTAAATCTGCTTGTGATGTGCAGGTCTGCACCTTGTGTGGCAGCCTTCAATGTGTGAATGTAGGTGTGAGTGGGTGTGAGGCTTTGTAAAGCACTTTGCACCATTCTTAGAATAAAGGCATAAAGGACTGCATAAATGCTGTCCTTTTAGCTTTTTTAGGATTCAGATCACACAGCAAAGATAATTTTCTCAAACAAGCTCTAAATAATCACTATAATTGTGTATGTCACTCTAAAACCTAGAAAATTGTTTTATTAATCAAAATATACAAGCAAGTGTCTCATGCTTCTTTACCAAACCAGTGACCTTTCCCCCTGCAAGTCCACTTTTCCTTGCACTCTCACTCATCTGCCCCAATAAGTAATTACATGCTGCTGGGTGGTAATTAGCTGGTGAGGCAGTGGCCAAGCCTCTTGGGCTTCATCTGTCTTTTATACCCCGGAGAACTTGTGTCGACATGGACATGATGGAGGCTGCTTGTCGTTAGCTGTAGCATGTAGCGTCATCATGTCAGATTACAATTGTAGCGAGTCAGCACAGATGTGTAATTAAGGAAGCTGGTGCAGCAGAGCGGCCACTCAAAGCAATATCCCTGAGAGGATTACAGCCTAAGAATTGAGGCATTGTCCCAATCTTACACACACACACACACACATACAGAAACTGTTTATCTGGATTGCTTGTTTACAAAGTTACCAGAGAGGAAATAAGTATGTAATTGTAGAAGCTGAAGTGAATGAAGAGAAATGTGTTCTCAAAGGCAACTTACTAAAGGCTTCTTTCCAGGATATAAAATTATCCGCTCAGGAAGAGGACATGCGTCACTATCTTAAAGAAATAGTTTGACATTTTGGGAAATACATTTATTTGCTTTCTTTTTGAAAGTTCAAAAAAGAAGATATGTATGCATGGTAAAGATGTAGCTGGAGCAAGCAGCCGATTAGCTTAGCTTGCATTTTACTCAAGCTAAAAACACTTGATTTAAATATCAAGTGCCAAGAATCAAACATCCTAAGTTGAATACAACTACTCTGAACTCTGAATCATGCAGATTACTCCAATTATTAATCTAATTCATAGTGTAAAGCAGCACAGTTTAAATAACTCCAAACACAGCATAAAAGTTTTTTTTCTCCTTGTGGCTCTTGGTATATATACATCATTACAAAGTGATTTATGACTACAACTGCCCTTGACCTATTTCGAGGACCGATTTAGGGATGCTGAGTAGAGATGCACCTATTCTTGGGTAACATTACATAAACCAGAGATGAATGCCGTTGCTCTCTAACACTTGCTGGCTCACTGAGTTGGGGTGTTGAAAATTTATAGAACATGAAAAAGAGGGCAGGGTTGTTTTTTCCAGCAGTGTTCAGCCATTGTTTCAGGCAATTTATTATTTTAGATGTGAAAAGGCAGAGACAGATATCCAGAGCAGTTTGTCTTCGGAGTTGTGACTTTATACGCGAAAAAAAGGTTATATGTGTTAAAAAGCAACAGTTATCGGTCACTCTTCGTGAAACCCATGAACACAAAGATCTGCAGCAGGCTACACAACAGAAATATCTCAGTTTCTCCATGTTAAAATATGGGGAACAGCAACAGTAACAACTTCCTCTGCCTGTTGATGGATCCGACTAATGCCTGTCTCTTTCTATAATTCCACAGTGACAGTTTAGTTGCTGCTCACTGCACACCCAAGAAAGGTTGTCACCGCTCAGAAAAGACATCCCCTATGGACTGCTTTCTGCTTAGTCTGGCCAATTAGAGTGCTAGATTGTGGAACGTGGTATAGCAGCTGCTTAATACTTCTTAGGCTTGCTCCATGGAATCAGGAGAATTCAGACCTGCCTTTCTGATTTGTATTCAGAAAATCTGGAGTCTGATGTTTTCAGTAAGGCAGTCGCAAGTTTGCTACTGTGGAGTATAGTCTGAAGCCTCAGTACAGACTTTTGCAAAGAATCAGCAAATATATTGGCACAAACATGTCCTTAAATATGCATATATCTGTACCCCATGAGCTATTTCTGCAGTAAATGGAGTGTGTGTGGAAAGACTGTGGAGGGAAATAGAGGAATTATGATTTGATGAAAAAATATATGAAGTATCTCCACATATGCAAATAAGTTTACTAATCAGTGTGATGATTTTTTATCACATTTATTCACAAAAACAAGTAACCTTCCAGTTACAATAGGTCCACTGCACAGTTTCTGAGTTTCCTATACCTTAACACTAAGTGTAATTATAAAAACTGGTTAGCAAGCTAAGTTAAAATGGATAAACATCTTAAATTTCCAGCTTCTGTCACTACAAGTGGTAGTAGTATGAATGCAAACTTGACTGAACTGACTAAAAATATAGAAGAAGACCATTCCAGGGTGACTATGTCTTGCATGGATTCACATGTGCTGCCATGGACCCATCACATCCACTCTGATGAAATATTTTTACATAAAGTTAAAGGGCACAATGAAGGGGTACTTGAGCCCATTTGATAGGGCTGTGGGAGTACGCTGGACTAAAAAGGTGGGGATTATCTGTTTTATAGTATCCCTGCTGGATCTGCAGCTAATGTACTAAATAAAAGTACTGTATAATGCATTTCCAAAGCTCATAACGTTTCTATAGAGAGGTGCAGAGTTTTATTTTCTGTATAGGTTATGTTCCATTTATCAAATACTGCAAAAATAATAAAGTCACCGGAAGTCCCTCAATTTGTTTTTATCTTGTTTTAGTACCACTGAGTATGCTGCCATGTATTCTGTTTTGAAATGTTAAAGAGAAGAACTTAACAGGCATGGCCTATAATGTACTGTATTTCAAAGCTCCTTTTTAGGTAGCTCTGGCAGACAGACAGTCAAACTGTTTGTCTAACAAAGAAGCCACACTGCAGCAAGTACCCGCTTGAGCTCATCAAGGTCAGATGCGTCTAGCAACCAAGCGGAATGTGTGACGTCAAACTATTACCAAGATGAATATGTATGTAGGTATGCAGAGCAGAGGGCTGGTGTTTATGTCCTGCAGACATAATAAACAAACTACAGCAAGAAAACGGCACATGGTACAATAAAGGCCTGTTGCTGGGCAGCTGTCCATGGTGCTGAAAGCATGGCAAGGAACAAAGCAAAGATGTTTAGGTACTGTCCAACAATAAACACATGAATCGTCAAAAAAATCAGGATTAAAGGTACATTAACTAGACTAGAGATGTCAAAGATGCCACCAATGTTTGAGCAAATTAGAACGTGAACCACTACCATCAATTTTGACAGCTTCAGCGATGTTGATAGGTCCTCTATATAGTGAGTCCCTGGGGCCCACATGTGGTCATTTGAGTTGTGCTCAGGGAAATTAAATGGGTTGCTCATTAAAATGTGTTTTTTGACAAATTGTAGCATTAAACTCGTGTTTGGGAATCGTTAGGATTTAATCGATACTACTAACCTTAAATTGACCTTTTACTCCTGAAGGTTTTATTGCACTCACTTGGGCCTACAGTAATCTTGAGTCTCTCTGCTCTGCTGACCACTGTCTTTGCTCTCTGTGTGTGTGTGTGTGTGTGTGTGTGTGTGTGTGTAGGAGTTCCCTGAATGCAGGATTTCTATAGGCCTATTTTAACACGGATTTGTTGTTCATAATTTAGCATAACCGGGGGGGGGGTGTAACTTCACTGCCTCCCTCGGATTTTAATGCACCAGAGGCGCAGGACGTGTAGGCTACCTGTCAACATCACTGCAGCTTCCAGCACACCTGTAGCCGGTAGCGATGACACAGAAACAATACATTGGGGACCGGTTCCTGGCACCCTGAAATGTCACAGCTTCCCATTGGCTGTATGGACAATTATATCCGTTTTATGAACAGGCTTTAGAAACCCCACAATTATAAAAATCATTGATTGGCCTAGATTTTCTAAATCTGAGCAGGAACGATGTTCCCTGGAGACATTTTTTTAAATTCTGCTGGCTGGTCCTTAATGGGTTCACATCATTCAGTAAATTAACCCAAGAGTGACGTGGGAATCAATTACTAACCGTTGTGCTCTTTTCAAACCCCAGTCAGCTATTTTTATATCTTGCAGTCTGCAGCCCAGGTCGCTGATTCCTTTGACCACCCACATCAGTAGGCCTGACTGCCATCACCAACAGAAATCAGATGATGACGGCCCGGGGAAATTAATTAAGGCCAAAATGGAGTCTACACCAGCATGATTTGTGTTTGCTTTGAACTTGTAAAGTAGTGTCGAACTAAACCTACAAAGCTTTGAGTTCAAAGAACTAAACAAACTTTGATTCTAGAGCAAAGAACAAATTTGCACCAAAGTAAAACAAGATGCACCCGACTGTTCCTTATGTGTTAGCTAATCAACGACAAAGTCAAAAATGTCTCAGTTTCCGCTTCTTCACATTGGCCTTGAGCAACTCATTTTTTAAACTTTTGTTTTCTGCCTCCATGGTGCTCCACTTCTTCTAACACCTTTTCATGCCCCGCTCCCTCACAGACAGTAATTTCCTGTTGGGTAACGCCCAGGGCCACCGAGGCTACCCCATCGTCTACTGCTCAGACGGCTTCTGTGAACTGACGGGGTTCACGAGGACTGAGGTGATGCAGAAGAACTGCAGCTGCCGCTTCCTGTACGGGGCTGACACCAGCGAGCATGTGGCCCAGCAGATGGAGAAGGCTCTGGAGGGCAGAGAGGAGTACCAGGCCGAGGTCCACTTCTACAAGAAGAATGGTGGGTGCTTGGTAAAGAGGATGGGAAGGAGACACCCTGTTTCTGCATAACTTTTAGATTTCAGCACTGTAGTTTGTTTCATTTAGAAGTAAAAAGGTTATCTGACAATTAACATTCCTGTCTTTTGTTCATTTGATCAAACTCCTCTATTAACTGGGGAAATGATGAGACTTGATTTTCTTTCTTCCTAGATCCTGTTCTGTTTTGATCAGGCTGTGATCATCTGTTCATTTTTTTTGTTCTCCACATCATGAAGAGCACATTTATTTTTAGATGAGAGCTGAACATTTTGTTGAATTATGAATCTCCCCAGTGATGTAGAATTTCAAATACAGCAGGTCAGCAGTGCAATATATCCTTCTTCTTCTTTTTTTCTGGTTTTTTTGCAGAGTTGGGGCTCATTATTATTAATACAAAACCATCAAATTGAGTGAAAATTTGCAGTCAGTCACATCTTGGTGATTCTTTCAACTTGAGTGCAAAAGGTGCTAGAAAGAGTAATCGTGTGTGCTGGGATAACAAGCTTAAAGTCAGTCAGAATGCATATTTCCAAAGCCAGTCACACTTTCTTTAAGTACTGTAGCTACATACTGTGTGTGTGTGTGTGTGTGTGTGTGTGTGTGTGTCTGTGTGTGTTTATTACAGTTGCTTAAATACTAAATTAAATGCTGTCCTTCTGACTTATCGCTAATCCTTCTGACAAAGTCTTGGGCTCATAACAATGTCATGCATGAACAGAGAACATACAACACAGTTTAAGCCTCTCTGACTGGCACACTGGATTATGTCCCCTCAACATAGACCCGAACCTGCACCCTCAAAGTGTGTGAACAGCTAATTACGCAGATAGATTACCAAATCTGTACTGCAGCTGAATGAAGCTTTTTCTTGTGGTCTTCTTTTTTTTTTTTTTTTACAGTAAGTAAGCAACAGTAAGACAGTGCCACTACAACAATGTGCCTGAAAATAATATAATGCCATTTCAGAGAAAAGCAGGATAGAAACGGAAAAGAGAACAAAGCAATCACATTTTAAAGCTGTAATCCAGCTAGCAGATATTTATGACGGGTACAGTATTAGCAGGATTTTCATGATAAATTCAAACACTAAAGGAATTCAGTAGACACACACACAGATGACTCTGGTGTGTGCTTGCTGCTTGCAAGCACAAAACACACAAATAGATTCTCTCATGTTGTATTTACACCCACAGCCTTGTGCTAAAACACCACCATCTACACTGCTTTTCTTCCTCTCTCTCTCTCTCTCCTTGTTTATGCCTAACACACACAAAAACGTGCACACACACACACACAAGCACATTAGGGACACTGTAGAAATGTGAAACATCTGTTTGGTGGCAGAGCACAGTTTCTGCAGTGTTGCTAATGAGCATACTGGGTTATGGCAAGGTCTTGGATCTATGGTGCTCCTTCCCTGCCTGACTTGTTATAACCAACCTTCTCACTTGCTCTTTCCCTTTGTGCACAGTCCTCCCGAACATGATCCATATCTAGTTTGAGGTGTATTTTAAGAAAGGCTATGCCATACTTGTCTTACTATGTCTCAGCCGTGGAGACATGGTGAGACAACTGACATGATGTGGGGAAATCACAGGCCTGGATGTGTCTGTTGAGACATCCATTCACCAAATGAGGAACGGGGGAAAAAAATTCTTCTTTTTTTTATTCCAGGTGCGGCCTTCTGGTGTCTGTTAGACATCGTGCCCATAAAGAACGAGAAGGGAGAAATGGTCCTCTTCCTCTTCTCATTCAAGGACATCACTGACACCTATGGAAGGAGCAACCACAACAGTAAGACGGAGGGTAGGCTGCAAGTCCTGTTTTCAAAAACCTCTCGTATTTGCCTACTATGAGCATGATTTACGAGCGGGCCATCCTCTGGCCCCTGGCTTTAATTTTCCACGTGCACTCTTGTTCATCACTGTCACATTCTACCCGGCAATTTTGTTTAGGCATGTATTTGTTCACTGAACTCAGACAGTGTTTTTCCAATGGGGAGTTTGATTTGGCCTGCGGTGTGCCTTCAAGTGGAACCTGGACACAGTCTGACGCAAATACCAAGCACCGTGCCAGGGGAAAAAGAGTCATTTTGTTAGAATGCAATGGAATGAAAGTGAAGTTCATATCAGTGGTTGTGATTTTGTCTAACCTGTGTAACAGGAAACATTATGCAGCATAAAAACCTGCCAGAGTAAAGGCATTGCATTAAATAACACAATATATTCTCAACAGGTGTTCTGTGTTCAGATATCTTGTGACACAACCTTGTGATCTAAGTGGCATGCGCTTGACCTGAGTGACTGTGTAACAGGTTCAGAGGACAAGCGGCGCAGGAGGAAGAGCAGCTCTCACTTCAGCGAGGCCAGGAAGCGTGGACGCACCATGTTGTACCACCTGACCAGCCAGTTCTCGAGGGGAGGAAAAGGAGAGGTCAACTTGGGTGGCGTGAGTACCACTCTCACATACCTATTGGCTGGCTGTGATGGTACTTTTATAACATACCCTCTAAGAAAATAAACAGTCAGGAGTTTCTTGAAAGAAGCGGTGTCCTCACTCTCAAGCTTGAATTATTAATCTTGCATCTAAAAGATGAGTTTTTAGGAAGACAATATGAGGGAAGTCTTGACCCAGATTCTCAGAGTCTGGCTTATCTCAGTGGAAAATTCATTAAATGGGTTTTGCTATTTTAAGTCTCCTGAATGGTTTTATTCTCACTTCTGTTGCATTTTCTCTGCATGTAAGCTGTTGTTTGGTGGCTTTAAAGGGACAAATAGCAAGGTCACTGTGGCAGCTGTGGTTTCTGGGAGGCACAGGATGTTTGTCACTGATAGTGAGGTGGATGCATCACCATCATCATCACCTTTTTTAGAGGGAAATGTCTGGATATGTTAACACCTTACCAATAGGATCCCCAGGATATAGGCCATTATGTCATCAGCATGTTTCCTTAAATTTACCCATAGATCCAAATGTATCCATGTAATCCAAACAGTATGTATGTACAACCAGTTGGATAATGTAGGGAAGTTGGATAAAATAGGCTCATTCCATATTGACATTGAAGTTTTTCAACACTTTTCAGATAAGTAGTCATTTTGTCCGTGCAATTGCTTGCCTTCATCTGTCTTTTAAGTGTGTTTGTGTTTCAAGTGCCTTAAGAGGCACTGTTGTGGTGAAATAGACCCCAGATATGGTCTGTTTCATTTCCACTTGTCTTAGTTTACAGAACAAAGGAAGTCATAGGGTTTGAACAATAAAGTCGTTCTACACTCTGAAGTAAATGTTATTCATGAGAGCGAGCTCCTGATCTGCACTCAGGCACAAACGGGAGCAATTTCTAGCGGAGCACCGTTTTGAGATAATCCCGCTCTCCTGACCGTAGAGGCTCAGTTACCAACTGGGTCTGTTCTCAAACCTGTCCTTCACAATGTGGCGTTTCATCCCAGGGGCCTAAAAGCAATTTAGAAAAATGTTGAAAGCCTCTGAGACATGTGTGATTCAGGATGCTGATGTTAGCATGTGAAAATGGAAAAACCTTTTTTTAGGAGAGATTCATTTACCTTTTAGGTGCCTGACACTAAAGCACTTATTCATTTTACCACTAAAACTGAGAAGCCTAATAACATTTTACCACTGAGAAGCACTCTTTTTCAAAGTACCTCCATTTTAATTGTATGGCCCTTACCTGACACTAATTTTCGAGCTTCCCTTCCTCATTGCTGGTACGCAAAATGCCTATTGGACATTTCACTTGTATCATTCAAACATATCCGCAAAAACATCCACATACATACAACAAACAGTAAATGATGTATTGCCCTCTGAGGAGGGCAGAAACAAACATATGGCACAACACTTAGCACAATATTTATCATTCAAATGTTATTCCAGCACTCTCAGCACGAGACTGTATTTTCACAGGAACACAGTTTCTCTTTGTCTGTCTCACACAGAGAAATAAAGAAATCTAGGAATATTAAATTTAACAATCAGAGTTAATGTGTTCACGCAGCCTGCTCTCTGCCTCTCATTCGCTCTCCTTTTTCACACATGCATACAATGACACTTTTTCTGTAACCACCACTGTTTCCCCATTAGTTAATTACCATTTTAAAGTGTTTATTAATTCCCTCTGAGATTACAATTTTCCTTTCTGTGCCAAGTGCATCCTCACAAGGGGACAAAAGTTGCAAAAGATGTTGTAGTTAAGAGAAAACAACATTTTCAACAATTGAGTCACTTCGGTGAATTCCATACAGAAGACAATAATACAAGACAGCACTTTTGCCTAATTTAATTGTAACCTTAGGGACTGATTGTAGAATACAGTACGACAGTAAACAGTCATTTCCAGAAGTAGAACGTATTCAGAACAGGTCTGTGATGATGTAGTAGCATATTAAATTGTAGGCAACTATCGAGTTTTTGTAGCAAAAACATCTACAGGTTAGAATTTTGATCTATACATACGTATTCTGCAAGGTATTGTTTTGTTTTTCTGGATCTCTGACAGCTCATTGGACTGTGTCTTGTGATTCTATCAGTGAATTTGGAAAACCTTTATAGATATTGCAAACACGTACCCAATGTTAAACAGATACAGGTGCAGGTCATATAATTAGAATATCATCAAAAAGTTGATTTATTTCAGTAATTCCATTCAAAAAGTGAAACTTGGATATTATATTCATTCATTACACACAGACTGATATATTTCAAATGTTTATTTCATTTAATTGTGATGATTAAAACTGACAACTAATGAAAATTCCAAATTCAGTATCCCCCGAAAATTAGAACATTACTTAAGACCAATACAAAAACAGGATTTTTAGAAATGTTGGCCAACTGAAAAGTATGAACATGAAAAGTATGAGCATGTACAGCACTCAATACTTAGTTGGGGCTCCTTTTGCCTGAATTACTGCAGCAATGCGGCGTGGCATGGAGTCGATCAGTCTGTGGCACTGCTCAGGTGTTATGAGAGCCCAGGTTGCTCTGATAGTGGCCTTCAGCTCTTCTGCATTGTTGAGTCTGGCGTATCGCATCTTCCTCTTCACAATACCCCATAGATTTTCTGTAGGGTTAAGGTCAGGCGAGTTTGCTGGCCAATTAAGAACAGGGATACCATGGTCCTTAAACCAGGTACTGGTAGCTTTGGCACTGTGCAGGTGCCAAGTCCTGTTGGGAAATGAAATCTGCATCTCCATAAAGTTGGTCAGCAGCAGGAAGCATGAAGTGCTCTAAAACTTCCTGGTAGACGGCTGCGTTGACCTTGGACCTCAGAAAACACAGTGGACCAACACCAGCAGATGACATGGCACCCCAAACCATCACTGACTGTGGAAACTTTACACTGGACTTCAAGTAACGTGGATTCTGTGCCTCTCCTCATTTCTTCCAGACTCTGGGACCTTGATTTCCAAAGGAAATGCAAAATTTACTTTCATCAGAGAACATAACTTTGGACCACTCAGCAGCAGTCCAGTCCTTTTTGTCTTTAGCCCAGGCGAGACGCTTCTGTCTTGTTCAAGAGTGGCTTGACACAAGGAATGCGACAGCTGAAACCCATGTCTTGCATACGTCTGTGCGTGGTGGATCTTGAAGCACTGACTACAGCTGCAGTCCACTCTTTGTGAATCTCCGCCATTTTTGAATGGGTTTTGTTTCACAATCCTCTCCAGGGTGCGGTTATCCCTATTGCTTGTACACTTTTTTTCTACAACATCTTTTCCTTCCCTTCGCCTCTCTATTAATGTGCTTGGACACAGAGCTCTGTGAACAGCCAGCCTCTTTAGCAATGACCTTTTGTGTCTTGCCCTCCTTGTGCAAGGTGTCAGTGGTCGTCTTTTGGACAGCTGTCAAGTCAGCAGTCTCCCCATGATTGTGTAGCCTACAGAACTAGACTGAGAGACCATTTAAAGGCCTTTGCAGGTGTTTTGAGTTAATTGGCTTATTAGAGTGTGGCACCAGGTGTCTTCAATATTGAACCTTTTCACAGTATTCTAATTTTCTGAGATACTGATTGTGGGGTTTTCATTAGTTGTCAGTTATAATCATCAAAATTAAAAGGAATGAACACTTGAAATATATCAGTCTGTGTGTAATGAATGTATACATTATACAAGTTTCACTTTTTGAATGGAATTACTGAAATAAATCAACTTTCTGATGATATTCTAATTATATGACCAGCACCTGTACAATGCAGTTTGCATGGGAATGAGATTCACAGCAATATTGAAATGCAACAGACTCGAGACTAAACATGTTAGTGTTTGCTTGTTTATAGTCATGGGCTTTCCCGTACGTCTACCCTTAATATTTACATATCTGTGAAGTTCACCACATCATATCAGTAAGTGTTAATAAGGAACCAAAATTCACAAGTTGTATCATAATAATATGGTTGACCTATCCCAAAACTGACATTTTCCAGTGTAGGCATCAGTTTTTTTATTACACACAATTTCAATGGACCGTTGCTCCATGCACTTCTCAGATGGTACATTTCATAAAATTGCCTCTCCACAAAACGTAATATCATCATATCAATTCAGAGGGAAGTTACTGCTGCTGACAGAAACATGATAGAATGAGTGAAATGTTAGGAAGGCATATACGCTCAGAAACATAATATTTTTTTTGTTTTGGTACCAGTTACTGCACATCTCAATATTAAATTCAAAGTCACAACAGTGTTAAACAATAGAGATGAAATGTAAAGTCTTCTCTGGGAAGAAAAGAGGACTATAAAAGACAAAAAGACTGTTGAATGTGGTTGACTAGTATTTTCTCACTTGTGCTTGTGATTATGTGACATACTTTTATTGCGTTGTACTCCCACTGTGAAGAGAAATCACTTGAAAAAAAATTAAGTAGTATTTTGGGGTCATCACATGGTAAGCCATGTGTATCCTCTTCCCCATTAAGGACAGACTGTTATCATTGCTAAAGCCCAAAGCATGCTGGGAGATGTAGTTGGAACAGCGCTGAGCTGCAGCCTGAGTTAATGAAGCGCGAAGAGCAGCTGTAGCTGTGTGACATGCAGTCCCACGTGTCCACGCAGTGCCAGGCTTTTCTTTTCTAATCATTTGAATGTCCTCAGCTGTCTGCCTCAAGTGCCAAAGGTCAGGTGGGCGTCCTGACCTCTGTGACGAAATTAAATTAAACTGTCCAGCTTTGGATGACATAGCTAGAAATATCATTAAAGTCCAACAGCTGTTGATGGCAGTCAGCAAGATCTTCTTGATTTTCCACTGTGGTTACAAATGTCATGAAAACCCACCTACTGATGGATACTGTGATAACTTACTTTTTTATTTGTATTTTTTATCCAGTGTCAAGCAGCCATGATCAGTTCAGTTTTGAAAGTTGTTTCACTGGGAACAATTTGAAATGTTATATGTTTCCTTTCTTTCATTCACACAGTGTGTCATTTAGCATTTCTTTTCTTTTTGAAGGACAAGAAAAGGTTGTCAGTTGTCTCCCAGTTACTTTTCAAATAATCCATGATAGTGCTTTCAGACTAAACGCAAATTTAATCCTTGTGACACTTTCCTCACGAGTACATTTGCTGCAAGTGTTCAAACACAACGTGAGAAGGCGATTAGAACCCGCGAAAATGCGCTCGAGTTGGAAATTTTCAAATCACGCGAAGGCCGTCGCCACAAGCGCTCGCTTCGCTTTTGGTCTGAAAGCACAGCATCTGTGTTCCTTTCAAGTCAACGAGGCAGCTTCAGAGCCCTTCTCAGGTTAAGTCTTCATTAACCAGCCTCTTTGTTGCTTGCCCACACCTGTTTACAAAGTGGCCACATTGTTCTTGGAGGGATTACTGCTCGTTTATCTTGCCTTTCTGTTTCCCCCTCACCACTGTCAAATGCAATAGCTTCTACTCCTGTCTCCAAAACGTGGTTATTATCTGCCAAGTGCATGGCCCCGTTTGGAGAGCTGCAGACTCATTATGTTCCAAATGGACTCCCCACCTCATCAGCAAAAGCAATTCATACTTTATACAATTGGATTTTCTCAATAAAAATGAAATGATCGGAATGAATAAGCAGGACCTTCAAAAATATAAGCAGCTGATGTTCCTAGTTCCCCTCATTTCCTTGTAATAGCTCAGCTTCCATTGTGCAGTCTCACCTGAGACATAAAGCACAAATGGCATTTGGAAGGATGAAGTCAAGCCAAGACTAAGTCATGTATGAAATTATCAGGTGTCACTGTTGGTAATAAGTTTCCCCCTCGTTGACCACAGTACTATCTCTGCCATTGTGTGTTGTTAATGCATGGCCATTTAAAAGGTTTATCATTCTCTAAAGGAAGCTGTCAAGAAGAGATAACAAGCAGCATTACCATATCTGTTTCACTTGAGCTGCCTACTGTACTGAATCATCAGCAGTCAGAGCACAAGAGGTTTTTATTGTCCGTTTCTCCAAAATCTTGGCACTGCCATGCCCATCTGATTATCATTTATTTTCACAGCACTCCACCTCGTGACCATCTGGTTATCAAGTTATTCATATATGCAGCTTCTCTAATGGGCTTTGTGTGTTTATTAATGTAAGCTTGAAATTCAAGAGAATGTTAGTGTATGTGTGTGTGTATAAAAATATATATGAATGACTGTTTTTTACCAAGATATTGTTGCACTTCTGCACATATTCTACCTGTTCTCTTACAGAGCATCATTGAAAAGCCTTCGATACCAGAGTACAAAGTGGCAGCAGTGCAGAAGTCTCGCTTCATTCTGCTCCACTACAGTGTGTCCAAAGCCCTGTGGGACTGGTTAATTCTTATAGCCACTTTCTACGTGGCTGTCACCGTGCCCTACAACGTCAGCTTCACTCCACATGATGATACCACCACAGATGCACGCTCCACTGTCACCACTGACATTGTAGTGGAATTCCTCTTCATTATAGGTGAGTGAAGCTGATGATAAACAGAGCAACTTTTAGAGCAATTGGTGCTGGGCAATTTAGCCATCAATGGTAATGAGTAAAAATTAGTACCGTAATCCCCTTCCCCCATCATTCCGCCACCCGCCCCACCTGCCGCTATCCGTTCAAAACAGTCACATTGCCACCAGGAAGATTGCCCAGCAACATTGCTCAAAAAGTTACCCCCGTGTATCATCAGGTTTAGAAGTTACTGTGAAAGACATGCCTTCCTGATTTTACCCAGTAAAAGTTCTTGTGCTGTGGCTCAACTAAATACTCGGTAGGACCATCCTCAAGCCAATTCCATCCATTAATTTTCAGGCCCAAGTTAAGTCTGGATTCTTATCCAACATCTATCCATTTTTTGCAACTCTTTCCAGCTATGGCAACAGGGCAATAAAAGCAACCCAGGCATAATTTTTCCCTGAAAGTCCCCCTAGTTAGGCAAGCCTGGTTTTGTAGTCCCTTCAGGATGTCCTGAGTCTCTCCCAGGGACTCCTCCCAGTTGATAATGCCTGGTTAACCTCCATAGGGAAGCACCCAAGGGATGAATTGTGGTGGCTCAACCTCAACATGCTTCATCATGTGTTCCAGCTCTTTGTAAACACGCTGTAATTATTCCTGTCCCTATGAAAGCCCAGCCAACTGAAAACATGATTTTAGACCAGGTGCTCTCACATCAGTACTATTACGGCCATTATGTACTTGGCTAGAAAACATCTTGAGGACAGTAGAGTTTGTGCTCAGCTGCTTTTCATTGATTTTAGCTTCCTTTTTAATTCAGAAACATGGACAACTGGATGTCAGCTGTACAGTTATTAGTCTGTCTCAGCTAAAAACTCATGAAGATCTCCACAAGGATGTGTCAGCTTACCTGTTCTTTTACACTGTACACAATGAGGGCTCATCCAGGCACTCACATAATTCAAACGATTCTGCTGTGTTTACTTTATAGGCATAATACAAATATCTGTCATTCAGAAGTAATGGAATTTGTTGTTTGGTTCATCATAAATCACCTCATTTTAAATGGGGAAAAACAACAGAGGAGGTTATTTTGATAATATAAATAAGTTGGTGAGCACAGTCCGGTGGTTAAACATAAGCACCAACCATGAAGTTGAACAAAAAATTATGTTTTTATTTTATCAGGAGAGTGTAATCAGATTACTGTATGTTTTGGGATCCTCCCTGTATCATCAAAATCAAAGTTATTGCATTCGATTCCAACTCAATCTTTTTCTCTGACCGATGGGTACTTAAATAGGTAAAGAGCTCCATCCCATATTCTGTACTCTACTTATGAGCGGTTACCATAAGGCAGATGATACAGAGCTCAACTGTACAAATTGAATCGGTTTAAGAACTCCTTTGTGCCTACATCAGTTGGCATTTTAAACAGTAACCTTAAAATAAGCAGATGTTAAGGAGGATGTACTGCAGTACAAAACCACAGACTGACTGGTGACTCAGTGTGTATTTTTGTATTTATATTATTAAAAGACTGTGTGAAACCAATAGTCAATGTTGATTATTTTTAATCAACTAAGTAATCTAACTTTCAACATACGCAACTAATGTACTTATTTTAACCCAAATCATGATCTTTTCCTAAACCTAACCAATTTGCAACTATTTCACATGCCACATGTTTTATTTTGAAAGTCCAAATGGATGTTTTACTGAGCACTGCACATGCAAAAATGGTACCCAGTGAGAAAACAATGCCAAGGGGTCTTGACCAAGCGTCTATATGTGACAGGTTGGGAGTGAGAATGTGTTGCAAGAGTCCAATTCAAATTTCCCCAGGAAGACATGTCTGTCTGGAGGACATGGATGGATGGATAAAGAGTGGTTTACTTTGGAGTTCATATTAGATTGCTTAGTCCCTCAACTTGGCAAGAAGAGGGACCCCACCAACCATGCTATGGAGAAACCATTTTATTCTGCTTGGTTTTGAAAGCTCATTCTCTTGTCTCTTGTCACTCCCCAGACTTTGTGTTACGGTAAGTGGTGGTAAGGCAGGTTGGAGGACCCAAACGCAGGACGCAAGGCAGAGGAGGTAGAGTTCAACGGGGGTTTATTGAGGGAAAACAAACAAAAGGCGAGCACACTTACTGACAGAGTGGCTGGTAGCAGAGTCCAAAAAAACAAGATAATCCCAACAGAAATCCAAACTCCAAAGGAAACAAGGTGACAAGACGAGCAAGGCAGACGATGGCGCGTATCCACACAACAGACAGGGGGTAACTCGAACAATGACCGGACAAGGGCTGAACAGAAAGACCACACATATATACCAGGGATAACGAGCAGGGCGGGAGCAACACAGGTGACAGACATGAGGCTAACAAGGGAGATAGAGAGACAGCAGGAAAACAGAGAGGCAGGCAGGCAGAGACAATAGGGGGTAACAGAGAGAACAGTTAGACAAGCAGACATGGGTCAGAGTGAATAACCAAGAATACACAAGACTGAACAGGGAACACAAGACCAGGAGTAAACACAAAAGATATTAACTAATGTACAGGACTAGGAACTAACTGAACAAGACTACACAGAGATACACAGAACCAAAAACAGACTTAAACAGGAAAGACATGAACACAAAAACCACATTCCTAACACTTTGTCTCTTGTGACGTCACGTTGCCAGTTGATAAATTGCATATAAAACAAATAGAAACCTCAAAAAGCATTCAAAATAAAGAATAAGAAAAAAGTTAGGAAATAGAGAGGAGGAGGATTTTACAGCTAACACTGGTCTGCACATTGCTGTGTGTGCTTCTAAATTACGAAAATCCTGTTAGTTTCATTTTGTCACTATCATTATCTATCATATTCTTGTAACTTCTCATAACTGAAATTTGTCCCGAGTGATAAGACATCACCTCAGCAAATATCAACAGCTTGGATGACAAATCAGGTTTTGTGTCTGTCATGTGTTTGTCATATTCCGACACTGAGGTTAGATGATCAGTCTAGCATACTCACTGATCCATGATGGATGCCTTAAACAATGACATATCCCGGCTGTTTCATATCTTCCCCTTGGTTTGGCCAAGCTTTAGCTTTAGCTCCTTATGCATATTTAATTTCTTGTCATTTATATTATTATTTTAAGTTTACATTAACATGTTGCTATTCTATATTTTCAAAAGTGTGAAAGACAAACATCATGGTGTGGTCTAAAGTAAGCATCACACACAAGTGAACCATGTGATGGAATCTGAGCTTGTGACACATCTTTCCTCACTTTTCCATTTTTCCATTTCATTTTAACAGTCAAACACTATACTATCTTTAACAACTGGCAGATAACACTTACCTTCAGCCTCTGTATTTGCAGACATCATCCTGAACTTCCGCACCACCTATGTGAGCCAGTCAGGGCAGGTGGTGTATGACTCGCGCTCCATTTGCATTCATTACGCCACCACCTGGTTCTTTGTGGACCTTGTGGCTGCCCTGCCTATTGATCTGCTGTATGCCGTCCACATCTCAGTGGTGAGTACAACTGGACACTAATATGTTCGGTCTTCTTTTTTTTCCACTGCCCTCTGCGACTGCTGATACAAGCAGCAAATATATACATACCAATTTCTCCTAAAATGTATTGGTGCCTTGCATTGTAAAAGGCTGCTACTGCCTGCCTGTGTGACGATTACTCCCAAAATAGTGACAAACAAATTTGTTTGAACAAAGCTTGTTCAAGCTGTGATGTTCAGCTGTGTATATGCAGTGTATATACACTCAGAGTGTGTCAAGATACAACAGGGCAGAGGGATTCACTTTCTCCCTTCTATTCTCTGTCACTATGCCCCCGCATATTGGCCTCTGCATTTCAGACCTCCTTGGTTCACCTGCTCAAGACTGTGCGCCTGCTGCGCCTCCTTCGTCTGCTTCAGAAACTGGAACGCTACTCTCAGTACAGCTCCATGGTGCTGACCTTACTAATGTCGGTGTTTGCCCTGCTCGCACATTGGATGGCCTGCATCTGGTACATGATTGGACACATGGAGATGGAGAACAATGGGACCTGGCACATTGGTAAGTCTCACTGAAGCCTTGTTGAAGTGAAAGTTTGAAGGTCAGGTTTGGTGCAATATTTCCTTTTATCTGGAAAGGATAAAGTAATAGTTCCAACAGAGTTTTACCATGTGCCATCACTTATTCATTGTTTTCACTTACAGGAAATAAAAATAATATGTTATTAAAGGCACAGTGCTGACTACCTACTTGACTACTTGAATCGGTTACCATAGATGCTATGTCAGCCAGTTGTTTCCTTGTTTAAATAGTCCAACAAACAAGACCATAGACTAGATTTTGCCAATACAGTGAGTAGACATTTGTTGTCTCCTCACTAAGCTATAAATAGTCATGGCACACCTATTGGGATGTCTAGCTCTGCTGAGTAGTGAGATGGTGGCGAACACCATACTCTGGGGCTCTAATGAGGACTGTCTGAAACCAGATAAAAAGATGAAAAATGGCTGCTAAGAAGCAGCGGCCTAATGTCTTGTTTGTGTCACTGTTTGAAAGTGGTTCAACATGGAGAACAATAAAACCCATAATCAAAAACTGACAGATGTTTAGCCTGTATCAGATTAAAGAATAGCAGCTTAACAGCCATATATGATTTTTTCAACAACCATAAATAGTAACACACATACTGTGACATACTGAAGAGTACTGCAAAATGAGACACCTGGTCCAATTCAGTGTGGGTAATTGTGCATCTTTTGTCAGTATAGTATATGTGTCAATAGGGAGGTTAGGTAATAATTTATAATTAACACTCTGCCTTATTTATCCTTGGAGGAGTCATTATGATTCTACCGTGTCCCGCATTGACATGCCAGCCTTCACTGCTGTAAATCTCTTTCTGACACACACAAACATGCCCACACAGACCCAAATATACACTTTTGTCTCTCTTAGACCAGGTTGACAGAGGCCACACAGCCATAAACATAACATGAACCATAACCTTTGAACACGGTTATCTCATCCTCTGCCTCCTCCTTCAAGGTTGGCTCCATGAACTGGGCAAACGTCTGGAAACGCCTTACATCAACAGCACAGTGGGCGGCCCGACGGTGCGCAGCTCCTACATCGCTGCCCTTTACTTTACCCTCAGCAGCCTGACCAGTGTGGGCTTTGGCAATGTCTGTGCCAACACCAATGCCGAGAAGATCTTCTCCATCTGCACCATGCTTGTCGGCGGTATGTCTGACACCAGGGAACATTCTCCCTCTGGCGTCCTGGCATAACAGTGCCTCTGTTCGGCATGCCAGTGCAAGAAATTCAGCAGGAACTAGGTTGGATGGTTTGGCTGGCCTTTAAGACACAGTTTGTTGCCATCTTTATATACCAATAAACAAATTATTTTAGCTGAGATGGCAATTATTAGTGCAACAACCCAGGAGATTATTATTGTGAGTTTGTTTTTAATTCAGACTGCTTGTCAGAACAGTGATATAACCAAAGCTGTAAATTACTGTGGTCTCTGTTTAGATCAAATAAACAGTAACAAGTGAAGATGACTGGGTAGTGATCAATATAAAACTATATTTTTATTTTATAGCAGAAAAAGTGTTTGAAAGCAAGATGTCTATGAAGATTCTCAGTCATCCAGGTCATAGTTATCCAACGAAGGTTAAAATGAAGGGCAACTGGACTAGGTTGAAGCTACTGGAAGACGTTTCGTCCCTTATCCAAAGGACTTCTTCAGTTCTGACTGACTGGCAGGGAAACTCAGCTATTGGCAGGGAAACTCAGCTATTTAACCTCAGTGGGGTCGTTATCTCGGGTCATCGATACCGCTTGAAAGCAGTGAAAAAAAAAAGTCACCTTAAAAAGTACATTTTTCTTTTCTTGCAATTTAACCCATTCAAATTGTAATAACCTAGAAATTAACCTAAAAATATATTTTTATCTTGAAAAACAAATATTCAGCCTTTATATTAACAATTACTGTCTGTTTCCATCTCTCACACAGCTCTGATGCACGCACTGGTGTTTGGTAACGTGACGGCCATCATCCAGCGTATGTACTCGCGGCGTTCTCTCTACCACACACGCATGAAGGACCTGAAGGACTTCATCCGTGTCCACCATCTGCCCCAGCAGCTCAAACAACGCATGCTGGAGTACTTCCAGACGACATGGTCTGTCAACAATGGTATAGATGCCAACGAGGTAGGAGTCCCTTTCATTGTTGTGGACATGTAATACTTTTGTACATTGTGCTGGCTGCCCTAAAGAAACTTCAGGGCAATGTTTAGATGGAATTTGAGCACTGAAAGCTGTTCTACAATCCATTCACAACTCCCTGCAGCTGTAAACACATGGCCGCCTGTACACTATCAGTTGTCATCCTATTGAAATTCAAAAAAGGATAACTGGTGGCAACACAATCCATTCCCTAAGTATCAGTCACTATCAGTCAGTGTCGCACCTCATTTCATCTGTCACACATCCACAGCTCCTGCATGACTTCCCTGATGAGCTGCGGGCCGACATCGCCATGCAGCTGAATAAGGACATCCTCCAGCTGCCGGTCTTTACGGGGGCCAGTCGAGGCTGTCTGCGCTCGCTCTCCCTCCATATAAAAACCTCCTTCTGCGTCCCTGGGGAGTACCTCATTCGTCAGGGGGACGCGCTGCATGCCAACTACTTCGTCTGCTCTGGGTCTCTGGAGGTGCTAAAAGACACCACGGTGCTAGCAATATTAGGTTTGTCTTGTGTGGTCATGTGACTTGCATCATGTTTAAGGTGTACAACAGTATAATGTGGATCAAGAAAGTGAATATTTATTGTTTTCATTTTAGGAAAAGGGGACCTGATTGGGTCTGACCTGCCTGGAACAGACCAAGTTATCAAGACCAATGCTGACGTGAAGGCGTTGACCTACTGTGACCTCCAGTATATCAGTGTGCGTGGCCTGAAAGACGTCCTGGGACTCTACCCTGAGTATGCCAGTGTGTTCGCCTCAGACATTCACAACAACCTCACCTACAACCTGCGTGAGGGCAGCCAGAGCGAGGTACAATACACACCCTCGCACACTTAAATGTGGTGTTGATTAAATGTATCATTAGTGTTCCTTTTCTCACAGTTGTCAACCTGTGACAGTCACTCAGTATGCTTAAACCTGAGCCTACCTACCCACAAGCCTTATATCCAGTGTCATACCCACATGTGTAGATATACAGTAAATGTAGATGGAGAGGCGAGGAGAGTGGTGGTGATAGGTAACTTAAATATGTCTGATTTCATTGCATTCTTCCTTCAGCTGAGGCTGTTGTTAGTGGAGAATTTTTTTTTTACACATCTAGGATGGCTTTTAAACCTCTTGATGATGCAAAAGAGTCAAGAAGTGGCAAGAAAGGCAGTTGCTCTTTTATTTAAGGGGGCTAACACCAAATCTTTATTTTTCATGTATGGTAGCGTAAAAATGTTCTCTTATTATACATTTATCTATTGATCCTGTTTACTGACTAAAAATGGATCCAGACATCTTATTATTCTTTTTATATGTAGGGTAGATTTTTCCTTTTCTGGGGTGGTTTTGTTACTTGCTTATACACATTCAGATGACAGTTTTAACATGTAAAAAGTGGCCATTGTTGTAGTATTGTTTATAATTATTATTTTTTTACATTGCACCTCAGCAGACTCTACAACCTCACAGTTACCCCCTTCATTTGTCTCTCTTTGGAATAGAGGACACAACATACCAACACATTTGTGCCCCCTAAGGTGCCTTTGTCTCTGTCCTTGACACTTGTTCTACCACAGCAACCAAAGTGCTGTTGGTGGCTTGATTGTCACACCAATTACCACGCGTGGGTGCCACTGTCAAGCCGCCGTATCGTTTCCCTGTCGCCAACCCAAAGCACAGCAGGATGACATTACACCCAGAGACTGACCTCCTCTCAGTACTGCCTGTTACCCCTTAATAGTTATTTAAGAAAGCATTACGTGAAGCAAGATAATCCTCCATCTGTGGGGAAAATGCACCTGTTGATGTATCATATTTAGCCATGTTTTCAGTCATTGTTGTTATATAATCTCTTGATGCCTCTTGAAACCCCAATCATGGAATAATTTCATTAATTAAAGACACAGTGCGGCAAAGTTCAGTGGCTATTTTGTGTGGCATTTTGTTGAACCGTAAGATCAAAACAAATGAATGCCAAGATGTCTTTGATGTGTGACTGACAAAACTAACTAAAGCTCCCCAAGGACTTTCCCAATCATCCTTATTGTCTGTCTCAAGCATTTTGTATTTGCTTCAAGCATTCTATCTTAGTTTCACAGACCTTTCCCATTGTATGAAGTTTTTGTTGCTCATTAGTTTATTTATTTTGTTTTGTTTGTTCGTCCCCCCCACCCCCGTTTGGTTTGGAACATGAAAGACAGGACATCTCTGCTGGCTGTGTTAATTGCCGGATGTCTTTCTGTCAGTCATGCTGAGGGAAAACTGTATTAATGAGGGCTTCAAAAACAGAATGATTATGTTTGAGGAGTTTGATTCCATAAAGAGACATCATAGGTAAAATTTGGCAGCTTATAACCCATGCTTATGTGACAGAAAAGCTTAACCAGCATGCAATCTCTGTGAAAAAAGAAGATATGTTTGGTACATAGATGCCAGAAACATACATTACAAGTATGTACAAGTACGAGTTATTACAGTCTTTAATTCTGATTTAAGCAGGCTTCTCTAGGGCGTGGCTGATTACAAGTACTAGCTCACTACTTCTCTCATACCATCTGCTCAGAGTTTAGCTCAAGCACAAAGCCAGGGCACCGGCGCCCCCCTGACAGGATGAAGCAGTGCTAGGACTCCCACAGACTCCTGACATACACACACACACACACACATATATACAGTCATAATAGTTTCATCCACATCCTCACAGTGGGTGGTTTTTGAAGGATGGGAGGTCCTTTTACACTCGAGAGATACTCGAGAATTGTATGCTGACTGTACTGCAATCAGTCAATTATAATGAAATACTGCCAAAGAAACAGATTGTAGGAATGCCTATTACAGTACTAGGTATCCTAAAGGGAGCACTTTATCTTGCCTAAAAGGGAAAAACCCAAACTGCCAGATGGAAAATTTGTTTTTTTTTGTCAACGCTATAATTTAATTTTAACTGTTATTGCAGTGGTGTCAGTTAAATTCTTTTCAGTAGTTTCCTGGTGGAGAGAGACAGGGACAAAAGTGTCTGTGTATATATATATATATTTACATTTATCCTGCTTTCAAGTTAACCTTTAAGCCTGCATTTTAGCAGTTTTGAAAATCAAAACTGTCAAATAAGTTTAAACCTTTTGATTACCAGCTTTTTTAATTATGCAAAAAACAGCATAAATCTGTGAGTGAGAAAGTGAGAAAGCTCTAAAAACACACTGTACACTACCTGCTCAGCACGAATGCTAATATTGCATCCACACTGAAGGGTATTTTACAGAAGCCCAAACGGCCATCCATTCAAATAATTTTTTTACTCCGTGATAACGGGATTATTTTCTCGTGATCTCGAGATAACAAAACAGTAGTTTAACATGAGGTCGGCAGTAATGTTTCTCTACGGTAATTTCAGTGTTTTAATGTCACTGGTTAGCTCAGCTGTTAGCATAGGACTCATAGTTGCAGGATTGTTAGTTTGAACCTCACAGTAGACCAACTTGTTTTTTCTCTTTCATTATCCTCTTCAATAAAGTTGTTATGAAGAGACTGTTGCTGGACTGTGTGCATCCCGCCGATTGGTCCACATCCATCAACCTATGGACTTTTCATTTCCCCATCATTCACAGGCAGAAGAAATTCCTGCGCTTCTCATTCAGGGGAGTCCATTTAATGTTACACATTTCCTGACGGCCATTTCCGAACCTAAATAGCCGTTGGGAAATGTGTGATTGGATTCCTCTGAATCTCTTCATAACAACTTTATTGAAGAGGATAATAAAAAACACACATTAAACGTTTACATTTACATTATAAAAGAAGAAAAAAAATCATTGAGAGCGGGAGCCCTGTGCTCTACCAACTGAGCTAACCAGTGATAATAATAATCTATCTGAAATTATCATCAAGAAACTCACCCACTGACCCCTGTATTCAGCTATGGTTTGTTATCTCAAGAACACGAAAAAATTATCCCGTTATCACGGGAAAACGGAATAAAATAAATATTTGAATGGATGGCCGCTTATGGCTTCCGTAGGATTTAAATAACTCTTTGCTAACAAGTTCACGCTATCCTAACTTTTTTCTGCTGCCCTCAATTGGCCAAAAAATATCAGTTATTGCAGGTTTAAGGTCCATTTTGATCATGTACGCATCTGTCGAAGAGCTAGGAGCATGGCTTGTTTTTGAAAGGAGGTAAGTTTTCAGATATAAAGCGTGACTGTGCACTCCTGGGCAGAGCGGGAAGGTCATTCAACCACCAGGGAGCCACAACTGAGTCAAAATGTGTTGGATTATAATGACCGTGTCGCCACAGGGAGAGTTAAGAAGTCAGTAGTCATGGTGTGTGAAGAACAACTTGGTCGGTCAGGAGTTATTGGGATGCTAACCCTCTGATGCCTCATATGACAGTTTAACAAAGTTGATAAAGGCAGCCACTGGTAACCAGTGTGCAAAAAAAAAAAAAGATGTTTTTTTGAAAGTTAGAGAGATGGTGAGCTCAGTGTTTTTGACATGTTGGATTTGATAACAACAACAACCAGGAGTGGGCTGAAAAAGTACAGAGAGGAGGTGACATTTATTTTTGTCATCTCCTTTCTGTACTTTTCATCAACTGTGCCAGGTGGTTTTTGTCCCAAATTAACCACCAACACCAGTTTCTGAATAAATCTGTGGGAACAAACAAAGCAAAGCATTTACTCAGTCAAGCTTTTATTATAATAATTATAGTAATTTAGTAGTTTTGTGAATCTACAAGTCACGTCATCATGTTTACATCCCCCAGAGTTTGCCCTCTTTTACTGATTCTGGGTTGGTGTTTTCTAGACTTTCTAGACTCTTGTAGCAGATCAAACAAAATGTATTCTGGATTTGAAGGACAGGTGACACATTACACAAAACCCTAACAAACTCTATTCACTCTGCTAGCATGTGAAACTCTTATATTTGTGATTCCAGTGACTGAATTGACCATGTAAACAGTGAGAAAAGTAACCCTTCATAACCCGGTCTTGTGTGCACATGGATACCATATTGTAACAAGGTCTGTTCTTATTAAAAGATAAAAGATGGCACACTTGTGAGTGACTGAAAAAAAGCCCCTACAATTAAGTCACTGAAAACCCACTTTTCTATGTGAGACACTTGTGGCAACATTAATTGATATTGATGTTCATTTAACGTCATTTGGCACCAATGTTTCTGGCTGGCTAGTTAATCATACCATGTTGCTCCAGGGTTAGTTTTTCTGCCATGATTAGACTCACAGATTTGTTCCCTCAGCTAGTTATATTTTTGCTTTAATTGCCTTTAAGGTGGTGATGATTTTAAGTTCAATATTGTGCTTCAATGAAGGATTAAATCTATCTATCTATCTTCAGTGAATTAGCTTCTTGCATTAAAGAGCATTACTGACACTATACTGGTAGAGCGGCAGACTGTGGCTTGTGTTGTCACATTAAGCCATGTTGTCAGAAGCACATTTTTCACATGAGGGAAGCCTTCACACTACCACAGTTTCATTTGCCATCCCGCTGGTGATTATGCTGAATTGCTAGCAATTTCTCTATACCCCAGCAGAAAGACAAACCTTCGCTGGAATCCCTCTGCACTTGAGGGTAGGAAAAGGATCGGTTACACGATTCAGCTTGTGTAGCAAAGGCTTTACCGCTGGCCAAGGTCATTTAGATAGTGGCAAAAGGGAAAAGAGTTCCTGTGGATAAACAGTACATAACAAATCTGAATTTTACACAGTTTTGTAAATGACGTTGCCAAAATTAATAAAAATTTCCCTGTGGAGTTTTTGATCTCTAGTAGCACTGTGGAACTGCCAGTGGTGTTACACTGTTCTGCTGGTTAACAGGTGGTGGTAACACGCCAAAATATGCTGCAAAGCGCCAATAAAGATGGGGAAGGCCATGACTGCAAGCTAGTAAACATGGGTGTTAACAATGCACAGGGGCCCTTTAATTTCCAAAGATGTCATTGCGAGGGTTCATTTGAATATTTCAAGGTTAAATAAAGTTTACATTTTAGATACCTTTTGTCCTAAGGCTGTCTTCTGTAACCCCTGTTTCTTTTTATTCCTGCAGGGCCTCGGCAGGTTTTCAAGGTCACCAAGGCTTTCCCATGTGAGTTCAGTTCGAATTCAGTCCTCTTCTTCTCTCAGATGTGTCATTATTCCCTTTTCCATAATACATGGTTTCCTTAACATAGTTATAAGATATAATGCACTCACAAAGTCTGTTTTTAAATTGTATTAGACTAGGTGCATATGCATATATATATGCATATATTCCTGTTTTTTCCTGGTGTGTCTGGTGTTTCAAGGTAATATAATATGTCCCTTTTATGGGTCATACTGTCGCAGGGCGGTTGTGGGAGGGTTTGTGCAATGACTTCCCCTACAGGTTGATTAATTTGGAACATAGAGCGCTGTAACTCATTAAAATCTAAATGACATAATAATTGCTCTTTATCAGCACCATTTAAAATACAAAGTGTTATTATGTTCCAGATTACTTGTGAAATGTTTAAGATGGAAAGGTATTATGAGTGGCTTTTAAAAAAAATTAAAAAATGTAACATGATTCCAATATTTCCAAATACTGCAATATTCATGTAATTATAATTCCAGTATTTTCAAATTGTATTAGTGCTCAGGCACGTTAGAAAGTACACAGTTATTAATGCTGCACATTGTATTTCCTGTTTTTTAGGACTCCAGGCTCCCCTCTATTGTGGAAACACAGGGTGATGACTCTGACAACTCCTTCCACCTCTCCCCAGCTACCCGCTCCCGTCGCAATCTCCAGCTGCCCAGCTTCAGCAGCCCCGTTCGCCGCACGTCCCTGGGGAACCTCCTGGGGGATGAGTTGAGGCAGTTCAACGCCCTGCGACGTTGCCGTTCACCAAATCTCAGCCGTGGTCTCCACGGGCCGAGCTCATCCCCTCAGCCACCATCGAAAAAAGAGCACAGCACCCCTGCAGCCACCTCTGCCTCAACGTCAACCCAGGAAGAGTCAGGGGCTGAGCAAAAGCCTTCAAAGCTGCTCATCCCAACTGTCACCTGCTTCGGACCCCCAGATCTCAGTCCGAGGTATTGTGAGAGCTATCCTCAAATTCAGTTTTCAAAACACAAGCAGAAAGCAAGCTAAACTTTCTCTTAAGTCTTAATGACGTTTTTGAGTAAAACAGAAAAGTAACGCAATGCAGTGTAATATAATAACAATGTACTAAAATGTCTAGTTTGTGTTGACAGCACTGTTCATTCACTGTTGATTCAATTTGCTAATGCAGTTTGAATCTGTACTTTGTGGTGGTGCTATATTACATTTCATTATATGGGACAGTGTTTCTAGTAATTTCCCCCATCTGTTACATACTGTATAGTATATGATAGAGCAGAGGCAGGCCTCCCTGGGGTGATTCCAAACTGTTTCAGGGGAGGCTCAGTGAATGGCAGTGAAAAGTCATTACATTAGTTATCAAAAGGAGGTTAAAATGTGTGATTGAGTTACAGAGATCAGGCTATCTTGGCTCATTGTTGAGTGTCTATGGGATCAAATAACATAATCATGATCACATTGGCATCCAGGAATTGAGCGAAACCGAACACGTTTTCCAAGATTTGTTTGGGGGGAGGCCCACAGTCTCAGAATATGAAAACCCCTGTGATAGAGGAAAGTCTTCACCTTTAACGTGCAGTCCAACGTAGGCTCAAGATTGTATTGAATTGCATTACAGTGGAAAGTTTCTATGATTATTCTTCTTTGCATCTCATTACTTGAAAAATATTTCTTTTTAGTCTGCAAGTGTAATGAGTAGCAACATGATAATGTTTTATCTTCTTCTGAAACACAGTGGTTTCCCACCAGATTTTAAAGCATAGAGACTTTATGTCCACTTTTAAACCATTTCACAATGCTTTGCTTCATTAACCACACCAATATACCATGGGCATTGATGCCTCTTTTTATGTGTTTGTTATAGTCTAATTTGCCTTTCCCACTACTTCATATCTTTCTTAGATACCCAGTTTATACAGGACTCCCTTATAAAAGAGACTGTGTCTCAATGGGACATTTCCTGTTTAAATAAAGGTTTATATATATATATATATATATTTATATATATATATATATAGTTTCAACCTGATAGACATCTAATTTGGTTGACCACGTTATGTTAATATATTCACCCTAGTTATGGCAGCCATAGAATGTGTTTCAGTACTGGACACCTAAAGTCATGCTTCAGAAACCTGCACCATCTACTTAATGTAAAGGGATTGTACTTGAGTTGCATATCTCAACAGATGTCACTGCATTTCATTACCACAGCACCTTATCCTCCAGCCCCAACCATCAGTATTCATAATGGATCCCTAAGTCATCCAGTAAGTCCTAGATATGGGTAAGTGCTGGTTCAGAGGGCTCAGATGTCCGCCCCTCCAGACTGGGCTCTTCTCCTCATGTTCAAACCCACATGGGACTGTGCCAGCAGCAGCTCTCATGGCACATTCTTGGGTCATCTACTGGCTCCAATGATAATTGAAAAAGCTATACTGTTACATTAACTCCAGCTTCCCTCCTCTTCACCCCCGCCTGCCAGGGTCGTGGACGGCATCGAAGACAATGGCCACACGTTCCATTTCAACGTGGAGCACACCGGGCCTAGAGCCAGCACAGGAGGCAGCACCCAAGGTAAGCCAAACCACCACCAGCTGCGAGGGTCACCTGGGTGCCAGATGGCTTGAGGTGAACTCGGGAGTTCAAACAGTGGCTACAACAGTGGTACCTTGCCTCCTTCTGGGGAAATATGAGAGCACAGGGGAGTGAAATGACAGCCAGGCATTCAAAGAGTCAGAGGATATGTTAAAGGACAACTGGGGTCAAAGCTGATTATCTGACCTGAGCTTTCACTGATGATCAGACTGAGATGAACATCTTATTCAGTTCAGTTAAAGTCCATCTAATTTACTTTACTATAATGAGGACTGATTGCAGAGATGCAAAACAGCAGCACACAGTAACAATGTATGTACAATACAGCTTGTATAATGCCAAAAGTGTTTCTAAAAACTTTGGTTTAGGATGGACTTCCTGATTCATTTGGTTGTTCTGGCGATCCAACAGCGCCTCCCAGAGGATTGCCTGCATTTTGTTTTCCTTTTTCCTAGTTTGTGCCTCACTGATTCCACAGAGTTGCGAGACACTGCATATATGGCTGACATTATATCATTAACACATTCCATTGCAATAGCTCTGACACATAATATTGTGGAAGCAATTTAACCTGCTACTGAATTACCCATTCAGTTAATATCAACTACACAGTGTCAGGAAAACATCACATGAATATTGTGTCCAACCCCTGATAGATAATGTACATACATGCATGCATGTATATATTGATAAATACAGTACTTGCACATACTGTCTATGTAATTTGACATCCTCTGGAGTCACATAATAATTTTGTTTCCTATTAATGCTGATAAATACTCTCGCTGGTGTGCCTGAGTTGTGTGCTTCTAAGTCAGTTAACGTTTTCTCCTCCTCGTTTGTCCAGACTCCACTCAGGCTAATGCGACTCTGCTGCTGGAGACGGAGGAAGTCAGACAGAGCATCAGTCAACTCAACAACAAGGTAAGGAACAGCCCCTCAGCATAAATTAAAACTGATTGAACCAATGATAATGTAGCCTTAGGTTGAAGTTCTCGCAGATCCAAATCAACTTTGCTCTGCATTCTGTCTTAAGTATTGTGGGAGACTGAACATGAGAAACCGGAAGCATTAATGAATCTGTGATTAGAAATTATAACCTGCATGCTATTTCAAAAATAAAATGAGTTCCTGTGCAGACCAACAAATCAAGCAGAAACTCATAAACTTTTCTCATAGATACATTTTTGGCTTCTTATGTAATTATCGGCTAGGGTTGTAGATTTACAGGTTGAAACATACAGTGAGATCAAGTGGACTCACTTTTTGTCTGTCCCTGCACATCTTAATTTGACTGTAAAAAGAGGGAAAGCAGGTGCAGCGAGAGGATCCAGATGGACCCAGGTAGGTGCTGTCTGAAGTTGATATTAATTAATCAGCAGGGCACTCCTGCAATGCAGAGGATAGTCGGGAGTCCTGACTCGGCAATCTAAGGGAGAAAAAAAAAAACATTTTGATGACAGCCTAGCTCTACTTATGGCCCTTATATGCCCCCCTTACCCTCATATTTCACTCTCTTGTTCTTAATTTTCTACTTTCTTCTGTATTTGCGTCAGTTACCCCAGTCTGTGTCCCCCTGAATTTCACTACTGCATAAGAAGACTTTTTTTAGAGTCGTAGAGGGGATCAAAAATTGTTTGGTTCTCTTTTGGGAGGCCATCAGTGAATTATATCTGGATATGAGTCTGAGATTAAACCTTAAAGATAGAATCTGATTAATTTGTCTAATCTCTGTGCTGGGGACTTAATTGGGTTAACTACAACAAGCTTTACTTTAATTTACCACGTTTGCTAAATGTAATAATAGAATATGCAAGGTAGGATAGGTCTTTTTAATGTTCTGACTACACTGTGTGCTCTCTCTACCCAGATGGGAACCCTAAACCAGGAAGTATCGGAGCTCACCAGGGGCCTGCACCACCTGATGCATCTCCTCCAGGCCCACGTGTCTGTGCATCACTACAAAGCCTCCCTCACTTCATACCCGTATGGCGTCCAAATGGTGTCCAGCCCTCCCACAGCCCCCAACACAGGCATGTCCTTTAACTTAGCCTCAACCTGCCACCTTCACAACGATCCTGGGAGCCATGACGGTCACATCCACCAAAGTGTCCCACCCACTGGCCATCGGAGCTGCAGTGGGGCTGCTGAAACCCAAACAGAGACACACCTATGGCCTCAATCCTCCAGTCCGCCCGTCTCTGTAAACTCTGCACCTCGATTAGGCCCGTGTCATGGCTCTGAGAGCGTGACCACACATCAGTGGACCAGCCCAAATCTTCTTAGTGTCAGCCCAGGCTTCCAGGGTGGAAGAAGTCCAGGCCTTGCACCTCATGCTGGGCATGAAGTCTCTGACAACAGACCTCTCAGTACTAGTCTGACCGCCATCAGCCAGTCCCAGCCCACTTTGTGCCTGCGGCCTCCCAGTGATAGTGATGAATACGCTTGTCTTTTGTCCAGTGCCCCTACAAGTACATCCACACACAGCCTGCTGGACTCATCATCCAGTTCTTACACCTCCATCTTCCAAATGGAAGACTCGCACCCCTCAATCCACCCAGTGTCTGCTTCTCCACCCCTGTTGCCGGACCACCCTCTTGGATCCTCCCTGGATTCAGGATCACCGCAATTGCATGCTCTCGAGCCCCACCTTACACTCTGCGACCCATCTGCCATAGAACACACCAGTCTGGAGTGCCTGCTGGGAAAAGGGGGCTCTACGGAAAGCAGGGACAGTGAGAGCACATCATCACAAAGGTCAAGCATTGGCGTCCAGACTCAGAGCACAGAACAGTCGTGGTGTCTGGACCTCACAGATTAAACTGCACAGGTTTCAGGGCTCAGACTCACTGCATTCACTGCAACTGGAAAAAAGAAAAAAACAGAAACATTATTAAAAGTTATTGACATGCATCTTCTTGTTTAAAAAGAGACTCTGCTGGAGATTGTCATTGTGTGCTGTATTTTCCCTCTTAATTCCTGGGCTCTCATATTTGTGAAACTCCACGCAATTTACACCATTTCTATGCAAAAGCATGACATTCGTGCATATTCCTTGCTTTACTAAAGTGTGTCTTTAAAAAATACAAAAAATTTCCACAGCAGTGGGTTTAAGTATATACTGTATATTTTATCCAACAACCTCAGAGCAATTTGCAGTTGATAATACCTGTTACCTTCTTGCATGGTAAAGTTGTTTATTCTTTTTCCTAAGGAAAAGGTTTCCAAATCAATGTGTAAGCATTCTACATGACAACCTGTTGACTGTGTACACAGATATACTGTATTTGTAAGGCAAATAGGTCAGAGCGGTTGGATGTTTTAATATACCAAGGGCCAAAAATGACCTTGCATATAAGGAACAGACTATGTGCATCACACAACATTGATTGTTTATTGTTTTAAATTGAATTTGAAGCTTGAATTTAAATGTCTTTTTTTCAGTTCAGCATTTTTTATTTATAATTCCACTGAACATCTCCAATTGTATGCTCTTCTGAAGATCCTTCAGGAGATTTTAATACATTTCCTGTTTTCCTCACCAAGTCATTAAAGATTGCGCTGTTGAATACCAGGTTTAACTTCTCTCTCTACAATAACACTCTCTCAAGGATTTACAGTTCTAGAAACATGACATAGCTGCCGATAAATTAAATTATTTACTTATAAATAAGTATATTCAGCTGATAAGTTGTCCTTCGAGGTAATGCTTTCATTTTTGTTTAACAGGTTGTTGTTCTGACACTTGGAGAAGATAAATTCTTTGGTTACTGTTCTCCAGGTTTAGCTGGCCTTCTAAACTTTGAGTTACATTCAGTTTGACAGCACACACATTTGTTTTGCTCGTTTACGATTATGTAGCTGAAAGTATGAAGTGAAAAAGTAAAGTATATATACTTCTCCTTTATAACAAAACTTGAAATATGTTGTTCTGATGTTTTACTGTAGATGATTAAAAACACATGCCCTCAAATGTTCTTTTCTTTGTGACTGAAAACCTAAAACAAAAGAGCTGTAGGACCAGCAAAAAACTACATTAATCAATAATTGGTGCAATCACTCCTAATTGCAGCAAATGGAAAATAAGATCAACCATTTGAAAGAGATGCATGAGCCCTGTGTTTGATCCAACTTTTAAGGTATTTTAGAGGAATATTGGTCATTAGATGATTTAAGAGGTTATGTTGAATCAGCATTCATGTTGTGTCTAGCTCCTGTTCAATTTCTTTTTTAGTATTCATCCACAAGCTTTTAGAGCTACGTTCAACATTTAAAATGAGTGAATACTTAACATAACCCTAAATGCACTTGCTGTGCAGCCACTAGATGTACAAAAAGTTACATTTATTCATTCACTGTGAAGAAGAAAGTTGAATAAAATCAGAAAGAGAAACACAGAAAGTCACCATTCAGCTTTCTTTACTAAAAAAAAAAAAGAAGAGAGGATTTGCAGCTGTTATTTCTCTCATTAGTGGTTGTGAATTCAATGAGTTTTTAGTGAACGCTGGTTTATCCCTTTTTCTATTTGGGCTGATCTGTCTTGACTCTCAATCCGATTATATAAATGAACATACAGTATATTCCATGTATTTGTAGATGAGTGTGCTCAGACAAGATATTTTGCAGCAGTTATATCCGCCTCTGGAATGATAACCAACTTATAGAATGTATATCTATATTTTAACGTACATTTCACATAAAGTACATAAAGTATAACCTGTTACAACATTGTCATGTTTTCTACTTAAAATGGGAGTTTTGATGATTATTTATTTATATTATTATAACAGTTGATTTTGCTACTTTCAAATCACACTTGGCAGCTTTGTGTTAGGTCTTATTACAAAAGGTTAACAAAACAGTATTATTGATACTTGATGCAGTATGACCTGTCTGTGGGCTATGGTGTTGCTCTCTAGCTTTAATGATCTGACTTGCAGTGTATTTTCTGAACGTCAGTGGTGTAGGCCACAGGTGTGTTTTCCAGGCATCCATGTCGGACTTTCATTTGTTACTGTGAGAAAAGAATCCAGATTACACTGTCAAAAGTTCAGATTTCACTGTACGCAACAGTCAAGTAAAACTTGCGCAACAAGAGAGGATCAAAAGGAAGCCAGGGTATCCACCTGATTGTATCAACGCTCCAGTAGGACAATTCATCAGGTTCAATCAGGAGATATCCCTCTTTACACCTTACATTAAAATGCGTCAAGTATCTAGGTTGTATCTAGATATGATTTTAACCTGATTACATTTACATATTTTGAAGGTCTCTTGTTGCAGCAGTGATCTGTGCAACAGAGGTCATTATGACTACCAACTCATCCTCTGATAAATGAATATTCTCTCATGTAGTGTGCAGTGTTTCCCAAAGGAATTTGAGAGACTAAGAAGAAAATTTTGTACATTTTAAAGTTTAACTTGTAAACAATGTTGTGCTCTAGTAGACACAGAGAAATGAACAGGAATGGACCTAAAAGGTTTCAAATGCTTTGTCGCTCCAGCTGTACAATCAATGGGCAAGGGGCAAGTTTATACCACACTGTGCCGTCACAGGGATGAAAGGGAAAGGGCTGGACTACAAACAAGCTGTTTTCAGGCAGTTAAGAGCAGTGTTTTCTGTGGGAGATGGGAACTCCCTTTGGGGTGGCTTTTTCACTTTGCAAACCTATTACATGCACAAAAAGATGTATAAGTCAATAAAGGAGAGGGAAAAAGCCAAAAAGCATAATACCACCTCTTTAAAACTTATAGGAAGGCCCTCCGTAAAAATATAGTTACTCTGGATGGCATCGCCCTGGCCTTCTGCACCACCGTGAGGAATCTCGGAGTTATCTTTGATCAGAACATGTCCTTTAACTCTCACATTAAGAAAAATTTCAAGGACTGCCTTTTTTTCACCTACGTAATATTGCAAAAATCAGGAACATCCTGTCTAAAAATGATGCAGAAAAACTAGTCCATGCATTTGTTACTTCTAGGCTGGATTACTGCAATTCTTTATTATCAGACTGCTCAATAAAGTCCATTAAGGCTCTTCAGCTGATCCAGAGTGCTGCCGCACTTTTTCTAACAGGAACCAGGAAGAGAGATCATATTTTTCCTGTCTTAGCTTCTCTGCTCTTCTCTTCTCTTTGACTTCCTTTAAAATCCAGAATAAAATTTAAAATCCTCCTTCTAACCTACAAAGCGTTTGGGTTCACCATCTCCACATTTAAGACTAGGCTTAAGACTTTCCTCTTTGATAAAGCTTATATTTAGGGCTGGCTCAGGTGAGTCCTGAACCATCCCTTAGTTATGCTGCTATAGGCCTAGACTGCCGGGGGACTTCCCATGATGCACTCAGCTCCTCTCTCCTCTACTTTCTCTCCCTCTGTATGCAACCTCATCTCATTAATGCATGTTACGAACTCGACTTCTTTCCTTTCCCGTAGTCTTGTGCTTTCTCGTCCCTCTCCTCTCTCCTCCTATCACTTCCTGCAGGTGTTTCTGGCTCTGGAGCTCTGGAGTCTGGATCTGTGGTTGCGAGTCACCTGCTGCCCCCATGTTCCAGCTCGACACCCTCTGCTACAATTATTGTTACTAGTCCTATCATTGCTGTTATTGTTGTTATCATTATCATTAACATTACCATAAATATCTATACCATTATTCATTCAGTCTGTACCAACATTATCTTTACTGTCTGTACCTCTGTGTGTAAACTGCTCCCTCCTACCCCCCCCAACCATCCCCAATCCCTCTCCTGCTTTAAGACTCTCTCTCTCTCTCTCTCTCTCTCTCTCCCCCCTAATCGGTCGAGGCAGATGGCCACCCACCCTGAGCCATGGTTCTGCTCGAGGTTTCTGCCTCTTAAAAGGAAGTTTTTCCTTGCCTCTATACTGCTTTTTCTTGGTGAGAATTGTTGGGTTTCTGTAAATAATATTACACAGTATGATCTAGACCTGCTGTTTTATGAAAAGCGCTATGAGATAACTGTTGTTGTGATTTGGCGCTATATAAATAAAATTGTAAATGTTCTGCTTCCTTCAGTTTATTACTGGTGAAGAACGTCTCGGGTTACGTATGTAACCCTGGTTCCTGCATCGGTTACGACACTATGGGAACGCCTCTAGGCGTAGCAGGTCTGAACGTGAATGAAATCACTCCAATCCTATTGATTTGTTGCTAGAACGGTAAGGTGTGATGGAATAACTGGAGGAGTATAAAGCACACCTGTACACACTCATCATTAACTTAAACTATGAAGCAGGCGCTTCAGGCAGGGAGAGAGGTGTGGCGGGCCGACGCAGTGTCTCGTTCCCCTTCTCGGGGAACGTCTCGGGTTACATATGTAACCCAGGTTCCCCGAGAAGGGGAACGAGACACTGCGTCAGTTACGACACTATGGGAACGAGATACCCACTAAACCGTGCCGAAAACCCCGCCTGCCCCAGTGTGCAATAAAGTGGCACGACTAAGAGGAGAGCGCACGAGTGCCGGGTGCCGAAGGAAGGTCAAGACTGTAAAACCGAATGAATGTGTGCGGAGTGGCCCAGCCAGCCGCTAAACAAAAATACTGCAAAGAGGCCCCGGAAAGGAGGGCTCGAGAGGCCGCCATGCCTCTGGTAGAATGAGCCCTCACAGCCACAGGTGAAGGCAAACCGTGCACCTGATAGGCCAGGGAAATAGTCTGAACAATCCAGTTGCTAATAGTATGTTTGGATGCAGGGAGCCCAGCCCTGGGGGACCCAAAACACACTAGCAGCTGGTCAGCCTTCCTCCAACGGGAGGACCTCAGAGTGTAAATACTCAGTGCTCTGACAGGGCAGAGCAGATGAAGTCTCCCGTCCTCCGCCGTCACATGAGGTGGAGGATGAAATGCCTGCAGCACTGTGGACCCTGCCGCACAAGAAGGCACTTTAGGGATGTATCCTGGGTGAGGGTGCAGAATAGCCCTAATATTCCCCGGGGCAAACTCCAGGCTTTGCGGGGAAACCGAAAGCGCTTGGGGATCCCCCACCCTCCTCAGAGAGGTGATAGCAAGGAGAAAGGCCATCTTGAGGGTCAAGTGCTTAGCCTCAGCTAGCCTCAGTTCGAAGGGGGCCAACTCCCAAGAACCACCGCCAGATCCCAAGTGGGAACCTTGGACCGAGTCGCAGGTCTCATCCTCCGGGCACCACGGAGGAAACGTACAACCAAGGGAAGTTTCCCCAAAGACCCCTCCCTCAGAGGGGTGTGGAAAGATGAAATAGCTGCCACGTACACCTTGAGGGTGGAAGGGGAAAGACCAGCAGAGAACTGGTCCTGGAGGAACCAGGCAGGTAACAGGGTCCACCGACCGCTCCCTACACCAAGTGGAGAAAACACTCCATTTCAGGCCGTACATCCTCTGTGTGGACGGGGCCCTGGAGCTAAGGAGGGTCTCGACTGCTCCGGCTGTTAGACCCGCCTCTAGGTACTGTACTGCATCGTTGTCGAATCCCATACTACCCCTAAGAACGTAGTCCGTTGGGTGGGCGCCAGCACACTCTTCTTTGCGTTGAGCCTCAGGCCTAAACGCAGCAGATGAGCCAGAACGACATCTCGATGCCGAACCGCCAACTCTCGAGACTGGGCTAGGATGAGCCAGTCATCGATGTAGTTGAAAATCCGGTTGCCCTGGAGCCTCAGCGGGGCCAGTGCTGCATCCATGCACTTGGTGAATGTGCGATGGGAAAGTGCCAGGTTGAATGGAAGAACCCGATACTGGTAAGCCACACCCCCGAAGGCGAACCTCAGGAACTTCCTGTGAGAAGGACGGATGGAGACGTGGAAATAGGCGTCCTTTAGATCTATCGTGACGAACCAATCCTCGGATTGGATGTGCGTCACGATGGCGGGAATGGTGAGCATCTTGAACCTGAATCTCCTCAGAGACCGGTTTAAAACGCGCAGATCCAAAATAGGGCGCAGCCCTCCGTCCTTCTTGGGGACTATGAAGTACCGGCTGTAGAAGCCGGCGTTTCTGTCTGGGGGGGAGACACGTTCCACGGCACCCTTTCCTCAGCAGAGTAAGAACTTCCTGTCCCAACGCCGGACCTTGCTCCGGGCGGACCACAGTCCAAACCACCCCGTTGAATTTTGGAGGGCGGGTTTTGAACTGTAGTCGATACCCATCTATGGCAGTGCGCAGGACCCACGGAGAAATGTTCGTCAGGCTCCGCCAAGCCTCTGCAAAGTCTGCCAACGGAACCAGCCCCTCGGGGCTGGTGGTCGGTGTCTCGTGTGATCTTCTGGTGGACCCCTGAAGCCCCAGAACGGCAGGGGAGAGCCGCCAAAGATCCACGGTGAGTGAGTCTGGACGCCGCCTGACTGCAGACCCTCGGGGCAGGCAGTACGGCGTGGACTCGATGGTGGCAGGTGCGTCCCGAACGTGTAAACGGCGGGATAACATCACCCGTTGCCACGGCGGAGAAAAGACTCCCCTACCCCGGTCTTCAGGACCTCTTCCCTGAGCTCCGTTGGGACTGGATGACGGTCCTCAGATCACGTCTCTCAGAAGGCTAAGGTTGAGAGTGCCGCCTCGCTGCCCCAGCTCCTCGGGGGGGCCCCCGAGAAGCAACACTCTGCTTCCTCTCCTCTCGGTAGGAGCTCGTAGAGGGAAGGGACCTACGCCCGGCAGCCTCAGCTGCCTTTTGTGCAGACCGGCGAGGGAGGTACTGGCGGAACGCTTCGCCCTGCGCTTTAACGTGCTGGAACCGATCCACCACCGAGTCCACCGCGTCACTGAAGAGGCCCGCCGTGCTCACCGGTGCATCGAGGAAGAAGCTCTTATCCTTCTCAGATATGCCTGCGAGGTTGAGCCATAGGTGACGCTCTGTGGCCACCAGAACCGACATGGACCGGCCAATGGAGCGGGCCGTTTCCTTGGTGGCCCAGAGAGACAGGTCCGTGGTTCTGCGAAGTTCCGCCAGATCTTCCTCAGAGGGACCCCCCCTCTGAACCATCTCCTGTAGCAGGTCGGCTTGGTAGGCTTGAAGCACCGCCATGGTGTGCAAGCTTGCACCTGCCTGGCCCGCTGCCATGTACGCCTTCCCCACGAGCGTGGATGTGGTGCGACACGGTTTGGATGGTAACGCCGGCTTCTCCAGGGAGGACGCAAGTCAAGGGGAGAGATAGCTCGCAAGCGCATCCTCCACCCGAGGCATCCTCCCATAACCACGGTCCATAACCCCCATCACATTACTGTAGTTCAATGATCGGGGTGTGGAAAGCCATGTAGAGAAGGGTCTTCCCCATGATTTACTCAGTTCATCATGTAAATCAGGAAAGAATGGCAGAGACCGGCATGGAGGTGGCGCGTGGTGCTTAAGAAACCTTTCATCAAGCTTACCACAAGCCTGTGGTGTCTGCTCCTCCTGTGGCCAGTCGATATTGAGCTTAGCCACGGTTCTAGTCACCACCTCCAGCAGCTCGTCATAGTCGGGCGCCGCCTGATGACGCTGCCCTGACACCCGGAAGTCATCGACCACTACGCTGAGCACGTCCACCTCCTCGGAGTCGGATTGCTGCAGCGTCTCCGGATCCAAACCGCGAGCGGGAGAAGTCAAGAAACGGGCTCCCGAACGAGGAAAGGAAGCATCGGAGCCAGCGGATGAAGGTCGGGAAAAAGCCTCAGCCGTCCCGAAATCCTCCGACAGATCACGCTGTGAACCCCATGAGTGAAGCCGCCGGGCCGCCTCAGCGGCTGCAGGGCCTGCGCCACAGGGAGAACACATCCGGCCATCCTTGGAAAAGAGAGCCATGCGGGACCTCAGTACCCGCACGGAAAGGGCTTCACAATGGGCCGCATGCAGCCGCCACGAGAGCTGCCCGGGCATGCTCCATCCCCAAACATGAGACACACATCTCATGAGAATCTCCATCCGTGATGTACCGAGGGCAAGGAAAAACACACCTTCTGTATTTCTGGTTGCCGGACATGCTGGTAGACTTCTTCTTCAGGTAACATTCACTGCTTGTAGGACTGGAGCTTTCTTCAAACAACATACAGAGCGCCTGCTGAATAGAAAAAAGCTAATGATGAGTGTGTACAGGTGTGCTTTATACTCCTCCGGTTATTCCGTCACACCTTACCGTTCTAGCAACAAACCAATAGGATTGGAGTGATTTCATTCACATTCAGACCTGCTACGCCTAGAGGCGTTCCCATAGTGTCGTAACCGACGCAGTTCGAGATCCCTCGAAGGGGAATCATAGGACTGCTGATCACATACTGGTTCTGAGTATTCTCTTTCTACATCACATTGCACCACCTTGTGGTAGATGAGATGCTGAAATTAGTGTTACAAGAGAAAACTCACTGTGTGTATTTCACTGTGTGTTGGTTTAGAACATTTCAAAACACATTGCTGGATAATTTGCAGCCATTGAAAAGGATGTTTTTCATTTCTTCTATTGCAATTAACATAAAATAAAATAAAAAATAGATAAATGTCCATTTACTTGGAATATGTCTACATCTACTGAAAGCTTGGGGAAATTATATCAGGATCTGTTCATTATACCAATATCCACCAGTTTACAGTTGAAAATGAATGAGAAGTTTAAACTGCAGAGACCAAAGAGCTTCCATTTGTTTACAATAATGTGGAGCAATGTCCACAAAATACATCAAGCATCAGGGTCCTCAGTGTTTTAAGTAATGTTTTATTTTTTCACAAATGCTGACTATTATGCTTCTCTGGTCTCAGTTTCTCATGCTGGCTAAATCAAAATCATCTTTTCCCAGCATTTTTAGAACACCCTTCTACTTGAAGTACAACTGTTGCACTAGCGACCAATGTTGGTGCCCATGGGTTTTAGCCTTCTTGATAGCGCGTCCGCATCCCATATCCAAAGTTGGCAGTTCAAGTCTGGACCGTGCAGTAGTACAACCTCAGGGAGCACTGTAACATATACTGTAAATATGCAGTACTTCTACTTCATAACAAAACTTGAAATATGTTTTACTGTAGACAATTACAAACACATCCCTTCAAATATTCTCTTATTTGTGACTGAATACCTAAAACAAAGAGCTGCAAATCAAGATTCATATCAACGGTTTAAAGAGCTGCATGAGCTGCATGTTTGATCTAAGTTTGAAGGTATTCAAGCGGAAGATTGGTCGTTAGATGATTTAAGAGGTTATGACAAATCAGCATTCACGTTGTGTCTAGCTCCTGTTAAATTTGTTTTTGACTGAACCACAAGCAGCGTTCAACATTTAAAATTTGTGAATACTTTTAATTAAATTAGTAACCCCAAAAGCACTGGCGGTGCAGTCAGCTGGATGTACAAAAAATGAGGATTTGGAGCTGTTTTTTCCCTCATTAGTGGCTGTGAATTCAATGAGTTTTTGGTACTGTATATATATCTATATTTTAAGGTATTTTATTTTCAGTATATTTATTTATTCAAGAAGCTTATTTTTTTCATTCAGCGTTTCACTCACACACAGAAGTAAACTCCATCAAACATTCATGATTCATGTTTATTTTGAGTGTGTCCACTGGCTCAGTTTCAACAGGTCCTTCATGTCAAAAACATAGCTTCAGAAAACAGGCACATAAAGTACAACCTGTTACAACATTTTCACATTTCTTTCTTATGACAAGTGTTTTGATGATTCTTACAGCAGTTGATTTTGCAATAAAACAAGTCATTGAACTCACTGTTTATATTTAGAGATAACTGTTGTTGTGATTTGGTGCTATAGAAATAAAATTGAATTGAATTGAAGTGAATTGTGTTGAAGGGAGTTTTTACAACTAGTGGAGTTGCTCCGCTGCTTCCGGGTTGGGCACCTAGACACATTTGCTGCTCATTCCTGATAAGCCACCTGACCTAAAGCACAACCTGCCATTAAGCAAGAGGCTGATATCCAGTTCCCGCTAGAGCATTGCGTCATTTGCTTTATGTCTCGAGACACACCAGCCAAACAAAAGGCCCATCTGTTTTTTGAGAAACCTGCTACCTGCTTGCTTTGCCTGCTTGCCTGCCTGCTTGTCTGCTTTTGGGTTCATGCCAGATATCTGACTGAGAGTCCAAAGCTGAGGAATTCACAAAGGGAGACATTATAGCCATCCTTTGCAATAAACAAAACACTACTTCAGTCCAAACCAAAAGATGAGCCTGAGTCTAGATGTATTCTGTGAACCTGGCTCCACATTACTGTAAACAAATGACACTCTGATCTCTGCATGTAAAACTTCTTATTTATTCTTCACCTGAAAATGTAAAACTTTTTAAATATGGGTTTGACGAATCAATCTAGTGTTGGATTAGAATTTTGCTGGATTATATTTCATTTCTAAATGTGATTATACAATACATATACACATATACACTCATAGAAATGCAAACACTCAGTTTTATCAGTTGCTATCCTCAGTATGTTTTTGCTTGTTGCTACGTCCTGATTTAGGGAGTAACCTGATGAAAAATTAACTGCACGTTTTATTCAGAACAAAGGCAAACAAAATCACAGGAGTCATTACTCCGCAAAATGTCAAAACCAACAGGAAAAACCGGTACACATACTGCCCCCCCAGCACAGTCTGCCGCCGGCCGGCAGAACAAAGGAATGAGAGAGCAATCCATGGAGGCACAGCCTCCTTTATTCTGTAGCTGAGTGAGCACAGGTGGGTAAAAGTTATGTCGAGTCAAGTAAAATTTATTTAAAGTGTAAAATCACCAGCTGTGTGGTCCCAGTCCCAGAAAACAGAGAGACACAAAGTTTGCAGAATTGGATTAAAAAAAATGCTGATAAAACATAAGACAACACATTAAAAAACAACAATAAAATACAAAATTATAAAACTAATAATAAACACAGTAAAAAAAATTAGACAATTAAATGTATAAAAATTACCTAAAATACTCTAGACCAAATTATAAGCCTTCTCACAAATATGCAGTCAAACTTTTTAGCTATAAGTACCAAGATGTCATCACTAATATATAAAAGTAAAAGTAGCCTGCTCATTATGCAGAATGTCCCATCTCATATAATATTAATGGGTTATAATTATTGATACATTAATGTGTACATCACTTTGATACTGCAGCTGGTGAAGGTGGGGTTAGTGCATCACTTTATGCTACACTGAAATTTTGAAATTGCCCCTAGAGTCTTATCTTATCTCAACCTATAGAAATAAGTTCAAATTTATCAAGTTTAAATTCAAGGAACTAAAGTTATGAAATAAATGTAGTGGAGTAGATAAAGTGCAAATACCTCAGAATCATACTGATTAACAGTACTTGAGTAAATGTAAATACCGGTAGTACCATTCTATCACTGAAGAGACTGGGGCTGCAAATCAGCTTTAGTGAGAAGCTCTTTATAAATTACATCTATTGGATTACTTCTTGTGTAACAATTAAGGTGCATTCAAATGTGTCCTAATGTCCTCTGTTTGTTTGTCTTATCTTCTTAGAGAGAGTGTGGGCTGTGTTAGGAACTGTTGTTGTTGGCCTGTCACTGAGCCATTGTATCTTTGACTATTCTGAAACAGGACACTGACGAACCAATTAAGTTGTTATGTGTACCGCACTGGTCCCAGGTGGAGCTGTACTGTATACACCTACGTAAATGAATAGATCTGTATATGAAACCTGTAACATCATATTCTGTTCAAGGTTTCTGCCTCTTAAAAGGACGTTTTTCCTTGCATGTGTTGCCGAGTGCTCAAGGTGGAAATTGTTAGGTCTCTGTAAAATAAGTGTACGGTCTAGACCTGCTGCATATTAAATGCGCAATGAGATAACTGTTGTGAATTGGCGCTATATAAATAAAATTGAATTGAAAGAAGGAGTTATACAAATTGAAACAGCAACATTTGAAACACATTGCTCTTTATTAGTACATTACATGACAGAAGAATATTCATTCATCAGAGGATGTGTTGGTAGTCATGATGACATTTATCTGTTGCACAGATCACCCCTGCAGCAAGAGGCAGTTGATACACCTGAAAGATTCAACTTTGCGCAGTCACTTGCTTTCATGCAACCCTTGAAGTAGCTGGGAGCTGTGAAAACATGGAAACAAGTGAAAGATTATTAGGCAAAGTATTGTTTTCTTTTTGTTATTAGAGACTGTTCACTTTATTCCAGTGACGCCTAAATTTATTTACAATAATGAAATAAATATTTCTGTTTTCATTTGCTTTCAAGCTGATGTTAAATTAAGTGGAAATTGTTTGTCTATAGGACAAAGAAAATATATAGTTTCAGTGGTATGATGCAAATCAGCAACAACAGGCATAAGAGAAACCAGTGCTTGCAAAAGGTTCCCAGATACGTATCAAATATGCAAAAATATTCATTGGGGAATTCATACGCTATCTCAGCTGCATTATGAAAGGAAAAGGTGTGATGTGAATTTGCGACAATCAGCGTTACGGGGTTACTGTGACCATCGCCTTTCACTGCTGCTCAGGCCCAGTGAAGACTAAGGCACTTACTGGATCCAGCAGTAAAGATGACACCGGCACAGACATCGCTTGAAGGTGGGCAGGTCTCCACACGGTCTGGACAGCGGCGCAGGCCTCCACAGTAACACTTCAAGGCTTCACCTGAAATAAAAAAACCCCATCTTGTTCACCATCCTAATTAAACTAACTCTGCAGTATTATTTTAAATTTAGGTAAAAAAAAGACTGCATGTTGGCAGGTTAACTCACTCTGGCTGACAGCCAAAAATACAAACAGAGCAAGAATCACAATCTTCATGTTTTCACAATGTCACGCCTCTGCACACAAGTCACTGTATAGCAAAAGGAAAAGAGTGAGAACATCAGACACCACATTGTCCTAATTACATGTCAGAGCACTTCTATAATCCACATGTTTCCCGCCTTTACACCTGGCATTAAAACATGCTTATATTTTTGGTGAGCTGAACTGTTTGTGAATGTCAAGTCACGCGCAGATGAGTTAAACTAAATATAAACTTCTAAAATACCAGAAAGAAGCAAGCATTATGAAAAAAAACATAGTTCAATGGGGTTTTCTGGAGACACATGTTAATACCAGATGTAAATGTAATCAGGTTAAAATCATATCTAGATCCAATCGGTATACGTGACGCATTTTAATGTAAGGTGCAAAGAGGGATATCTCACCTGAATGAAGCTGATGAATTATCCTGCTGGAGCGTTGACACAATCGAGTTGATACCCTGGCGTCCTTTTTATCCTCTCTTGTTGCTCATCTTTTACCTGACTGTTTACATATTCAGTGTAATCTGAACTTTTGAAATTGTCATCTGGGATTTTTTCTGACAGTGACTAATGAATATCAGACACAATGCCCGGAAAACACGCTCTTACACTGACTTACAGGAAGTACACTGCAGGAATTTCAAATCATTAAACACCATAACCACACAAACAAGACATATCAAGACTGTTATCACTAATAATACTGTTTCTAATACTGTTAACTTTTTTTTAATAAGACCTAAGCTGGTCTGAGTAACAAAGCTGCTGAGTATGATTTAAAAGTGTGATGTAATATTGGTTCCCACTTTTGTTTTCCACCAGATGATCTCTAAATAAACAGTGAGTTCAATGACTTGTTTTATTGCAAAATCAACTGCTGTAAGAATCATCAAAACACTCGTCATAAGAAGAAAATGTGAAAATGTTGTAACAGGTTGTACTTTATGTGCCTGTTTTTTGAAGCTATGTTTTTGACATGAAGGACCTGTTGAAACTGAGCCAGTGGACACACTCAAAATAAGCATGAATCATGAATGTTTGATGGAAAAAAATAAGCTTCTTAAATAAATATATATACCTTAAATAAAATACCTTAAAATATAGATATAAATCGTTAACATTCCTGATCTTGTCTGAGCAGACTCATCTACATGGAAGATAGTGTACGTTCATTTACATTATACATTTAGAGCCAAGACAGATCAGCCCAAATAAAAAAAGGGATAAACCAGCATTCACCAAAAACTCATTGAATTCACAGCCACTAATGAGGGAAATTGGGGAAAAAACATCCTTTTCAATGGCTGCAAATTATCCAGCAATGTGTTTTGAAATGTTCTAAACCAACACACAGTGAAATACACACAGTGAGTTTTCTCTTGTAACACTAATTTCAGCATCTCATCTACCACAAGGTGGTGCAATGTGATGTAGAAAGAGAATACTCAGAACCAGTATGTGATCAGCAGTCCTATGATTCTTCACCAGTAATAAACTGAAGGAAGCGGGAACATTTACAATTTTATTTATAAAGCGCCAAATCACAACAACAGTTATCTCATAGCGCTTTTCATAAAACTGCAAGTCTAGACCATACTCTTACAGAAACCCAACAGTTCCCACCAAGAGCAAGCACTACATTTAGCTGACGCTTTTATCCAAAGCGACTTACGATTGCTATACATATAAGAGGTCGCATGCCTCTGGAGCAACTAGGGGTTAAGTGTCTTGCTCAGGGACACATGGTGGATTTCTCACTGCATCTTATCTATGCGCCATCACCACCCCTCACTAGGCGATAGAGGCAAGGAAAAACTTTTTTAAGAGGCAGAAACGCACGGTTACTCTCCCGAACTCAGCATTTCCTCTCCTTAAGTACAAAGTAAACAACAGCCAGCAAATGGTAGATGAAGGATGAACAAATGGCAGAGTATTAGCATACACTCAAAAACTCTTCCTGAGCTAAGAAAGGAAATGCAAATGTATGTGGCATCAGATGTTTCTCTGTCTCTTGATTGGTCTATGTTAAAACTCTCACCCACATGCCAGCAGATGTTTATTGTAAATCAGACAACCTTTTGCTTAGGAATAAAAACCCTGTGATACAAATAATGAGAACATTAGATGTTAGATTAGATGATGAATAGTTAAAACAATGAATTAGAAACAGAAAAGTAAAAGAAAACAATAAAAAACATGAAGGACTAGATTCGTAAAAACCTATATCATCTGTACATTAAGGCTGACCTAAATGTGTTGGGCAAGTTTTAAAAAATGTAGAATGATTTCAGAAAAACACTTAATACAGGGGTTAAAATAAAAATGCATGATCATAATACCCTGTGGGCCAGAATTGGTCATTTACCTATTTGTTGGAAAGAAAACATAGAAACTAAAATGATACAATATGCATAAGAAAACCTGCATACAAAATCACAACAATAACACTAAAAAGAAATAAACAATCAAAAACAATAATTAAAAACATGGAAAAATAAACAAAACAAATCTACCAACAGATGATCTTTGTACTTCAAAAAACAGAACTACTCCCGAAAACATAGTCATTGTCTTTCCCTTGATTACATGGTTCATTTGTGGTTATTGTGGATCCCTCTTCTTCTGTCCTCTTCCTCCTGCATTGGTAACATGCCAATGTCCCATGTCCCCTCTGCATCTTCTTCTTGCATGTTCAGTGGATATGAAGATGTTTTCTTGTGTGAAACAGTCCATGTAGAAAATCAGTGTAAATGACATCAGTTTGACTGGCAAATGAACCAATAATCTGTGTGGGTGTTGTGGTTATATAAGTACTATTGGAGTCTGTTTGTTGAGAGCTCCTAGATTTGTAGGGAAACGTCTGTCATCTTGTTGGGCTAGTGACCAGAGTTGAAGTACTCGTGCTGACCAGGACGATGGTGAACACTGCAGCCGTTGTCTTTCAGCAGAATGTCTTGCAGCAGAAGTTTTCCATCCATCTTCATCTCTCAGGTTGTCTCGTGTTGGGATGTACGGGTTCACATGTTTCTCTCAGCTCTTCTGGGAGGGGACTTCCAGTTGAAGTTGTCTGTATCACCTGAGGTGATCTTGAATGTCTGGTGATGGTCTCACTGCTTTCTCTGCCTGTCTGGATGTTGTGGAGAGAAACTGTTGCTCCAGACTCTTAGGAGACAATAAACCTTCAGAACACGGTTAAACACACAACAGTGTCTTAAATGTGGCGGCATCCAGGCTTGTCAACGTTAAACCAGTTTGAGGGAAAGAAAATTGTTACTCATTCCTATAAGGACTCTCATGCCTATGTGTGAGCGGTCATTAGTTCAAAATTAGTTTCAACAATTTTCAACACAAAATTTTCAACACAACACACAGAAAGAATTAGAAACCCCCAAAAAAATCTTGGTGCAGACCATAATATTTACAATATTTCTCCTCCCTTTTGATACATGGTTAAGAACCATGTGTCAATGTTAGGAAACATCTTTAAAGGGGAAAAAAATACAGTAGAAAAGCATCTGCAGTTTGGATAAAGCAGGGCAGCATCACCGGGTCCTTAGAAACCTGTATGGTCCTACCATCTGCATACAGCAGTAGAAGGCAGGTGAGAACAGAATGCAAAACAGATTGGTCAGAAAATCTTTGTGGGCAGGACCTGTAGAAGAGAAAGGACCATTTAATGCATACTGGATGTGCTGTCTTGTTCCTAGAGGTGACAAAGAAAACACAGAAACACATGCACATAGCTGCCCCACTGACTCCATCTAAAAAAAACACAAAGCAGAGTTAAAGTTAAAAAGATGGGAAATATTTAGCTGAGTCAAGCAGCAAAATGCTTTTAAGTCAGTGAAAAATGTGTCTGTATCAAAAACAAAAAATAAATCAGTCAGTGGCCAGCTGTTTCCCCATGTCTGGGGTGGATATCTCCACAAAGAAAAAATGATACTCCAGGAATCGCACTAGCCTGCTAGAGCCAAAAGAATTTAGTATTGTGGTCTTTGGAAATTCCTGGATTTCCTGTACCTGATTTGCGATCCAAATTAAAAACCCAATAAAAAACGCACCCCTTTTGGAAACAAAATTCACCTTATCATTTGAAAAAAACCCTTATGACAGTTTTCTGCCAAGAAGCTAATAGTGACACTGTGTCACTTTGACAATTTCCCTGGTTTGGGAGAAACACACAAATATAAAATTATAATTACAACCCATTGCCAAATGTGGAAACAAAAAACGAACCTTGAGTCAGGATGAAACCAGGAATGCTTCAATGGGCATTTTGCTGAATCAACCACAGAAAATCAACATGGGCTGTTAGACCCCATGACATTAGCTTTACCGAATAAAGTCATTTATTTATTCCTCTAAGGTCTTGAAAAATGTACCACCCCCCTTGTCTCTACAGGCAGAATGGAGGAGTTGCATGGTATCAGAAGAACATTTCACAACTGGCATTTTCTTTTTTCTTTTTTTTTTCTAAAAAATAAATGTGTGTGAAATATCTGTGTCTACATGTAAATAGGTTTGATGGCTATTTCAAAATGTGACAGGAATGAAAAATATATGTTCTAGGAGCATTATGGAATACTTTGGATTTGATCGATGGGCCTTCTTCTCCTGAAATCAGACTAGGGTCTTTATGTAAATACTGGTTTATCACTCTCATCAGTGGTGTACCTTGTGAACATGCTGCTCACTGCTCTGACCTGCCTCCACTTCATCCTATGTCTTTTGTTAACTGGAAACCCTGGAAACTGGACAGTGAGGCTCCTGGTGATGTGTGTGACCAGAATTCCTCTGGACTTTGTTCTTCTTGTTGGCTGAACTCACGGGTGGGACACAGTCGTGATATGTGCCCATAACCTCCACATCTGTTGCACTTTCTTCTGTGTCGATTTGCGTTGTTGTGTCTGGGGTGTTCGGCAGCTTTTCTTCCCTCTGTTGCCGTGTCTTTGCATTAGGTAGTTCTTCTGCAAACAGTTCTGAGTCCCAGTGGGTGTGTCCCTCCCGTCGGTCTGGGCTGGGGATTTGGAGGTGTCACTGTTGCTTCTCCTGAGTCAGGAAGAGGCTGCTGATGGAAATAAAAACTTCTTGGGACAGTTAATTTGAGTCTTTTTCCCATTTTGTCCTTTCCCAGCAACTGGTATGTGAAATGGGGAAACAGTCCTCAGGTCATAGGTCATAGCACAATGCATGTTCTCTCCCCCGTCTGTCATTTCTTTCCTGGGGTTTCTCAGTCAAAAGGGCAGTACTTGCCATGTGTGTCTCTAATGACAAAAAGATTAGTGGCTTGGAGACAACGTATGGAGGTGGCAACATCTGATCTGATCTAATTTTAATTATTATTTTTTTTCCTGCAAAGTAAGCTCAATTTTGGGGGCCTAAACATACTCGAAAACTCACCAAACTTTGCACACATGTCAGAAGTGGGTCAGGGCAGACCCACTGCAGACATAGGATGAGACAGTCATAGCGCCACCTGCTGGCAACAGGAAGTGACCTTTAACGAAGCAGCCCCCGCCGCATGTTTCACCTACATGTATGAAATTTCTGTGGTACGTGTATCATGTCCAGACGTACCAAAAAGCCTCTTGGAGCGATGCCCTAAAACCAACAGGAAGTCGGCCATTTTGAATTTTACTGCCATTTTTGAATGATTTACACACTCCGTACTTTAACAAACTCCTCCTAGGGATTTAATCCGATCGACTTCAAATTTCTGATGTGCCTTCTAAAGGCATTGATGATGAAAAGTTGTGCTATCTGTTAAGTTTTCGTCAATGGGCGTGTCCGTGGTGTGGCGTCAAAGATCAACTCTTCGCCATGACACAGGAAGTTGTTGTAACTTCAGTGTACATGCTCACATCTGAACAAAACTTTACATGCTTGATAACTCTCCCACCCCGTAGACATCTACACACCAATACCGATTTATATTCATAGTGCCAAGTGCTATGTAGTGCCACTAAGGGGACACAGCAAGTGAGGTATAACACTTTCATGCAGCGTCCGAACCGCGTAGCAAATTCACAGCCGCACCGGCAGAGCTCCAGAATATGCAACACGGCTGGCTCACACCCGGACGCACTACAAGTGCGAGGGCCCGCCCAACGCTGCTTGCAGCTTTAATTTTAATTTTTTTTTATTTTTTCTGCAAAGTAAGCTCAATTTTGGGAGCCTAAACATACTCAAAAACTCACCAAATTTGCACACATGTCGGAAGTGGTGAAAAATTTTGTATTTTATGGGTTTCGCGCATGGGCATGGCAAAATTACTCGCTAGCGCCACCTAGAAAATTGGAAAAAATTAGCCCCCCGCCGCACATTTCATCTACATGTATGAAATTTCTGTGGAACATGTATCATGTCCAGACGTACCAAAAAGCCTCTTGGAGCGATGCCCTAAACCCAACAGGAAGTCGGCCATTTTGAATTTTACTGCCATTTTTGGATGATTTACACACTCCGTACTTTAACAAACTCCTCCTAGGGATTTAATCCGATCGACTTCAAATTTCTGCTGTGCCTTCTAAAGGCATTGATGATGAAAAGTTGTGCTATCGTGCTTGATAACTGCCCCACCCCAAACACATCTACACGCCAATATTAATTTATATTCATAGCTCCAAGTGCTATGTAGCGCCACAAAAGGGGACACAGGAAGTGACATATAACACCTTCATGCAGCGTCCGCAGCGCGTAGCAAATTCACAGCCGCACTGCCAGAGCTCCAGAATATGCAACGCGGCGTCCTCACACCCCGATGCGCTACGTACACTCTGAACCTTTAATAGAAACACTAAACAAAACTGTCCAGATGTGCTGACTTAATTAGACATCATTACATAATCTTCACAATATGTATGTTTTAAATAGAGGCAAGACGTGTACATATAGGTGGATAAAGAAATGTGATGGTTCAGCTATATATAGTATTTATTTAGATATAGTACCAGCAACATCAAATATATCCACAATCAACACAACTTTAGAAACAGTCAGTGAGACCTGGCCAACAATCAACAGAACTTTAGTGCCACAGAAGACATTACCACTAGTCAGTAAGACCTCACCTTCGAAATCACACCACAGCTTCACCACCTGTCAACAATCCGTAAAATAGAACAGGTGGAAATTATAGGCAATTAGCAAGACACCCCCAAATTAAGGAGTGGTTCTGCAGGTGGTGACCACAGACCACTTCTAAGTTCCTATGCTTCCTGGCTGATGTTTTGGTCACTTTTGAATGCTGGTGGCGCTTTCACTCTAGTGGTAGCAGACCAGTACATCAGGAGACGTGGAGGAGGCCGTAGGAGGGAAACAACCCAGCAGCAGGACCGCTACCTTTGTGCAAGGAGGAGCAGGAGGAGCACTGCCAGAGCCCTGCAAAATGACCTCCAGCAGGCCACAAATGTGCATGTGTCTGCTCAAACGGTCAGAAACAGACTCCATGAGGGTGGTATGAGGGCCCGACGTCCACAGGTGGGGGTTGTGCTTACAGCCCAACACTGTGCAGGACGTTTGGCATTTGCCAGAGAACACCAAGATTGGCAAATTCGCCACTGGCGCCCTGTGCTCTTCACAGATGACAGCAGGTTCCAACTGAGCACATGTGACAGACATGACTCTGGAGACGCCGTGGAGAACGTTCTGCTGCCTACAACATCCTCCAGCATGACCGGTTTGGCGGTGGGTCAGTAATGGTGTGGGGTGGCATTTCTTTGGGGGACCGCACAGCCCTCCATGTGCTCACCAGAGGTAACCTGACAGCCATTAGGTACCGAGATGAGATCCTCAGACCCCCTGTGAGACCATATGCTGCTGCGGTTGGCCCTGGGTTCCTCCTAATGCAAGACAATCACAACCCATACCGGAGAGGGAGTGGGGTGGTGGAGCATACAGGGCCAGGAGGTCGCGGAGAGACCGGCCCGCTGCGGACAGTCAGTGATTGTTCCCTCTGGCTGGATGAAGTCTGACGCTCCGCGTGATCCATGATGATAAGAGAAATATAGAGATTAATGGCAATAAAGCATGCTGTCAATATTTTAGAGGCGCAAAGTCATGTGCAAGCTGAGGTGCAGTCTGGATGCAAACAGGCTGGTTGCTGGCTGGTGATAGAGGGCCACGATGAATGCTGGATGCAGAATGCTACCAACTGGTCAGAACTCCTACTTCCAGTGGGCTGCGATAATCTCCAAAAAAGCCTGGCTTGTCCCCAAACAAAACATCTTGTGTCACTCCAAAATCATGCCATGAAAATGGCAGACAGGGCTGGTGACTGTCCGTGTTTGGCCTGTTTATTCTGATGTTCCGCTGGGTTCTGCAGGGCAATGGGGATTAAATTTTTTCTGCTCAATTATGTTGCTGTAAATCACTTTGGCACAAAACTGGGTTATTTTAAACAGGTGCTATAAATAAATCTGAGTTTGATCTTGTCTTATGAGCAAACTATGACAACAAGAAAACATTGCTCACAAAAGATCATGTAACCTGATTGTAGACACCTGTTTGACCACTTTTACCTTTGTTAACAGCATGGAACATGATTGCCACAGAAACAAGGAAAGGCAAAGCAAGTGTATTTACACCCTTCACATACAAGGAAATACAGAGTGCTTGTAGGGGACATAGATATACAGTAAAAAATACATTCAAATAACAAGAATAATAATAAAAACAAAATGAGATACAAACAAAAACAACAGAAAAGGTAATTTATTCAAATAGCCTGATTTAAATGAGATGACAATTAACATTTTTATACAGTATGCTATTATGTATTTGCAACATTATTGTGCATGTGACACCTGTAGTTATCGGTGGTAACAGCAAATGCAGGTTTTATCACAGGTCACAGAAGTCTGTGGCAGCTAAAGAAACTATTATCAGGCAATAATTGGGCTTTTTCCATAATTATGTGAGCAGTCATGAACTGACTTTATTCTGCATAAGACGCAAGTCCGGGCACAGCAAAAATGACAGGAGTTAGTAAACGTTACCTGGCTGAAAAGGTGGAGGTGTGCAGCTCTTCACCTATCATTTTGTAATACTGCAAATACTTGTAGCCATTCTGTGGGCCTGATGGAAAGCTTTGGCGGGCCGGATGTGGCCCATGACCTTTTGAGCAGCATCTTATTGTCAGCCGTGTCAAATCCCTCATCACTGAGGTCCAGTTATACCAAAACCATGAAATGAATAAAAGAAGATGCTGAAAAACAACCTTTTCAACCTTTCCAAAAAAGGGAAGATTTCATATGGGCCTGTAGTTCTTTATTACTGAGGCATCCAACTTTGTTTGGGTTCCTATAGTCTTGCATAGCAGACACCGGACAGATCATATTACATTTATAAAAATGCATATCTTTTTACAGTAAAAAATTGAGGTAATTTAAATTCTTCTAAAGGTTTTAACATAAGAAATAACAGTTCAGTCTGTAGTTCCATAACTGAGTAACGTAATCTTACTGGCAAACTATAGATTTGTAAAGCATGCTCTCTGTTGTTTGGGCATGCTATTGTTTCAGCAATGAAAAGAGTGTCCAAAATAGACACAGGCATTTGTTTGCCATTGGCTGTCAGAGATATGACAATGTAGTGGAACCTGCTCACTGTGAGTGAAATATAAATAACACCCTCACAAAAGAAACACTCCCACATTCTGCAATGATGCTCAGAAGTGCCCATGCTAACGTGACATTTCATTAATGCAGGAAAAATGTTGCCAACTTCCTCCTTCAAACAATAGAGGCTGTAGACTCATACCCAACACTCCTTTTCCTGGAAACCGGTGATTTTTGTTTCCCAGATTCACGATTACTAATTGATTCAAAGAAGTCCCTGTCTTGTAAATAGTAAAGTTGCAAAATTAAAGTAAAATCCTATTTAAAATAAACACAAAAACAATAAATATACAGACATTTTGATTTAATTTAAAAGTCCTGCAAGTTATGTTAGACATCTGAAAAAGCAAGAATTTCTTGACCCACATAAACCTCGCTCATTGACAAGCCTTTACTTCGACATGTTGATTCAAGAGGATAAAGTGTCTGAAGCCTTTTTAGTGTAAGCTTGAACCATTTATTGAACAATTGCTGTGAATTTAACAATATTGCTGCACAGTTGGACAGTTGTAGGTAAGAAATCAAATATTTATATTGACATGGCTGTATACGTGTAGAAAGTCACACAGCTCTTTGGTGACTGCTTTCTCAAGGATCTTAGAGAGAAATGGAAAACATCTGGATCAAGGTTGGGCTTTTTCAGAAGAGGTTTAATTACAGCTACTTTAAAGTACTGGGGTACATAGCCTGTTGATAAAGATAGATTGATCATATCTAGTAGAGAAGTGTTGACTAAGGGTAAAACTACTTTAAGCAACTGGGATGGGGTCTAAGAGGCAGGTTGATGGTTTAGATGAAGAAATTACTGAAGTTAGTTGGTAAAGATTGAGGGAAGCAAAGCAGTCTAAACATACATCTGGTTTTACAGCTGTTTCTAAGGTTCCTGAGTTTGGAGATAAGTCAGTGCCAGTTGAGGGCAGGTCTTGGTGAATTTTGTTTCTAATAGTTAGAATTTTATCATTAAAGAAGCTCATGAAGTCGTAACTACTGAGAGCTATGGGAATACTTGGCTCAATAGAGCTGTGACTCTCTGTCAGCCAGGCTACAGTGCTGAAAAGAAACCTGGGGTTGTTCCTATTTTCCTCTATTAATGACAAGTAGTACGCTGCTCTGGCATTATGGAGGGCCTTCCTATAGGTTTTAAGACTATCTTGACAAATTAAACGAGAATTTTCCAGTTTGGTGGCAATTTCTCTCAAGTTTCTGCGATCTTTGCTTTAATTTGTTAGTTTCAGTATTATACCATGGAGCTAACAGTCCTTGTTTTATTATTTTCTTTTTTAGAGGGGCAACAGAGTCGAGTGTCATTCCCAGCGAGCCTGCAGTATTATCAACAAGATGATCGATTTGGAAAGGACTGAAATTAGCATCCTTCGTTACTTTGTGACTTGATAATGAATTTAGAGCTGATGGAATCGCACCGTTAATATCTATTAGATAGTATCAGCAATACAAACTCAAAAGTTATCAAACAGTGGTAAAAAAGGGATTCTGTGGGAACTCTATTAAATGTTCAATTTCAATACCATACACCAGAACAAGGTCGAGGGTGTGGTTAAAACAGTGAGTCAGTTTATGAACGCCCTGAGAGAAGCCAATTGAATCTAACAGAGAAATAAACGTAGTACTAAAGCTGTCATTCTCAACATCCACATGAATATTAAAATCCCCTATAATAATAACTTTGTCCATTTTAAGGACTAAAGTTGGCAAAAACTCTGCAAATTCAGATAAGAATACAGACCGGGTGCTCAGTACACACAAGGATCCAAAAAAATGTTAAAATTCTTTATTGGATCCTGATTTAAATTAGGCTACTTATTTTTTTGTCTGTTTTCTATTGTTATGCTTTAATTTCAAACTCCCCATCACAATTTTGCCTTGTTTATCTGATCATTTTCATTCAGGTTTTTTTTATTGAATGAATCTTCAAGTAAAACTTTTCTTGTATCAGAAGATCTTTTTTCATTTTTGTGTGATCTGTTGTTGTTAATATAAGAAAACAAAGAGGGATAAAATAATCAGAGCCCATAAAAGTCACAATTCCTCAAGCAAAGCACTGGTTTGATGGTATTTCAGCATTGCAGCTTTCCAAATGGTATGTGTGCCAAATGTAATTTGTTGGAAAAACTGTCTATGAAGATTCTCAGTCATCCAGGTCATAGTTATCCAACGAAGGTTAAAATCAAGGGCAACTGGACTTGGTTGAAGATACTGGAAGACGTTTCGTCCCTCATCCAAAGGACTTCTTCAGTTCTGACTGACTGGCAGGGAAACTCAGCTATTTAACCTCAGTGGGGTCGTTATCCCGGGTCATCGATACCGCTGGTTCGTAATCTCAAGTCTCATATCAAAGGGTAAATTCTCGTGACAGGGACTCGGAGGGAGACAATACACACACACAATTCCTGTGGTTACGGTGAAATTTATTAAATAACTAAAGGTGGATATAAATGCGGTTAAATATACATCAAAGAAATAAACAATGGCTAAACAATGAGAATGTGGAGTTCTATTGTGGGGAGAATTTGATTCATAGGGCTGAAGAGAACTAATGAAAGCAGTTAGATGATACTAACTCGGTTAAATTTGTCTAGGAGTTTTAAGGACTAAAGATAATGGATTAACAGACTATTGGACATCACTGATCACAGAATGCCTTGATTTGCCTTACTGTGGGTCCTCAGCCTGCCTTAGCCTGTTGCACGGGGAGGAGAATATCCTTTCATGTGAGGTAATTAAACAAAGAGGGAGGTCTGTTGCCATGGTTACGTGTGTGGGGGGCAGTTTATGGTTTCCTGCCCTCTTTCCAAAAGAGTTCTGATAGGCTGTGTCTTTCTGGTTAGTGTTTCTTTGTCATTTTAACAGTCAGGCATCGAGCCTTATCTGGCTGCTGCACCAGAGGTGGCACGTTTTATGATTGAACTGCCCAGAAACAGCACTTAGGGAAAGCAAACCTTTCACCTCTTCCTTTGGGGTCTCTTCAGCCGTCTATTGAGAGTTGATATCTCACTCCCCCCCTATCTCTCTGAGGGAGAGAGAAGGAAATTTGAGTCTCCAAATTATTTGATATAAAATGCACAAATCCACACTGGTTTGTACACAACAAGAAACAATTGAGGAACGTGCAGGGCTGGCACATGAATGGCTAGGGATGTGAATCCAGGTGAGTGGTCTGGTAGCGGGTGAGCGGATCATAGTTTCCTGCAAATATATTTGAGTTTTCCACTGGTGAATCATGAGGGCATTATGTATTTCAAAGCATGTCTGATTTTGATCACCACTCTGTTTGTGAGTAAAAAAAATGTAATTAATTGCACACTGTATTTGCATTGATTGCTTAACAACACACCACGCTGCCACAGGACAATTTGCAAGGTGGGATATGTTTAAGATTTTTAATATGTGGATTATGACCTTGCTCCCAGCTAAATATGGTATTTTTCATAATTTTCTACCTTAGCTTCAATGAAATAGACATTGGTTTACAGACATGTGATTCTTGCTATTCTGGTATGGTAGGTTGTCAGCCATTGTGAGTTGATGTACAGGAAACACAATGAACCTGCAGTCTGTTTGACCAAAATGTATTGATATTCTCCTCAAAACCAAAGTCTTTTTATTTCCAACACTCAACATAGAGATGTAAAATAATAGTATGTGTGTTTGAATGTTCAAGGACAGAACCTTGTAGAACCTGTGACCCTGTGACTAACTTTAACTTGAGTACAGATTCATCATTAACATGTACAAAATTATATCAGTCAGATAAAAATGACTAATATGTACTCTTAAGGCTGACAGAAAATCCTCAAATAAACTGTGTCCACCCATCCTGCCCCCTCACCCCTCTGCACATCATGGTACACACCCACACAGGTAATTTTAAAGGGGAAATTTTATACTTTCCCTTATTTTCTGTCATATATAATGTTACATCGTTGGATGTTCATATTAGACATTGTTGAAGTTGCAATGTAATCCCTGTCAGCAAAAATATCAGGCTTGAGTCTGCTCTGAATACTAGGTTTCTAATGTTTCTATCTACTTCATCTGCTCATGATCTGCCCCAGGCACAGCAGATACAGGCTATCCACTTGCTCAGTCTGTGTCAGTTATTCGCCACTCTGCTCATACCGGTTTCTAAAGGGCTGGCACAGCGCTAAAACAAAATGTAAAGATAGGTCTGGCCATGCAAGACTACGCTGCTCAGGAATAGCCTATTCTTCACATTTTTGGAGGTTGTTTAGTATGTCTCATAGAAAGTGCTTTTTCAGTTAGTTAGTTAGTTTCTTGATGGACAGATGGTTTTACTTGTTGCTACAGTTACCCGCAGTTACTGGACAGGGGTATAACCTCATCCACTAGGCCACCAGGTGCCCCTCACATTCACCTTCCTCAATTTGCCCTATGGAGAATTAATAAAGGTATATCTTATCGTAGGGGCAGCATGGTGGTGCAGTGGTTAGCAATGTGGGTTCTGTGTGATTTCTCTCCGGCTTCCTCCCACCATCCAAAGACATGCGGCCTAGGTTGATTGGTGACCCTAAATTGTCCTTAGGTGTGAGCGCGATTGGTTGTTTGTCTATGTGTGGCCCTGCGATGGACTGGTGACCTGTCCAGGGTGTACCCCGCCTTTCGCCCAATGTCGGCTGGGATTGCCCCCCCCCCCCCCCCCCCCCCCCCATACGCAGGATAAGAGGTTGACGATGGATGGATGGATGGATGGATGGATGGATATCTTATCGTATCCTATTTTATCAGTTTTATTAGTGCAGTCCAGTGAACTCAAGTAGTTTCCAGCACCTAATGTATGTGCACATTTTGTGTATCAGCTTCTTTCAGTTTATTACTGGGGAAGAATCTTAGGACTGCTGATCACACACTGCTTCTGCTGAGATTTCTCTTTCTACATCACATTGCACCATCTTGTGGTAAATGAGATACTGAGTGTTAGAAGAGAAAACTCATTGAAGAGAAAACTTGGTTTAGTAGATTTCATTTAATCATGTAGTTATAATTATGATGGTGATAATGAAGGACTTGTGATAATGAGCATCCATTCAAACTTGTGTTTTTTTCAATTTTCATTTCTTCTTTTGTAATAAACATTTTACAGACATTAGCAATGCATCATCATTGCATTTTATTGCAGCAGTCTGAGAAGCACATACATAAATAAGTACATTGATAAAATTGATAAAATATTATAGTAAAAAAACTATATTTCTTAAAAAAAGCTAAACTAGAGAAAAGTGTGTGTGTAATGCTGTCATCTGTCCACATAATCTTGTTCACATATGACTTTAGCTTTCTTATAATTCACCAATCATCACACTTATGGTTTTTACATGGCCTACACCAGCTGAGTTGTTGTCTGTGTTGTGTGTTTACTTGGAATGTGTCTACATGTACTGTACGCTTTGAGAAATTACATCAGGTTCCATTCATGATACCAATATCCACCAGATTCCAGGTGAAGAAAAAAGAATGAATGAGAAGTTTTACCTGCAGAGACCAAAGAGTGTCCATTTGTTTACAATAATGTGAATGAAAGTGAGAGAAAAGTGTGTGTGTAATGCTGCCATCTGACCACATAATGTTTTTGTTCACATATCACTTTAGCATTCTTAAAGATATAAAGTAAAGCCACGAATCATAGGACATAAGAGTTTATATGTCAAATCAGCATTCACATTTTGACTAGCTCCTGGTAAATTTGTTTGTTTCTTTTAGGATTCATCCACAAGCTTTTTGAGCATTTAAAATGTTAAACGCAGCTCTAAACAAACTTTTAATTAAATTAGTAACCCCACATGCACTTGCTGTTGTTCACATGCACATGCTCTCATTAGTGGCTGTGAATTCAATGAGTTTTGGTGAATGCCGGTTTATCCCTTTTTTATCTTGACTCTCAGTCAGATTATATAAATGAACATACAGTATCTTCCATGTACTTGTAGACAAGTCTGCTCAGACAAGAAATTTAGCAGAAGATATATTTATTTACATCATATATTTTATTTATATTTTTTTCATTCAGAACACACACACACACACAGAAGTAAACTCCAGCAAACATTCATGATTCATGTTTATTTTGAGTGTGTCATCTGGCTCAGTTTCAACAGGTCCTTCATGTCAACAACACAGCTTCAGAAAACAGGCACATAAAGTACAGCCTGTTACAACATTGTCATGTTTTCTTCTTATGACGGGAGTTTTTATGATTCCTACAACAGTTGATTTTGCAATTAAACAGGTCAAAGAGCTCATTGTTTATATTTAGAGATCATCTGGTGGAAAACAAACGTGGGAAAACATCTCAATATTATATCACACTTTCATTTCACACTCAGCAGCTTTGTTGCTTAGACCAGGTTAGGTCTTATTACAAAAAGTTAACAATATTAGGAACAGTATCATTAGTAATAGTCTTGATATGTCTTGTTTGTGTGGTTATGGTGTCACTCTCTCTGGTTAATGATCTGAAATACCTGAAGTGTACACACTCTAAGTCATCCAATGGTGTAAGAGCGTGTTTTCCATGCATTGTGTCACTATGAGAAAAAATCCCAGATTACAATTTCAGTTCAGATTACACTGAATATGCAACAGTCAGGCAAAGGTGGCACAATAAGAGAGGATAAAAAGGAAGCCAGGGTATCAACCCGATTGTGTCAACACTCCAGCAGGACAATTCATCAGGTTCATTCAGGTGAGATATCCCCCTTTACACCTTACATTAAAATGCATCAAGTATCCAGATTGTATCTCACCTTTTATTTAGTTTAACTCAGCAGCGCCTGACTTCATGTCACAAATGGGTACATTCAGTATACAAGGGGGGCAACATTAGGATTATAGAAGTGATCTGACATTTAATTAGGACAATGTGGTGTCTGATGTTCTCACTCTTTTCTTTTTGCTATACAGTGACTTGTGTGCAGAGGCGTGACATTGTGAAAACATGAAGATTGTGATTCTTGCTCTGTTTGTATTTTTGGCTGTCAGCCAGAGTGAGTTAACCTGCCAACATGCAGTCTTTTTTACCTAAATTAAAAATGACATTGCAGAGTTAGTTTGATTAGGATGGTGAACAAGATGGGTTTTTTTTCAGGTGAAGCCTTGCAGTGTTACTGTGGAGGCCTGCGCCGCTGTCCAGACCGTGTGGAGACCTGCCCACCTTCAAGCGATGTCTGTGCCGGTGTCATCTTTACTGCTGGATCCAGTAAGTGCCTTAGTCTTCACTGGGCCTGAGCAGCAGTGAAAGACGATGGTCACAATAAAGTGAATAGCCGCAAAAATACTTCTCCTAATAGTCTTTCCTTTCTTTTCATGTTTTCACAGCTCCCAGCTACTTCAAGGGTTGCATGAAAGCAAGTGACTGCGCAAAGTTGAATCTTTCAGGTGTATCAACTGCCTCTTGCTGCAGGGGTGATCTGTGCAACAGATAAATGTCATCATGACTACCAACACATCCTCTGATGAATGAATATTCTTTTGTCATGTAATGTACTAATAAAGAGCAATGTGTTTCAAATGTTGCTGTTTCAATTTGTATGACTCCTTCTTTCAATTCAATTCAGTTTTATTTATATAGCGCCAATTCACAACAACAGTTATCTCATTGCGCTTTAAATATGCAGCAGGTCTAGACCGTACTCTTTGTGCTATTATTTTACAGAGACCTAACAATTTCCACCTTGAGCACTTGGCGACACAGGCAAGGAAAAACTTCCTTTTAAGAGGCAGAAACCTTGAACAGAATATGAGGTTACAGGTTTCATATACAGATCTATTCATTTACGTAGGTGTATACAGTACAGCTCCACCTGGGACCAGTGCGGTACACATAACAACTTATTTGGTTCGTCAGTGTCCTGTTTCAGAATAGTCAAAGATACAATGGCTCAGTGACAGGCCAACAACAACAGTTCCTAACACAGCCCACACTCTCTCTAAGAAGATAAGACAAACAAACAGAGGACATTAGGACACATTTGAATGCACCTTAATTGTTACACAAGAAGTAATCCAATAGATGTAATTTATAAAGAGCTTCTCACTAAAGCTGATTTGCAGCCCCAGTCTCTTCAGTGATAGAATGGTACTACCGGTATTTACATTTACTCAAGTACTGTTGATCAGTATGATTCTGAGGTATTTGCACTTTATCTACTCCACTACATTTATTTGATAACTTTAGTTCCTTGAATTTGAACTTGATAAATTTGAACTTATTTATATAGGTTGAGATAAGATAAGACTCTAGGGGCAATTTCAAAATTTCAGTGTAGCAAAAAGTGATGCACTAACCCCACCTTCACCAGCTGCAGTATCAAAGTGATGTACACATTAATGTATCAATAATTATAACCTATTAATATTATATGAGATGGGACATTCTGCATAATGAGCAGGCTACTTTTACTTTTATATATTAGTGATGACATCTTACTACATAAGATCGTATCATACTTATAGCTAATAAAAAGTTTGACTGCATATTTGTGAGAAGGCTTATAATTTGGGCTAGGGTATTTTAAGAATTTTTATACATTTTAATGTGTTGTCTTATGTTTTATTAGTATTTTATTTATCCAATTCTGCAAACTTTGTGTCTCTCTGTTTTCTGGGACTGGGACCACACAGCTGGTGATTTTACACTTTAAATAAATTTTACTTGACTTGACATAACTTTTACCCACCTGTGCTCACTCAGCTACAGAATAAAGGAGGCTGTGCCTCCATGGATTGCTCTCTCATTCCTTCGTTCTGCCGGCCGGCGGCAGACTGTGCTGGGGGGGCAGTATGTGTACCGTTTTTTCCTGTTGGTTTTGACATTTTGCAGAGTAATGACTCCTGTGATTTTGTTTGCCTTTGTTCTGAATAAAACGTGCTGTTAATATTTCATCAGGTGTCTCCCATCGCCTTGCTTTCGTTACTTTACATCTATAATTACTCCCTAAACCCCTATGGGGACGTACCAACAAGCAAAAACATACTGAGGATAGCAACAGATAAAACTGAGTGTTTGCATTTCTATGAGTGTATATGTATTGTATAATCACATTTAGAAATGAAATATAATCCAGCAAAATTCTAATCCAACACAAGGTTGATTCGTCAAACCCATATTTAAAAAGTTTTACATTTTCAGGTGAAGAATAAATAAGAAGTTTTACATGCAGAGACCAGAGTGTCATTTGTTTACAGTAATGTGGAGCCAGGTTCACAGAATACATCTAGACTCAGGCTCATCTTTTGGTTTGGACTGAAGTAGTGTAAACTTCCTTTTAAGAGGCAGAAACCTCTAGCAGAACCATGACTCAGGGTGGGCGGCCATCTGCCTCGACCGGTTGGGGGTGAGAGAGAGAAAGAGAAAGAGAGAGAGGGCAAGAGAGGGACAGAGAGACAGAGAGAGAGGGATGGAAGGAGAGAGAGAGGGGAGGGAGGCAGCCTACACAATATACACACAGAGGTACAGACAGTAAAGGTAATGTTGCTATAGACTGAATGAAAAATGGTTCAGATATATATTACATATATAAGTTAATGGTAATAATCGTAATGTTAATGATTATAATAACAATAATAACAATAGGACTAGTAACAATAATTGTAGCAGAGGTTGTCAAGCTGGATCATGGGGGCAGCAGGTGACTCGCAACCACAGATCCAGACTCCACAGCTCCAGAGCCAGAAACAACTGCAGGAAGTGATAGGAGGAGAGAGGAGAGGGACGAGAAAGCACAAGACTATGGGAAAGGGAAGACATCAAGATTCACAGAGGTGCTTGGGCCCCAGAACAATAACTTCAGTTTTATCTGAGTTTAACATTAGAAAATTACAGGTCATCCAGGTTTTAGCATCCTGAAGGCACATTTGAAATTTAGCTAACTGATTAGTTTCATCTGGCTTGATCGATAGATATAACTGAGTATCATCTGCTTAACAATGAAGGTTTATGGAGTGTTTCCTGATAATATTGCCTAAAGGAAGCATATATAAAGTGAAGAGGATTGGTCCGAGCACAGATCCTTGTGGAACTCCATGACTAACTTTGACGTGCACGGAGGACTCATCGTTAAGATGTACAAACTGAAATCGATACGATAAATAGGACTTAAACCAGCTTAGAGCGGTTCCTTTAATGCCAATGAAATGTTCCAGTCTCTGTAATAGGATATGAAATCACTAAGCACTAAGATCTAATAAAACCAGTACAGAGACAAGTCCTTTGTCTCATGTAATTAGGAGGTCATTAGTCATTTTCACCACTGCTGTCTCTGTGCAGTGATGAACTCTAAATTCAAATTCTCAAATAAACTATTGCTCTGTAGAAAGTCACACAGCAGTTGGCTAAAACATCCGGATCGAGTTCAGAAGAGGTTTAATTACAGCTACTTTAAAGTACTGTGGTACATAACCTGTTGATAAAGATAGATTGATCATATCTTGTATAGAAGTGTTGACTAAGGGTAAAACTACTTTAAGCAGCCTAGTCGGGATGGGGTCTAAGAGGCAGGTTGATGGTTTAGATGAAGAAATTACTGAAGTTAGTTGGTAAAGATTGAGGGAAGCAAAGCAGTCGAAACATACATCTGGTTTTACAGCTGTTTTTAAGGTTCCTGAGTTTGGAGATAAGTCGGTGCCAGTTGAGGGCAGGTCTTGGTGAATTTTGTTTCTAATAGTTAGAATTTTATCATTAAAGAAGCTCATGAAGTCGTAACTACTGAGAGCTATGGGAATACTTGGCTCTATAGAGCTGTGACTCTCTGTCAGCCAGGCTACAGTGCTGAAAAGAAACTTTGGGTTGTTCCTATTTTCCTCTATTAATGACGAGTAGTACGCTGCTCTGGCATTATGGAGAGCCTTCCTATAGGTTTTAAGACTATCTTGACAAATTAAACGAGAATTTTCCAGTTTGGTGGCAATTTCTCTCAAATTTCTGCGATCTTTGCTTTAATTTGTTAGTTTCAGTATTATACCATGGAGCTAACAGTCCTTGTTTTATTATTTTCTTTTTTAGAGGGGCAACAGAGTCGAGTGTCATTCCCAGCGAGCCTGCAGTACTATCAACAAGATGATCGATTTGGAAAGGACTGAAATTAGCATCCTCCATTACTTTGTGACTTGATAATGAATTTAGAGCTGATGGAATCGCATCGTTAATATCTATTAGTTAGTATCAGCAATACAAACTCAAAAGTTAACAGTGGTAAAAAAGGGATTCTGTGGGAACTCTATTAAATGTTCAATTTCAATACCATACACCAGAACAAGGTCGAGGGTGTGGTTAAAACAGTGAGTCGGTTTATGAACGCCCTGAGAGAAGCCAATTAAATCTAACAGAGAAATAAACGCAGTACTAAAGCTGTCATTCTCAAATGTCCACATGAATATTAAAATCCCCTACAATAATAACTTTGTCCGTTTTAAGGACTAAAGTTGGCAAAAACTCGGCAAATTTAGATAAGAATTCAGAGTACGGACCGGGTGCTCGGAGGATCCAAAAAAATGTTAAAATTCTTTTATTGGATCCTGATTTAAATTAGGCTACTTTTTTTATTGAATGAATCTTCAAGCTAAACTTTTCTTGTATTAGAAGATCTTTTTTCATTTTTGTGTGTTCTGTTGTTGTTAATATAAGAAAACAAAGAGGGATAAAAAAAAATCAGAGCCCACAAAAGTCACAATTTCTCAAGCAAAGCACTGGTTTGGTGGTATTTCAGCATTGCAGCTCTCCAAATGGTATGTGTGCCAAATGTAATTTGTTGGAAAAACTACAGCATTTCTAAGTGTTAGTGCAATTGCACAAGATGTCATCATGCAGCAAAAATACATTTACAGCTTACTTGCTGTAAATCATTACAGCCCCATTTAGCTATGTATACTTCTTCTTTTTAACTCAAATTGCTCTGACAAGTTTTGGATGTTGGACTCAAGTGTATGAGCTTTCAAAAGTTAAACATTAATTTATTGTGTTGACTATTTGAGACTTTTGACAGATATGTATTTATTTATTGAACTTAGTTATGTAGGTTATCAGTTGAATAAAAAGGCGAGTGTGCGGGGATGGGAGCAAGAGAAAAAAAAATGTTGCTGCATCTTTTGAGTTTGAGAAAAACTTTCTTTTTTAAACTACTACAATGTCGAAGCATGGCCATAATCAACTAATTGTGCACTACAGATTAGTCCTGTATTTTCTTGCATTTTCAAGGCAGCAGGTGAACGTGCATTTCCATGTTAAACTATAAGCACTGAATTTCCTCTTGCGGGATTATGACTTTTTCTACCTCTCAACTTCAAATGGCGTACAGTGCATTAGCACTGAGTCAGGCGTTTAGAAATATGAAATATTGGTCATTTCCCCTGGTGATTCAGTGGGGTCATTTCCAAGCATCCATGTCTGACTTTGACCAGTCACTCTGTTTGTGATAGAAATGTTATAGTTAATGACACACCGGATTTGCATTGATTGCTTAACAAGTCCAGATAAAATGGAAGCTGTCAGCCTTGCAGCACAACGGACTGCCATCTCCAGTAGGACAATTTACAAGTTTGGATATCTTTAAGTTTTTTAATATGTGAATTATGACAGTGCTCGCAGCTAAATATGGCATTTGATTTCTCACACTTTTCCACCTTTTCTTTATTAAAATAGAGATTTGTGTACAGACACAAGACATCATGAAAACATGAAGGCTGTGATTCTTACTATTCTGGTATCGTTGGTTGTCAGCCAGAGTGAGTTATTGTACAAGAAACACAATGAACCTGCAGTCTGTTTGACCAAAATGGAATGATGGCACAAGTCTTTTATTGTTTGGTTATATAGATACTTAGGCGTGTTTGCCTTTATTAGATAGGACAGTGGATAGAGAGGAAAGAGGAAGAGAGATAGAGGGTGACACACAGCAAAGGGTCGCAGGCTGGATTCGAACTGGGGACACTGCAGTAAGGACTCAGCCTTGTAAATGGCGTGCGCACTCTACCAGCTGAGATAACCACACCCCTTATTATGTCTGTTTGAGTGTTTCTTAATAAGATTGCCTAAAGGAAGCATATATAGTGAATTGGTCCAAGCACAGAACCTTATGGAACTTGTGACCTTGTGACTAACTTTAGCTTGTGTGGAGGATTCCTAATTAACATGTACAAACTGACATCGATCTGATAAATAAACCAACTTAGTGCGGTTCCATTTATGCCAATTAAATATTTGAGTCTCTGTAATAGGATGTGGTGGTCAGTGGTGTCGAATACAGCACTAAGATCGAACAAGAACGTACAAGAACAGAGACAAGTCCTTTGTCTGATGTAGTAACAATATAATTTGTAATTTTCACCAGTTCTGTCTCTGTGCTATGATGCACTCGTAATGCTGACTGAAAATCCTCAAATAGACTACTGTTATGTAGAATGCCTGTAGAAATGTGTCAGAGCAGATTGTAAGACAATCATTTGTGGCAGTGAAAGTGCAGGGCTAGTTTCAATACAACTTTTGGACATAGTTTGTTTTCTTTTTTGTAGGTGAGGCCTTGGCCTTGAGGTGTAACTGTGGAGGCCAGAGGGAATGTTTAAGTCCTGTGGAGACCTGCTATGATTCAGTTACTTTCTGCGGCAACGTCATCATTCATGCTATATCCTGTAAGTATACGCTGCTCCTTCAGTGTACTGTTCAGCTAAGAAGACATCAAGGAAATTTCCTGGACCAATTCAAAGTCTTTTACTGCGCTGGTAGAAAAAATATGTAGATGGATTGTAACTTCATGTAGTTCTTCTCCAGCCTCTGTTATGTCTTTGTTACGTGGACAGAAATGCGCCGTTACCTTCCTGAGACAAACAGCTGATTAATATTATTGGTAATGAAACGGTAACAGCAGGGAAGTTCAGATCAGCAGCTAAACTTCACATTTTACTGCCCCGGTGGAAAACATGTATTGCAATTCGCAACCTTCACCACTAGATGTCACTAGAACTTACACACTGAACCTGTAATTTCCTTGGACAATGCACATTTGTTTCTTCTATATTTAAATTGCATTGCATGTTTTCTTATTGTGCAAATAAACAAAGCATTTTCACTTGTGATTTAACATTTCTTGGTTCAAGCTATTTTTCAGAACATATTTTAACCAATTTCGCTTTCAAAAAGTGATGGGGACATGTCCCCAGCGACCATATTGTAAATGACACCAGTGGTAACAAATTTGTAACATTTTATGTATGTGACTGGCACACAATGCTCAATAGTTTTTTAAGAGCACACAACAAATTTGCACATGCAGTTAAAACAATGGCTGTCCATCTGAGTATGTTGTAGAGTCTGTGCTCTCTGTCTGTTTGTCTGCTGTTGATGTCTTTCTCTACTGCAGAGTCAATTACAACTCGAACATTTTTGTGTGACTGTTTTCTTCCTACATGTACCACACTCCCTGTCTGTGCTAGGCCTACAGTAGCATCCTTCCTCCCAGCACTAGCCTACAAGAAGACCAGTGCTTTCTGTCTGTACCGATTCCAGCAACATCCATGAACACAGTAGCCTATAGAACATTGTAGAAAAATGTTTTCTCATACACTGCTCTCAACATTGTAATACACATGAATAAAAATATTACTCACTAGCCTTAATTCTGCTCTCCTTGCCTTCACACCTCTGCTGCAAACACAGCGGCTTGCCCAACCTTTCTTTTTCTCTTTCCCTGTACAGTATTTGTCGGCCCTCTTGACTTTCTCCATCAGCAGTGGGCTGTTTTATGAAGTGGCCGAAATGACACAGCACTCGCAATTTTCACCCACGATACCGATTTCACCAGCGGGTGCGTGGAGGAGGCTTGTTAATGAGGAAGCCAATCGAAACCAAAACCAACATTGTACCCAGTTGCACCTACACCAAAGTGTTCGCTGTTGCTTTACCTGGTCCGTGCTCAACGCCCGCCCAAGTAAAGCTGTTGTGTGGGAAACACTGATATTAATATCAATCTGACAGGTGTTATGCCGAGTTTTGCCTGCCTGCCAAGAATTGCATGCACCTCCAAATAGGCTACTGCTTTTAAACACTATAATATTCTTTGTGGGGTCCATCAGTGGTGTTAAATGATTCTTAGATTCTTCTAAGTATATATTTTATGAACGTTTAGAGTCTTTAATATTTTAATACACTTAGAAGTACCATTAAATATATGGTAACTATATGTGGTGATAACACCGTTTGATCAATGAGCACAGCAAAGTGTCTGAAAAGGACCTAAAGAGGTGGATGCATAATTCGGCAGATCAAATTTTGTAGGCTACTTGCCGATATTTGCATCCACCTCTTTTCTAAGCATAAATGACTGTTATCACCCGCAAAGTACATGCAATTCTCGGCAGGCAGGCAGAATTCGGCATACCACCCCGAAACAAATAGTCTGGCCCCTCTGGCATATGCCAGAATTGCCAGGTGGCCAATCCGCCCCTTAAAAAAGTGTTTCAAAGGGTTTTTTGATCAGTCAAACAGTGAGTCTGCAGTGATCTTCAGTGTCTTGCTATAACTTGTACAGTACAGCACATTTTCTTGACAACACACCCAAAACCAGCAGAATGATGTGTAATTTTTTTCAGAATTTTGACTGTTGTAAGCATTTTAAGTGTAAATTGACAAAATTATCCAGGTCTGGCACATGTAATGTCACTACCTCAACTTGTGAGAAGGTGAGTTGAAACAGCCTCTCACCAGTAGCTCAGTTGGTAAGTTACCAACTCTGGAGATCTGAAGTTCCAGGGTTCAAATCCTCATGTGACAGAGTCAGACCATAATGAGTCCAAATTCTGCATTTTATTTGGATCCCGTGACACTTATTTTTCTCTGCTAAAGTGTTTGTACAGCTAAAACTTTAAACCTTGGAAACAAAATGTTGCTGGTGGGTTGAACATTTCACCCAGTACACTGGAAAAAACATTCTGTTGAACTTACATAAAAATAATATGTACATCGGTCGCACATATTTATTTTTAGTCGAAATGATTAATTTCAACTTAGTGTTCATATATGTAAAACTCTTATATGTAAAACCAACATGATTTGATTATGTTCATTCAAAGTTATTTGTAATGCAAACTTTGTGTATAAAGTCTGCATGCTGAAAGTACTTCTATACGCCGATTTCTTTTTAATCTTATCTACAGTTTTATTCCTGCAACATTTTCAGAACAAATGAGCCATACACAAAAACATTTCTTGTGAAACTGTATTGTAGTAAAATAGAGTTACTAACTATACTTCAATCAATTCAATGCAATGTATACACAAATAAATGCATACATATACAAACCATTCTCACATTAGAACAAAGCATCTTTTTCCATACATAGACACTTGGTAGCCAAGTTATCAAGAGTGCATTGTAAACATTCTGCAATAACTTGAGGCAACACCGTTGGTCATTAAAACACCTTCTGAATGACATAAAACCAGCATCAATAGGGAATAATACAACAGCCAGATTAATGCAGAAATGTCTTGCAAAATTATGCAAAAAAGTGCACAATACATCAACTATATTTACAACCTCTCAACAAAAAAGACAAATGTAATGAAATCATTACACTCTGGTAAATGTAAATCCAGTGCTTGGAAAGTTGATGTGCTCCGTTAACTGCAAGGGTTCTCAAATTAAAGAGTAATAAAATTAAGGAGTAATTGCTTTCCCACCACTACTATATTTTCAGTTACGAATGTGCAAAAAAACAAAATCACCTCCACATTTTAATATAGGGGAAACTGTTGGGAGCTCTGACACATCTGACAAAGCTGACATAAAATCAAAGATATATTTTGCCACACATGGCCCTGAGAGAAATAATCTGCTGAGAAAAAATACACTACACTTGCAGTAAACAAATCCATACATAAAGGCAGTGTAAGTGAGTTGCATAAGTGTCAAAAGTCCAGTCCAATGAAAAAAAGCAGCAAGGGTCCATGTTCCAAGAAGAAAGGCAAACTGTTGTATCCAGGTTGCCTAAAATGTCAACGGCTCACTTATAGTTTGTTTTTGAGTCCCTGGGCTTTCTTTGACAGTGTGTTGCCGTCCAGCTCCATCACAACATTCTGGAGCACTTTGAAAGAGTACTTAAGTTCAGGAGGGTAGCAGCAGCTAAGGCAACGTTGTCCATATCATGCAGTACCAGTGTAGTGGCATTTAACATATTCCCACCATGGTCTCGTCAATGGCACCTTGGTTCAGGTCTTTGTCTTCTGTCTGCAGAATGTACAGTCACAAAAGAAGCCATATGAGAGGAAATAAAAAAATCACTTAAACCTTAAGCCTATTATGCACTGAAAACATCACACTATCTGCATTAAGTGATAACTGATTGAAATTGTTTATTTACCTTAGCAGCAAAAGGGTACCAGGTGTTGTGTTAAGTGAACAGATTGCTATTATAAGTTTATGTTAAAAAAATGTTTTGCTCCTGTTTGGAGTTTTTTATGTCTTAACAGTCTCCAGTTACTGAAGTCTTGTGTTGTTGTTGTTGTTTTTTTATCACTTTTACCCATTTAAGAGTTTCCATAGATATGTAGTTGCACAATATACCAACAGTCTACATTAGCATTCATGAACTTTGACATGGGAACAGCTTGGCATTAGGAAATGTAGCCAGTACCAAAGCAATACTAATGTTTCGTATAAAGTTCACTGTATTTTATGCAACTACACGGGATCTGTCAGTGAATGTTTATGAATTTGACAGCGTCTATTAAATGGAATATCAAGAGGTCAGCAACTAACAATTCTGTCATTATCAGTTAATCTATTATTTTCTCAGACTTTGCTTGGGTATATATATTTGGTGACAAATTTTAACATTTTGCAGAGAAACAGTTGTAATCTATTACTTTTAGAGCTGGACAATTCATCAAAAAGTAATTCAAACCGAATTTCAGATTATTCAGATAATTTCACTTTCAATTAAATTTAATGCCAACTTCACGGTCATATGTATGAAGGATATAATGGAAAATCAGAATGGGTTTTAGAAAATAATTATTTACCATTAAGAGTCCCCACCCCTCTCCATGGCCTCACATAGTGAAAATACCTGCTACACACCCTGGACCGACTGGTAGTGGTGACTGCTTCCTTCCTACTGTTAACTGACCATTTTGCCCTTTTCTCAGCATCGGTTTGAGTGAGAACTTAAACACAGAGACTGAGCAAAACTCCATACAGCTGACAGCACTCCTCATAAGCCACACTGCTTTTCTTCATTTTAGTAGCCAACAGGCTAAGCTAGCTCGCTTTCTGAAAATACTGAAGTGATCAGATTTATGAAAACACTGCATACAAAAAGAACAGTAAATACTAACAGTACGTACAAAGTTAACTGTGAAAGTGGCTAAAATAAGCATGACACTGCACTGTAAGATCAATGGTGGCATTAATGGTATTGCAGAGGTGACGTCAATCTAAAAAGTACTGAACCATAATAATTATACTCACAGTGTATTCTCTCGCTTATTTTTCCCGGGTCCTCATTGAGATACACACAGCCCCTTGAGTATGCATTCCCGCCAAACATCAAATGTTATCATCCTAAATCAGGGGGAATAAGCAGAACAAGTCATGGAGTTGAGAGTCCTTAAAAATGTCATCATATAAACAAAATATTTCTTTTGTACCTTCATTACCAAACATAACCAAAATACTGAATTAATGTTAAAACAAAACTACAGACAGAATTAGTAGAATTTGTGGTCTGTGACAACAAATACTGCACCCTATAACCTTCAAGACAGCAGGATTAATTACAGGAGTGTATTAGACTGCATTAGTTTTTACTAAAGACTGCAGCAAGAAAATACCCAGGATCTTTTGAAAGTCTTGACAATCTAGTTTAAACATGTCCAGTGTTTCCCACAGAATGACAGTCGGTGTTGACTACCAGCTACAGCATTGCTAGCCTCGAAAATCCAGCTGCATTCTAATATTAACTTGGCTCTCCTTATTAGCTAGGCCCCTTACATGCTTGCTAATAACTTTTTTTAACTGGGTCTTTCGACATTAACAGCGTTGTGTTGGACAGATTTGTGCAGCGGTGTTCATGAGGGAGAGAGAGCGAGAAAGTAAGGGACAGGGGAGTGAGAGAGAGGAAGGAGTGAGAAGAAGTGCTGCCCGAATGCGCTATGGCACTCTGCAATCAAATACGATTTTAAATAGGCCTAATAAAAAATAAATCAATATGTGGCGGTCAGCATTGATATTGTGGTGGGCCACCACAAATAAATGAACATATAGGAAACACTGTATATTACTCACCATTTACCACATGGCCTAAGGTACAAAGCGGAGATCTCAACTGGAGGAACACCAAATACCTATCCAGAAAAAGATATATACATATTATTTCTACTAGCTGGTGAAGCATCCTGTTTGTGACACAGCGTACCCAAGTTTAAAATTAAAATGATAAAAAGGTATTTGAGTAATACTCTGCATTCATCCTTTATTCATCACAATACTTAAATATAAAACATTTGAAATCAAACTTTATTTGAGATTACTTTTATTGCCAATTTAAATCTCAGGCAGCACATCAAAGATTTAATTCCAACAGAAAATGTTGTAAAAAAAATTAAGGATAAAGTAAGAATCGCTCTAATCAGAGTAACATTAATGCACCTCCTCTACATGGAGTTACTGGAGATAAAGATACTGAGGACGTTGGAGGAATATCTATGTATTGTAAATAAGTGCTGATGTGATGAGCAGTTTACCTTTCACTAAACTAAATTAAGAAAGCACAGAACATTCACTTTACTGACTTTATCAAGTGCTGCTTTCTAATTTGTAAGCACAGAGCATGTGCACTGTCATAAAAAAATCTGCAGTTACACTTTAGCCTGGACTAGCCTAACATAACCTTATAAAGAATAAGTTAAGAATGTGGTCAAAGTTAAGTCTGAACTTTTAACATTAACGTTACATTTCTAGAATGATGCTTAACATCACTGATAAGTATGACATTAAGCACATGTTGAATTTCATTGTGCAGCAGTCTGCAGACTAAGACTACATTAAGCTAACTGTTACACCTTTGTTCTTAATAGTCCTCTGCAGGTCAATGATTACGTAGACTAATCATGTGCCGTACACTTTTCGCCTTTCACCGCACGTCAACGGCCACTCCTCTGTTGGTGAGAGCCAGACGAGCATGTTTGTGTGTTCATTCTCTGGGGGAATACCTATTGGACTGTCTATTCTTTGATTGATGTCTTTTGGACCAATAGTATTTGAGAAAAGTGGCCGAAAGAACCTCCTCCGCCTGTGCTTGGATGCTCACAGACGTTAACGGTGTTCCGTACAGAGCGCATACCTTAATTTCAACTGCCCAAATTGACTTTAAACGGATCATTTTTGAGCTGTTTGTTTTAACGGAAGAGTATACTATTGAAATCTGTAAGAAAGATGAGTACATTTATTTTTGTTAAAACCTAGGTTAATTAGGCTAACTTTACTGGTTAATAAGCTAGACGACCATGCGAGTTAGGCATGATTGTGTCATGATATTAATTAAGGCACGTGAGTTAAGCATGAACCATGTGAAACGTTAGTCAACAACGTTACCATATCTTTCTGAAGAACAAGAAGTAGGGGAAACAATTTGCATTTGTTAAAAAAAAATGTAATAATTGAAAGTCACTAATGTGCAAACCATGAACTTAAAAATTAAATGACTAGGATACTAACTTCCGTGTTTGAGCGCGCGAGTGTTGTAACACGTGTGTGCACACCATTTACAACTATTTACAAGTAACACTAAACTGATTAAAAATTACAACTAGAAATTTTCCGTATATCAGCAGTAGGATGGGTTCATTTTGTGTGTGCACTATTTACACACTGTGTGTGTGTGTTTTATGTGGACAGACAACATTTATGACAAAGTCACTCTGTCTGGCACTTCCTCCACCCCAGCGCACTTGAAGTGGGACCACAGTTGGCAAAGGTCACACCCATTCATCAATGGCCCCATCTCCTGAGCCAGGTGGGACCACTCTACTGCAGACAGCGCAGTGTTCCCCATCTTCCTCAGTTGGAGGTGGTGCCTGTTTCTTCTGCCTTTTGGCCTCCTGTGCTTGTCTTTTTTCCTCCTTCTTCATTGCCATATCTTCCTTGCGCTTTCTCTTCTTTCTCCTCTAGCAGGTGAACGTACTCCTCACTGGTGATGACACGGGCTGGCAGCGGAAGGCGACGCCTTACCTTCTCTTTCCTGTCCAAGGCTGGGCTCATGTGTACATTAGCCAGACTTTCTGGAATGACTCCTGCTGCCACCAGGTAATTTTGTGGACTGACCATTTTACAAGTGGGGCAAGGTGTTGGAGTGGTGGAGGAAGTGGCTGATGTCTGTGTGTCAGTAGGTGGATCGCTGGTTGTGTGAGTGTGAGTAGCAAGTGCACTGGATGGTGTGGCTGAGGGAGTGGCGGGAGGGATGGATGGCGTGGCTGAGGGAGTGACTGCAGATGGGAGCACTCTCACCACCTAAGTAAGTAAAGCATATTTAAAACTCATTAGCATACCACAAAGAAACGCAAGTAACTTAATTTATCCTCTATCATTGTATTAATGTTAAAATTACCTGGGTTGTGTCCACAGCCCCCCTGGACATAGGAAAGATGCCTGCCTTGGGGAACCCAGCCTTTATATTTTGGGCAGTGACAGCAGTGGGGTAGACATTCCTCAGCAGAGAAGAAAACTGTTTCCACTAGATCCCCTCGCACTAGACCCATCCTGGAAGCCATGGTGGAGAAAGCGGTCTTGAGGGGATTAAAGACAGAGAATTTCGATTTCTTTTTCCCTGCAGTACATTATTAAATTTTTTGGGACATGTGTCTCGTGTTGGTCCATGATTAGAATGAGAGGTCTGTCCTCCGGAGCATACTGCACAAAATGCCAGAGCCATTTGAGGAATAGCTCGGAGTCCATGTACCCCTTCTCCTGGATCCCATAGAAGGCGTTGGGAGGCCCATCCAGCCTATAGGAATTACTTGTGAGGCAGCCAGTGTAGATGATGAAGGGTGGAATGCTTTCCCCGGCTACACTCACGCAGCAGTGCACTGTAATGTGCTCCCTGGTGGTCTGCTGCTGCTGGTAGACATGCTTCCTCCCAGTCTGGCAGAGCACCTTCTCCCTGGACCTAGGCTTGTCTCCAAAGCCAGTTTCGTCACAGTTGAAGACTAGATGGGGCTTGTCCTACAAACTGTGACGGACGAATAAGGCTTTGTAGAGATCAAAGAAACCTCCAATGGCTTCTGGAGTTGCACCATGAACTCTGGCTCTGTCCAGGGAATCTGCTGTCGGGGAGGTTAGTTCTGGATGGCGGGCCCTAAATCTGGACCACCAGACATCACTTGGCCCCTTCTCCAGATTAACAGTTGTGCTGTCAGCTCTGCCACTCTCTAATAATGCCACTAGCCAGCACTTTAACCAGAGATCTGGTGACTGGGAAGCCGTGATCCGCCATCCAAAATATAAATGAAATCAGTGCTTCTTCTTCTGCAGGTGTCAGGGCCAAATTAGGATGAGGGTTGTGTGTCTATTTTTTCCTTTTTGTAGTCCTGCAGGGTGGTATGTGGAATGCCATACTTTTTGGACGTCTGCCTCAAGCTTGCTCCTGCTCACTTCCTCAACTGCCTTTTCCAGCACCTCTTGTGTACTGCTTTTTCTTGCCTGCCATTTTCTTACTTTCCCTTGTCTTGCTTTTCTTATTTTCCTTTGAAATGAAAATACGGTATGTTACACCTAAAACTGAATAAAAATTTATAAACAATCATTTGATGTATGACATTTTATTAAGTTAAATAATAACATGAAGTTATGTGTGAAGATCCTATCATTGTTTTTAACAGTATCATAATAATTTTTTTATGAAATGTTGGCTATGAAATAACATCACAATCAATTCAGTTATAGTTCGTTGATTTATTAAAGAATTATTTTAAATGTTAAAATATTATAAATATAATCACCACAGCAGGCAGGCGCATGAAACACCGTCTGTGTTGACAGACGTGTTGCGTCTCTGCTGCCTGTCTCAGTGCGAGTGTGGCGCCAAGCGGCCATTGTCTGGAATTGACGTTTAAAAATTCCCATTTCAACGCAGTTACTCAACAAAAGGTAATATATTTATTGACTTGTGATAACAATCATTTCATAAAGACTATTACGGTGAGAAGCATTAATCCAATTGAAATGAACATTTTCACTGCTGTAGTTATCTCCCCACCTAAAGCTAATATCTGGGCTGCAGCTTGCCCACCCTCCATTTGCAGGCGCCTAGCAAACTTACTGAAATCTCTCTGGAACAAACTGTGGGGGGTTCTCTTTCTTGGTCAGGGATAAAAGAGAGAGAAATGATGACATATATAGTTTATGTATAACCTGGAAGTATTTATTCAGCGATCGGAAGGAAAAGGTCATCTGTTCAGAATATCGCTGTGTACGGAACATGGTTAGTCTACGTTACCTGTTACATGAATGTTCAAACTATAAAAGCACACACTGCACATTGTGTGATTTATTAATACACTTAAAATACAAGTCACCCTCATTAGCATAGCTAACGAGTGGTAACATTAACTTAACATTACCATTAACTCAACTGTTCATGTTTGTTTTTGCTGGTCCTTAAAAACTTCAGCTCAGTGAACGTACTGCGTCTAACAGGAATATCTGTAATGCTGACATTCATTTCATTTAACTACCTTTTACCTTCTGGAGAGCTCTCTAAACATTGAAGGGCTTTAGCAAGGCTAACGCTAACGAGTGGTATCGTTTTGACCTTGACTAATTTGTGTTGCTCGATGTTACTGGTAGATAAAAATCTCTACTCAGTCAAAATGATATGCCTAACCACCTCTGTTTCTGACCAACATGACAGAGTAGTATTGCCTTTACTCTGAAGAGCAGTCCAGCCAGGTGAATTCAACCGGCCGAAAAAAGAAAAAGGCGCCCTCGGTAACGTTTTCAGTTAAAGAGCTGCTCCTAGTGGGCGGAGTTTCCAGGCAAAACATGACAACTTCCTTTGCGCTTAACATGACTGAGACTTAAAAATTAAACATCCCTCAAGATTGCAATAATTTTACATGACTGACACACCTATCCCCCTCGCTCAGAAACACTTTGCTCTGTTTGACTGTCTCTGCTCCAGGATGTTTAATTCCCTCTGAAGCGGCTGTAAGCTGCACTTTATCAGAGGTGCTGAAGTGAATATGTGGTGATGTTTGTCTGATCACAGGTGTTTTCAGTTTTGGTTTTCTACCTCTGATGAAAAGCAGTGAGCTCGTCCCAGACCGAGTGCCTCTGTCAGACGGTCTAAAGGGGGTAGCAGCCTAACACCATATCAGCAGATGAATAACGCAGGGTAATGCACAGCAGTGGGACAGGATCTTGTAATATCTCAAATTGTTATTTGGCAAATGTCAGAATACAGATAAGTGAGATATTTTTAATGTGCAGAAAAGCTGCTGAAACATAGGAGCTATTAAAGGTGTTTTCACAGGTTTATAACTGAATTAAAGCGAGTCATTCATTGAGGTGAAAAGGAGCCACGTGCACATTTAAAGACTTTAGGTTATGTCATACCTGCATGTGTGTTGACTCAGGGATGAAATAAAATGAGAAACATTTGACAGCAATACAGAATGCTGAGAGCCTTACAGCACTATATTTTGAGTTGTGTTTCCTTTTATATAAAAAGGACATTTCCTTGATGAATTGGTGCAGAAAAAAAATCACCAGAATGCAGGAAATTAAGTGTTTTAAGTCTTCTGGAGGGGACCCCTAACTATTTGGTCAATTACCCCCCCAACACTAAGCCTATTAAAATGTTCGTCACGGCCCCACTATTTGTGCAGTGTCAAGTCTCATGGGCCAAATGTTTGTCAAACCCCTGATCCAAGCCCTTAAAAGCAAGGATGGTGTATTTGTGAGGGATGTCCGACCAGGCCAATTTGTCCCAGTCCAGCCCTGACCATGGCAATCTACCCCAGTAAGAGGCGAACCACCGTCGTGCTACTGAAACCCCAGGGTAAACCCTGAAGTTGCTGGATAAGCTCAAATCCTGCTTAGTACAGGCCTGTGCGTTATATGAAAAGTGCGATGAGAACTGAATTGGCACTACATAACTGAAGAGTCATACAAATTAACAGCAACATTTGAAACACATTGCTCTTTATTACTACATGAAAGATATTCATTCATCAGGGGATGCATTAGTAAGTCATGATATTTGTTGCACAGATCACTGCCACAGCAATAAGTTCTCATTTCACACAGTCAATTGTTTTCATGCAACCCTTGGAGCTGGCTGTGAAAACATGGAAAGAGCGGAAGATTAGGAGATTGTTTTCCTAGTGGAAAGACTTCACTTTCTTGGGACAGTTTTTTACTGCAGCTCATGCCCAGTTAAGACTAAAGTAGGCTACTTACAGGCACATAAATAGTAGAGTGGGCAGGTTGCCACTTTGTACACTCCTGTAGGCCTCCACAGTAACACTTCAAGGCTTCATCTGGGGGGGAACAAAACCACACATCTTTGTCACCTTCCTAATGAAACTAACTGCAATATAATTTTTAAGTTTAGGTAATAAAGACTGCATGTTGGCAGGTTAACTCACTCTGGCTGACAGCCAATACAAACAGCAAGAATCACAATCTTCATGTTTTCACACCTCTGCACACAAGTCTGTAAAAATAAAATATATATATACACACAGTGCCTTGCGAAAGTATTCGGCCCCCTTGAACTTTGACCTTTTGCCACATTGCAGGCTTCAAACATAAAGATAACAAATTTTTTGTGAAGAACCAACAACAAGTGGGACACAATCATGAAGTGGAACGAAATCTATTGGATATTTCAAACTTAAAAAACTAAAAAAATTGGGCGTGCAAAATTATTCAGCCCCCTTACATTAATACTTTGTAGCGCCAGCTTTTGCTGTGATTACAGCTGTAAGTCGCTTGGGGTACGTCTATCAGTTTTGCACATCGAGAGACTGAAATTTTTGCCCATTCCTCCTTGCAAAACAGCTCGAGCTCAGTGAGGTTGGATGGAGAGCATTTGTGAACAGCAGTTTTCAGTTCTTTCCACAGATTCAGGTCTGGACTTTGACTTGGCCATTCTAACACCTGGATATGTTTATTTGTGAACCATTCCAGTGTAGATTTTGCTTGATGTTTTGGATCATTGTCCTGGTGGAAGACAAATCTCCATCCCAGTCTCAGGTCTTTTGCAGACTCCATCAGGTTTTCTTCCAGAATGGTCCTGTATTTGGCTCCATCCATCCTCCCATCAATTTTAACCATCTTCCCTGTCCCTGCTGAAGAAAAGCAGGCCCAAACCATGATGCTGCCACCACCATGTTTGACAGCGGGGATGGTGTGTTCAGGGTGATGAGCTGTGTTGCTTTTACGCCAAACATACGTTTTGCATTGTTGCCTAAAAGTTCGATTTTGGTTTCATCTGACCAGAGCACCTTCTTCCACATGTTTGGTGTGTCTCCCAGGTGGCTTGTGGCAAACTTTAAACAAGACTTTTTATGGATATCTTTAAGAAATGGCTTTCTTCTTGTCACTCTTCCATAAAGGCCAGATTTGTGCAGTATCCGACTGATTGATGTCCTATGGACAGAGTCTCCCACCTCAGCTGTAGATCTCTGCAGTTCATCCAGAGTGATCATGGGCCTCTAGGCTGCATCTCTGATCAGTCTTCTATTTGTATGAGCTGAAAGTTTAGAGGGATGGCCGGGTCTTCGTAGATTTGCAGTGGTCTGATACTCCTTCCATTTCAGTATTATCGCTTGCACAGTGCTCCTTGGGATGTTTAAAGCTTGGGAAATCTTTTTGTATCCAAAATTTTCTCCACAACAGTATCTTGGACCTGCCTGGCGTGTTCCTTGTTCTTCATGATGCTCTCTGCGCTTTAAATGGACCTCTGAGACTATCACAGAGCAGGTGCATTTATACGGAGACTTGATTTCACACAGATGGATTCTATTTATCATCATTAGTCATTTAGGTCAACATTGGATCATTCAGAGATCCTCACTGAACTTCTGGAGAGAGTTTGCTGCACTGAAAATAAAGGGGCTGAATAATTTTGCACGCCCAATTTTTTAGTTTTTTATTTGTTAAAAAAGTCTCTCTCAATATATATAGATATATACACACACCCCTCTATAGAGCTCCACATTGTCCTGATTAGGCCTACATGTCAGAGCACTACCATGATCCACGTTGCCCACCTTTACACCTGGGGCCTGACCACAAAGCGAGTTAAACATGCCCAGGATCTGTTATCTGGCTTCACTAACCCTACAGTTGTGATAAGCGGTCCCACGAAGTTGGTTATCAACTCTGTAAGACAACCCAGGATTTCCCCATGCAGCCGTGAGCACGTTTACATAAGAGGCGGTGTTTGCAGCAGATAACCAGTCAGAAATGAATATGCAACATCCAGTGAGACTTTCAAAATGGCATGTTAAGTTGTGAAACGTTGCAATGTGGTCAGGTTTAGGCACAATACTACTTTGTTAAGTTTAAGAGATCATGGTTTGGGTTAATATAACTACATAGGTCAGTTAACACGCAAGTTAACTTGCATTCTCTTTTAGCTGACACTTATCTAAAGCGACTCACAATTGCTATACATGTCAGGTCGCACGCTTCTGGAGCAACTAGGGGCCAAGTGTCAATGACAATGGTGGATGGTCACAGTGGGGGATTGAACCCAGGTCTCACACCAAAGGCATAGTCTTATCCATTGGGCCATCACCACCCCCACACAATTTACACATCTCATCCAACTTGATGTTCACCGTGTTTCATATAGGACACACTGGGGAACAAAAAACCCCAAAAACATTTTAAAGCCGTAGCCTAAGCAGGTTTAGCCTAGAACCCTGTAGGCCTAGCAATAGTAGCTTACAAGGCTTTCAGTCTCTGTAGGATGATGTCGCTATCCAAAAGTTTCTCCACATCACCAAAACAAACATAAAAGCAGCCTATAAAACAGTCTGTGGGATCACCTACGGTGTCTTTTTCCAAGAGAGTGAATCTTCAGTAGGCGGCATTTTTAATAGAGTTGATCTCTTATCTGGAACATAACCTGCTCCGGAGCAGGTTAGCCGTTCAGCATAAGGTAGGCTACCATGGCGTTCTACCCAGTAAGAAGTCAACCACCGTCGTGATAATGAAAACCCAGGGTTAACCCTAAAGTTACCTGGATAAGCTCAAATCCTGCTTCGTGGTACAGGCCTGTGCTCTATATGAAAAGCGCTAGGAGATTACTGAATTGGCACTATGTAAATAAAACTGAATTGAAAGGAGTCATACAAATTGAAACAAACAGCAACATTTGAAACACATTGCTCTTTATTACTACTACTTCTATTCATTTAGCCTATCAGAGGATGTGTTGGTAGTCATGAGGACATTTAGGCTCCCAGCAAGCAATATCCCTCATTTCACCATCTAGGTTTACTATAGACCTGATTTAGTCCGGCTATGAGTAACCCACTTCTAGCTACAATAACTTTACATGTGGTTACATGCTGTTTTTACCAAAATAACTAAGGTGTATGATATTCCATCATGTAAGCAAGGTCTACAGTGATTAAAAGTGTTTTTCTGGAGTTAACGCGGCCATTGAGGTATGCAAGGATATTTGTACGGTTTTAGGTTGTGTTTATATTGTCGGAAAGGCTAACTACAGCTAATATATTAGCCGAGTTTCACGTGATAATAACATGATTGCATCGTCCATCCGAATGTCAAGTAAGCTAATTATATGCAGGTTTTACAGCTTTTAGTCTGCAAAGGGATGGTTTTGTAAGTTATTTTGTGTTTGTGAAAGATGTGTTTAATGATTATTCTCTATGAGAATGCTCTGTGTTTTATTATACTCATTTTATGATTTGAGTATTTTATTTGTCTAGTTCTCACGGCATGCTTGACGTCGTGAATGTCGGAATAAAGGCCTGTAACCAAAGGAACGCCTTGTGTTCGTGATTTAAACTGGAGGGAAGCTACATAAGCCCTGTGTCTAATCTGTTCGATTAATATTTCATCTTCAGTTATTGCCACCGGCATTTAGTCCCGTCAGGTTACAGCTGAATAAACAGGCCTGTAGCTATTTAAAATGAATAACAGGCTGTAGGAGAATTCCAGCACTCATTCATTAAGGAATTTCCAGTCTGGTAAATGATGAATAAGCAATGCTGTATAAAATGTAATATTGTTAACGTATCGATCCTTCCTCCACTGCTTCGTTTAGAGCCAATCATGGTCCGCGTTATCACCCGTTGCCATGGTGAATCGTATCATCGGAGCTCCATTGATGATGGCTTTTTTTCATCCCCACGCACGCGCTTCCATCAGGTTCAACATACTCAGGGTTGACTAAACTAATTTTAAATACCTGTTCTGAAACCGGAAACTCTGAGTTTGACAGCTCAGAGTTCGTCAACCCAGAGTTCAGGTTTTCATTCAGTTTGTTGAACCTGCTTTCTGAAACGGGCCCCTGTTTAATTGTCAAAACGTTGTGGTCTGTTTACTTGGAATGTGTCGACATCTACTGTTCACTTGGAGAAATTACATCAGGGTCTGTTCATGAGATGAGTATCTACTAGTATTTAGTTGAAGAAGAAAGAATAAATATTAAGTTTTACCTGTAGAAAGAGCATGCATTTGTTTACAATACTGTGGAGCTATGTTCACAGAATACATCTAAACTCTGGCTCATCATTGGTAAAGATTGAAGTGGTGTTTTTATTATAATGCTTCCCTCACAAGTTTTGAATGTTCCTGTCTCAGTTTTTCAGGCTGGCTAAATCGAAATCCTCCTTTTACACAATTTCTTAAAACTCCCGTCTAGGCCTACATGATTTGTTGATGTATTAATGGAATATATTTCACCCCTCTGTTTTCTATTCTTTTTCTCATTTTTGTGTGATCTGTTGTTGTCATAATAAAATGAGGAGGAATAAAACAATCAGAGCCAAAAGTCAATCTGTCAAGCACAGCACAAGTGATTTGGTTCTATGTCAGTATTGCATACTGCTCTCCAAATGGTAGTGTGCCAAATTCCACTTGTTGGGAAACTATTTCTAGGTGTAAGGTCAATGTGTCAGAGTGTGCTTTACAGAGGTCTTAATGCATGAAAAATATGCTCAGACCATTTAAATGTAGCATTAGCATTGAGTCACTTGTTTTTGTTTTTATTTAAGTACTGAATACAAAATATTTATATTTTCCCCTTTTAAATCTGTTGGGTCATCATAGTGTGTTTTCCTAGCATTCATGTCTGCCCTTGATAAATCAAATGTGTTTTTGAGTAAAACCAAGCAGACAATTTTAGAGTTAATGATACACTGGATTTGTATCACTTCCTCAGCAAGTCCAGATAAAAAAGAAGCAGGCAGTCTGGCAGCATGCATTTGTGGCATCAAAACTCCAGTAGGACAATTTACTAGGTGGGATTTACATTTTTTTAATATGTGGATTATGATGTGCTCCTGGCTAAATATGACTTCTTGATTTCTCACACCTTTACTCCTTCGCTACATTCATACAGAGATCGGTGTACAAACACGAGACATCATAAAAAAAAAATGAAGACTGTGATTCTTGCTCTTCTGGTATTGTTGGTTGTCAGCCAGGGTGAGTTCATGTACAGGAAACACAACAAACCTGCAGTGTGTTTGACCCAAATGGAATGATATCCTCCTCAAATTCAGCCCGGTGGCACAAGACTTTTTATTTAAATTATTATGTTTCCAGTGTGTCTGTTTTGAGCAGATTTTAGAGCTGAAGGACAATTTATTTGTGGTGGCAAAAATGCAGCACTAGTTTGTATACAATGGTTGAACACTTTTCTTCCAGGTGAAGCCTTGACGTGTTACTGTGGAGGCCTGAAGCAATGTGTAAACCCTGTGGAGAAATGCCACGGTTTAAATCATGTCTGTGCCAAAGCCACCCTTTCTGCTGGATTCCGTGAGTAATTATGGGTTAATAATGGAGCTCAGTCCGTCGAGGCTCGGCTTTGGGAACTGGTGGGTCGCCGTTTCAAGGCAAGCCCAGACCAGTCATATGGAGTGTGTGCTGGTGGCTAGAGAGAGGCCAGTTCACCTCCTGGGCACTGCCAAAGGTGCCCTTGAGCAAGGCCCTGAACTACCCATCTACAGTATGTTGCAGCCCCTCACTCTGACATCTCTCCATACAATGCATGTGTATAGGTCCTGTTTGTGTGTGTATTGAATTTTGTTTGTGTGTATGTTTCAATATTACGTCCTTGCCTGGACCAATTCAGTCAATACTTTCATCTGAAACTTGTAGAAGGTGTTTGATAATCCATGTATTTTCTCATGTTTTCACACCTGGAAGCTTCTTCCAGGGTTGCATGGAAGCAAATGAGTGCATGATACCAAATCTTTGTGGTATATCTGCCACTTGCTGCAGTCGTAATCTGTGCAGCGGATAAATGAACGTCATGCAACACATCTTCCAGCGACTGAATAATCGACTCTCATGTGTTGCATTAGTATAGTCATAATAAAGATCAACCATTTGCAATGTTTGTCCTTTTTGTCACTTCTTATGCATCACTTATTTAATACATTTCTGATGGTTTTCCAAAACAACACTAATCTAATTGTTGGTGTGGTATTCTGGGGGGAAAAATAGACAGGAAATACTTTTGTTCTGGCCAATAAAAGTCAAGCAACTTCAACAACTAATACAATCCTGCTTCACAGTCAGACAAACTTTTGACTCTGCCAACACTGAGCAACTCCCCCAGCCTTTACTTCCTGTTTTATTTATTTATTTTTGGTTCACCTGAGACTTGACTTAAACCCTAACCCTTGCGCCACATTAGGCTCTGATGTTTTGTGAGGATGATTTAAACACAGATTGCGGAAATCCTTAAGCTAGTTGTATCTGCAAGTTACCTTGAATTCTAAACGCTCTCACACACAAACACACACACACACACACCAATCAATTCAATTCAATTCAATTTTATTTATATAGCGCCAAATCACAACAACAGTTATCTCACAGCGCTTTTCATAAAAGAGCAGGTCTAGACCGTACTCTGTGATGTTATTTACAGAAGCCCAACAGTTCCCACCAAGAGCAAGCACTAGGCGACAGAGGCAAGGAAAAACTTCCTTTTAAGAGGCAGAAACCTCGAGCAGAACCATGGCTCAGGGTGGGCGGCCATCTGCCTCGACCGGTTGGGGTGAGAGAGAGAGAGATGTAAGGAGAGAGAGAGAGAGATGTAAGGAGAGAGAGAGAGGGGAGGGAGGCAGCCTACACAATATACACACAGAGGTACACACAGTGAAGGTAATGTTGCTATAGACTAAATGAAAAATGGTACAGATATTTATAATAGTGTTAATGGTAACCATCGTAATGTTAATGATTATAATAACAATAATAACAATAAGACTAGCAACAATAGTCGTTGCAGCAGAGGGTGTCGAGCAGGAACACGGGGGCAGCAGGTGACCCGCAGCCACAGCTCCAGACTCCACAGCTCCAGAGCCAGAAAACCTGCAGGAAGTGATAGGAGAGAGGAGACGAGAAAGCACAAGACTACCAGAAAGGGGAGAAGTTGTGTTAGTAACATGCAATAATGGGATGAGGTTGCATACAGAGGGAGAGAAAGTAGAGGAGAGAGGAGCTCAGTGCATCATGGGAAATCCCCCGGCAGTCTAGGCCTATAGCAGCATAACTAAGGGATGGTTCAGGACTACCTGAGCCAGCCCTAACTATAAGCTTTATCAAAGAGGAAAGTCTTAAGCCTACTCTTAAATGTGGAGATGGTGTCTGCCTCCTGAACCCAAACTGGAACCTGGTTCCACAGGAGAGGAGCTTGATAGCCATCAGCCATCATTGAGAGTCCGGGGCCAACCACTGATTGCAGTTTTTGCGTAAGTCCAGCATTTTAACTGAACACATAGCACAACGAAGGCTGAAGACTACCACAGATTGGGTCACATGATATTTTTAGTCTCCAAACCCCCAAAACATTAAAGGCCCTGCACATGGTACACCCAAACAGGTGATTTTAATTATTTGGCTGATTAAATACCTGACCCTGTTCTTGAAAAGACAGGCTTGTGAGGGACATTCTTCAGCTTCTTTCAGTTTATTCCTGTTATGATATAGAGATGATGATAATCCATAAAAAGATTTTTTATTTTTTTTTGCTCTTCTTTTTCAATTAACAGTTCACAAACAGTGGCACTGCATCATCATTGCATCTGTCAAACATACATTACATAGTCCAAGCAGCAAATTAATTAATCAGGCAAATACATTGATAAAACCAAAATAAAGTATAAAACTATAACCATAAAAAAGCAAAAATGAAGATTTAAAATGGCGCCGTCAATTTGGACACATTCTACCTGCATGAGCTTACTGTGAGCTGAGATCAATGATTGATGAAAAGTAAAACGCTGGGAGACCAGGCAAAAGTGTGGTTCCAAGTTGGTGTAGCTGCACTCGGCGCTTGCAGCCGCCTTGCTCCCGTGAGGTTTTAATGTCATGTGACATGGTGACGTTTTGCAGCGCCGGCGAAAGTGGGACACAATTTCTAACCAGCATGCCTTATTTTATTAAGTCCAGCATGCATAACGTTAAGTCAGCGCTGCGCAGCGCTGCATGAAGTCAAACGCACCTAATGTTAGCGCGCTATAGGTGAGATTTTAAATTGGCGCCCCCCCATGCCCAACCCTAAAAAGTCCACCTCAGGGATTGGGGCCATCGCTCCCCTATCCTCAAGAATTGTTTTAAACGTTCAGCAGCCAAACTCACAATTTTAGCATAGATGAAAAGCCACGTCACTAATCATAGCAAATAATGAATAGCCTAAGTGTGATCCGCATACTTGTCAACAGGCAGCAGGTGACAATTCAAAATAATAAATGTAGGCTATAGAATAAAATGCAGTAAGGCTTTCAGACATTCTGTAGCTATTGCTTTTAAACAGCCTATATTTCTCCTGTAGATCAACTTTTATAATTTAATAAAATCCCTGCTGAGTCAGCACACCTGCAAGCACGATTCAGGGGTTGAGCATGTGGCACCTTTTTACCTCAAATAAGTTCATTTTAATTAAAGTTATATATTCCTGGACTTTAATAGCTTTAAAAGCAGGTTTTCTGCTCGTGTTCAAAAGTTTCTGCAGTGCACATTCAGAATCTCCCACATATCTGTGTTCTGTGACATGTCGAAAAAAAAGTTGTAATATTAAGAGACGTAATAAAAAGAGACTCACGTCATTACTTAATTATAACTCATAATATTTTTTAATTCTACCTGTCCTATACTCTGCTTTGCATTACGTTATTGCTCCGCTGGAATGATCCCCTTTAGACCGTTTGACCGACACAGTGCACAAACTGCATGTTGCATGTGAAACCGAAACCAACTGGAAAACACTCTCCACAAATCCACACACGTTAACTTCAGCAGCTCACAGTCCCAAACAGAGCAAGCGGCTGCGCCTCAGGTATTAGATGTTTATATTGCAAAACTACAAAACGACTCGTCACAACTGTCTGGACTCACAGCGCGAGGTGCACCTGTATTCTGTCGATTTATGCTACCTATCGAGATGTGCTACTTAGCGGTTCTGCGCATGCGTATGACCCACAAGCGTGGTCTGTTTCCACGCCCATAAATCTGTGCAACCTTGCTGTTGGGCATGCCGTCGAGACAGTGGCTATATCAGCAATATCAAAACAAAAAATCACTATTAGTCTATCAGAATACGCTACCCCTGATATGTTAAATAAAGATGGCATAATATAGTATTTCAACATGTCCCCCATCTCCTTACAGTACACATGGAGTGAGCAGTGGTGCAAAATAAAATGATTCTGTAGTGGGAGCATTAATTTGATAGGGGATATTAGTCTACCCCTGAAATTATATTACAATGTAATAAAAAAAAACAGACGATGTCATAATACTATAACTTTATGGGATTGGTAAAGAGTAGCATTTTTTTGCGCTATGGTAGCATTTTTCGACAAGGTAGCATATATCGTCAGAACACCGGCCCTGTGCTTTGCCAATAAATGCTTTATTGGCATGAATGTTTAGCTTCAACAATGTTGTCAAATATTTTAACAGTTGATTGGCTCTCCTCTGACAGCCCACTCTTCGGCCATCTGATTGGTTGTGACATTGCATCATATGACGAAACCAGGAAGTGTTTTTGTTACTCAAGGCGGAAGCGTATATTTTACTGAACCTGAAAGTGTTTTAAGAGAAAACGTTGTTAACGAGGAACAACACTGTTATCACTTACTATTCACAGGACGGAGTGAATATTCATTGTCGTTGTTGGTAAGGACGCTGACGTGTTATTTGTTTCCTTTTGCCGTTTTTTCGTGTTAGTTGACGTTAGCATTGCTCTCGTCGTTAGATGAGCTTTAGCCTCGCAGCTAACTTACAGCTGGTTCTGTTTTTGGGTTATACGGTAAAAGTTAAGATCAGCAGGTTAAGCCGGTTCTGTGATGTAACTTAATTAGTTTGTTTGGAGGATGTCATTGTTGTGTTTGAAATTAAAATAAATATATCTTATCTATTCGCTACACTTTGTTCATAAATGAGTCCAAAAGATGACAGTTTAAAACTGTCGAGGCAATTTAAGAAATGTGTGTCGCGATCAGCTGTGAAACCTTTTAAAGTGTCTGTCCGTTCATAAACATTTCGTCGTAACGTTAATATAACTAATAACGTCTTATCGTAAATAGTGTTAGGTATTTTGGTGCCTGCTGACAACTACAAGGTCATGACAAGTGACATGAAATAAATGTTCTTGGGTAAATATCAGAATGAACTAAAAACAACTATAATGAAATAAAAATGAATGGGGCTGCAAATTTTTCCACTATCAATTAGTCTGCAGATTATTTTCTCAATTGATTTATCCAACCTTTTTCATCATAAAATTTCATAAAATTGTGGAAAATGCTCATTCTGATTCCCCAAAGTGACATTTTTCAGACCAACCATCAGTGCAAAACAACATGGATTTACAGTTAACCTATTTTTAGTTTCATATATGAAACAAAAAAAAGCAGCACATCCTCACATTTAAGAAGCTGGAAGTAGGTAATGTTTTTCTTGAAAGATTACTGAAATGATTATATAACATAATCATATAATGATTTTATACTAAATGAGTAGCCTCTCTTTGTCATGATTTATTATCTGACAAAGTATCCAGGTGATTAATAGATGGTGAAAAATAATTTTTCAAGATATGAGATAGGTTCTTTTGATCAAATCAGATATTGATATAAATGTAGATCTGCAACAGTAAAAAAAAACAACTTTGTTAATGCATAATTTTGTTTAGTGTAAGCGTTCTCAGAGGTAGATCCATTGATTGTTTTTTTGTTTTGTTTTTTCACCCCTTTTTTTTAATTTAATGTAGACCGGTTCACGAGTCACTTCACCACTGTGATCACGATCAGGCTCTTCCCACTGGGTGTTCGGTTTCTGACCTCGCTCACCATCAGTGCCTGTGTGTCCAGACTCGGCTCTCATCTTTACACCTCTAAGGTTTAGTTTTAGCCCATCTCATCCATAACAAGTCTCCGTCTCTGTCAATGGCTGGGCGCGGTGGAGGATCAACAAGGCCTAATGGTGCCACAGTGGCAAACAAAATCTGCCAGTTCAAACTGGTTCTGTTGGGGGAATCGGCGGTGGGCAAGTCCAGCTTAGTGCTGCGGTTTGTCAAAGGCCAGTTCCATGAATTCCAGGAGAGCACCATTGGAGGTAAGCGACAAAAACATGTTTCTAGATTTTTTTAAGAAGTGAATTTTGTTAAAAGGGGGGTTAGAGTGTCTCAGTAAGTAGATTGTGTGTACTTGAGGGATAAATATTGATTGAAAGGTATCAATACTATAAAGGAGATTTACATTTAGTCATTTAGCTGACGCTTTTATTCGAAGCGAATTACTATATGCGTTAGAGTTTGCATGCCTGAGGAGCAACTAGGGGCTAAGTATCTTGTACAGGGACACATTGGTAGATGTGTCGCAGTGGAAATCAAACCCAAGTTGAAGGTATTTTTATCCACTGCGACATCACCACCAAAGATTACAGATTTGACAAAACTGTCTCTGCCAGTTTTTCTTATTTGACCGTTGTAGATAGTTTGTGTTACACACACATTTTGGTCAGTACCAATAAAGGATTGATGTTCGATATGTAACCCCATTGTAGGTTCATTAAAGTTCATTATTAGTTCATTAAATAAAGCATGGGGTGGTAATGGAACTGTGGTTAAGACATATGACTTTGTTGTGTTGTTGCTCCAGAGGCGTGCGACCTCTGACATGTATAGCAATTGTAAGTTGTTTTGGATAAAAGCGTCAGCTAAATCAATAAATGTAAAGCATTGGACAAGCATTTTCCATGTTAGGGGCTTTGTTCCATTTCTAGTTCAATAAATACAACAGTGCACTAATGTTAGAAAGGTCTATGCTTTATTGCCACTACAGACTGTTATGAAATGTAAATATTAAATTAAAAAAATGTAAATAAATAAAAAAACAACAACTCAGATTTCTGTCTTTAAAATGCCTTTTTCATTAAAAGAAAAAAGTGGCACGTGAGAAAAAGCAATCTCAGGTTAAAGATCTTCTTACTACCTTTTTTTTTTTTTTTTTTTTTTTTTTAAAGCTTTCAACCACATGTTGATCTTCAAATTGAGGTTATATTTTTGCACATGCTGTTCCCAAGGTCAAGATGGAACTTCATTGCTCAAAAATGGTGGCATGTTTCATTTAATGATCTGAGTCAGATTCCACACCTCAGCAGGTCTAACAGCCACAGATTGACACTGATACCTTTTGTGAGCCATGGAGTTTTTGTCCAAGCTGATCTGAAGTGAGATACAGCTGCTAAGCATTCACTCACTGCATACATGAACAGGGAAGATGGACCCCGATACATTACTGTTACCCTGATCTTCATTGTCTTTCTCAGCTGCCTTCCTCACACAGACTGTCTGTCTGGACGACACCACTGTGAAGTTTGAGATCTGGGACACAGCTGGTCAAGAGCGCTACCACAGCCTGGCTCCAATGTACTACAGAGGCGCTCAGGCGGCCATCGTGGTCTATGACATTACCAACACAGTAGGTTTCACCTTTAGGACAACAATGGGGGACTTATCAGTTAGTAGCAACATGATGAACTTAGATAGGTTGTTGTTTAAGTAGTGACTTTGTTACTTTTACTTTTAGTTGTACTTTAAAGGTTTTCTGTATTATTGTTTAAGACAGTAAAAGACAACAAAATTCAGAAGTTTTTAACAAAACTATGTTGAAAACGAGGTAATTTTGTATTGTAGAATATCTAAGGGAAGCATATTGCGGTGTTACAACGTAGAGCAGTACTGCAAGAATAACTTGAGGATACAAGACACTCCAATGTAGTCTAAAAGTAGACATGTTGGTGATATGTGGGTGTTTTGAGGTCATATCTTCAGCTTCAAGTGTTGATCAGCCTCTGTGTACATAGGGTAAAATGTTCCACCAAGGCTAAATATAGTTGCCATGTAAATATACGTACTTGAGTGAGATCCGTATGAATAAAGTTTGTTTCTCGATTAGGATACCTTTGTACGAGCGAAAAACTGGGTGAAGGAGCTTCAGAGACAAGCCAGTCCCAACATAGTGATTGCCTTGGCTGGAAACAAGGCAGACATCGCAAACAAGAGAGCTGTGGAACTTCAGGTATGAAAATATAAATCACTTTTGCATGTTCAGCAAATGATTTCAGATATTCTTGTCATTGCTGTAAATGTCTAATATTATCCTAAATATCTGAATTGTGTTCTTAGGAGGCACAAGCATACGCTGATGACAACAGTCTACTCTTCATGGAGACTTCAGCCAAGACTGCCATGAATGTCAATGAAATTTTCATGGCTATTGGTAAGTGCTTTTCTGTTGAGTCAAATCTCAGGCAACACTTTACTTTACCACACCTTTATTTCCGTGGCAAAGTTGACAATTGTTGTCAGTGATAACCAAACTTTGTTTAACGGGCTAAATCGGACAGATATCCACGTTGCTTCGTCAAAATCAAAAGAAACTACATCACTCCTGATTAGACCTGCAAGAGAGAGCTTCAACCGAATTCTCTGGAGAGACCAGTAACCAGTTTGAAGTTTGCAACTTCAGTTATTACGGCTATAATAACTTTTCATTAATTAGAAAACACAATTTTTTTTACTATTTCACTTATAACATGCAGCAATGGTTGTATATTATAGGTCTTAACCATTAAGATATTAGGTTGTTCCAACAAATTAATTAATTATTATTATTAATTAGTTCACTTTGTTTTTCATTGTGACACCTGCTGGACTCCATAGAAAATGTTGAGTGACAAAGGTTTAATTGAATAGACCATTGTAACCTTTGTTTTGTATCTTGCAACTCAAAACTCTACTCGCTCTAAATTAGCAATATTTAAACATCTGTGATCCTGTCCCTGTAGCAAAGAAGCTACCGAAGAACGATCCTCAGGGTGGAGCTGGACAAGGGGGCCGGACCAGGACAGGAGTCGATCTACAAGAAGCTGCTCCTCAGGGCCGCAGCAGCCGGTGCTGCGGCGGAGGCAATTAGCAAGTACAAAACAATGAACTTAGTAAGCGAGCCCTGAACATCGTTTAAAGGACAGCACGTAGCTAAAACCGAGAGGCAGGAGAGGGCAGAGCCACTCGCCACCCCTGCACTTAAACTGAGATTACAGATGAGATTATCTGGACCCTCTTTGATTTAAGGAACTTTTTTTTTAAAAGAATCATAAGCTAGAGGGAATTACCAAGATCCCTCCCTACTTCTCTTCTGTCTCCCTACCCCCCGTGTATCTATCTACCTCCCTCATCTTCAGCCTCTGTCTCAGTTGATTGAATTCTGTCTTAAATAATCTTTTTTGATGGGTGATGCTGAGGTTGTTTGCCATTTTCCCCTATGTGTTTGAGTGTGTGTCTTTATGTATGTGTATAATAAATACACATACATGTATATTGGCAGTTTCCCTCTACATTGATCATCATTATGAAAGAAACAAATACCCAACTACTAATGCTGAAACTGCAAATGACAGAGCCATCAATCTTAAAAGTTTTTGTCTTATTGCAATTTAGATCCCAGCATTATATTCTTTTTACAGACCTGGATATTACACAGTTATAAGGAAAGCTCTAGACTTTTCTTTTTCAAGCAGATCATGATTTAATAGGCTACACGTCTGAGGATGTTTCTGGACTGTGCAACAAAATGCAGTTGCTTGCATTCATTGTGTACTGATATATGTAACACCAGAGAGTTGTTAGCCTTTTTTAAGAGAAATGTGAAAATAACTTGTAAATTTAAAAAAAGAAGAAGTAATAAATAACATTCAAGATTAATTTTGTTTTGAGTTGTTTTGCAGTGGAACGGTATGGCATTGGAGGACATTTCCGATGATTATTTGCGCTTGTGATTGTAAGTCTGTTGCCAGTGCAGTTTGGCTGCCTGGTGGGTTCAAACCTTTCTGGCCTGATTTGGTGGAAGAAGCAGTACAGCGTCCATGGCTACAAAAAAAAAAAGGTTTTTAGATTTACAAGAGACCGTGTTGGCCCAAATATAAGACATTGTTGTTTTTTCCCCCCTTGGAATTACATTTGAAGAAGCAGAGATTATGTTATTATGTATGCGCACTCAGCAGTCTTTCTTATTGACTCAAGATTTATGTCATTATTCTCTTTTGGATGATACATTTGAATTGGAAAATACCATTATTTTAAAAGATTTCTTTTTTATTGATTTCCTAACTAGTATTTCTATTTAAGCTTGATGATTTAAAAAGTGTTATCAAAAATCTAAACGAGTGTTCAGGGGTTCATCTTACAGTATAATCAGGACTTATATTTGGGTCAATGTGGCCTTTTAAATTCTTCATATGACATGCTGATGCAAGTGTCAGTAAGTGTAGTTTACTAGTATGCATGTTTAGTATGTAAAGCTATGAGTGTGCATACAGCAATGCAAGGTAGTAAGTATTTCGTAACAACAAGATTAACTGTCTCACATTTTCTTTTCACTTTCTTCCCTAATCGGAAGACATTTTGTAAAAGAAGAAAAATATAAAGCATGTGTGTTTATACAAAATATGGCTGCCACAAGGTGCGATTCATCACCAGAATTGCTCCAGACTGATCACGCTCATCTTTGAAAAGGACGATCTATTGTTTTGCTAAATACATACGTTTGACTCTATATAATGATCACACAAGCTATGTCCAGGTGTGTCCCTGCCTTCTCCTCAAGGCTAGTCTTCATCTTGTCATCCTGCCTCTCACATTTCTCCCAGGAACACAAAGAGGCTTTAACACAGTCCAGCATTTTGTACAAATAACAGCAGCTTTTTTGCTTCAAATGAATGTACTGACCTGGAACAAAGACCTTACTGTCTGTTGTTCTAAAGTTTTGTTTATTCTCTCTGATCAGAGCTTGGGCAAATGCTGGGACCAGATCCTTAATTAGGAATCCACTTACTAACAAATGTCTGAACGTGATTTTTGGCCTCCAGTTCTGCGATGCAGATTTCAAATCATAAGAAGTCTAAAATGTGCAGCCAGCAGAAATAATCAGACAACAGAAACTGCAAACAGTTCCAACCACTAGATGGCAGCATTACACTTAAAGCCTTGTCACAAATGGGTTAATCTTGTGTGCATGTGTGGTTATTAATTTACATGTGGTCAATATTTCCTGATAAAAGTATGTAGAAAAAAACATTAATTCAGCTGACACAATTAGTAGATTAAATAATTAAAATACATTTTAAAAACTACAATTAATCTGCGGGCGGCGCCGTGTGCATTGGTTAGCACTGTCGCCTCACAGCAAGAAGGTCGTGGGTTCAAACCCCGTTTGCCCCGGCCTTTCTGTGTGGAGTTTGCATGTTCTCCCCGTGTCCGCGTGGGTTCTCTGGCTTCCTCCCACCATCCAAAGACATGCAGGCTAGGTTAATTGGTGTCTCGGAAATCGTCCTTAGGTGTGGATGTGAGTGCGAGCGGTTGTGTGTCTATGTGTGGCCCTGCGATGGACAGGCGGCCTGTCCAAGGTGTACCCCGCCTTTCGCCCATAGTCAGCTGGGATGGCTCCAGCCCCCCCTGCGACCCTGTACGCAGGATAAGCAGTTGACGATGGATGGATGGATGGAAAATTTATCTGCAACTATTTTAATGATCGAATATCAAACTTAAAATATTAACATGTTTAAGTTAAGTAAAGGACAAACTCTTACCCACGATTTAAAGGCTTGAAGACATTCAGTATGTCTTAGTATTTTGGTTGTGTGCATATGTGAAAGTGGACTACTCAAAAACTCATTACTGGCAAGGTGAGAAAAAAAAAATGCTGCCATGCTTCATTTGTGCTCACCTGATTATTATTCCAGAGCTCATTTTAAAGCGGGGTTAATGCTGCAGTTCACTTTGTTGGGGTGAACAGTGACCTTTTAATAGAGGTGCTTTAAGCACTTTGAGGTTTTAAGTGTATTAGTTAAAGCTGTATACTGTATAATGTATTAAATGGCATCCATGCAAAGAAGTCGTTCTGAGTCTGTTAAGCTTTCAGAAATGCTAAGTACAAATAGTGAAAATTCTGTGAACACACATATGTCATTTTATTAGGTGCTAGAACAAGTGCAGTCTAGTGCAAAAATGCAATACATCCTCCCTGCATGAAGGTTGTTATGTTCAGTTGTTGCTGAAACTCTTTTAGAGAGGTGTTGATTCAACTTTCAAAATTTACTCTACAAACTTTCATCAGCTTTGTCCAGAGATTATCCGAGCCAAGTTTGGTGCCGATTGGACTTGCGGCTTCGGAGGAGTTCATTAAAATAGGTTTTTCAGTTTTCACGATGTAGTGAAATGAAAACGTCATCACACAGAGGCGTGTCTTATACCACCGAATCAGCAGTATCCCCCAAACGTGCAATGGCGCGTCATTATGAGGCAAAATGTACTTTTGTTCAAAATCCCATTGAAATGAATGGGATTTTCCCACGGTATTTGAACCTCGATTATAGCGTCACCTATAAGCCGAATTGCACCAAACTTTTCAGGTGTAATCAGGGCCACATGGGGAACAAATGTATCAATGGGACTTGGGGTTTTGGAGATATAAAATGCATGTAAGTCAATGGGATTTTTTTTCACGTGTTTAATCTGCAATAACAGTGCCACCTGTGGGCATATTTGGGTAAACTTTGGTGCCTGTAGTGAGGGGACCATGCTGAACAATTCGGCTCAAGTTTCATGTCAATGTGACTTGTGGTTATAGATATGGTTTTTTCAGGTTAAAAAGCGCCACCTAGTGGCTAGTTGCACCAAAGTTTGCACAGGCCCTCAGGGGGGCGTCCCACATTATTGCTCCAAATTTGGTGTCGATTGGCCATTCCAAAGCGAAGATATGACATAATTTCAAATATTATTTAGCATATAATTGGGACATTTTGTGTCGGATCAAAATTTCCTCTACAAACTTTCCTCAGCTTGGTCCAGAGATTATCCGTACCAAGTTTGGTGTCGATCGGACTTGCGGAGTTAATTAAAATAGGTTTTCCAGTTTTCGCGATGTAGCAAAAATAGCCTATACCAGGAGATTCAGCTCGATCCCCCGAACGCGTGGATATAAGGTTTTTGATATCCGCCTTCGTATGCGGGAGTTACAGCGATATGAAAGTGCGAAACTTTGGACCTTGCTTGTAGCACCCCCTAGAGGTGTGTGTGTGTGTGTGTGTGCGCGCGCAGTGAGGAAAATAAGTATTTGAACACCCTGCTATTTTGCAAGTTCTCCCACTTCGAATTCATGGAGGGGTCTGAAATTGTCATCATAGGTGCATGTCCACTGTGAGAGACATAACCTAAAAATAAAATCCAGAAATCACAATGTATGATTTTTTAACTATTTTTTTATTCTATTTATTTGTATGATACAGCTGCAAATAAGTATTTGAACACCTGTCTATCACCAAGAAGAAGTTTTACCCTTAGTCCGCACTTCTATACTAGATATGATTATTATGATTATTATTATGATCAACCTATCTTTATCAAGAGGTTATGTACCACAGTACTTTAAAGTAGCTGTAATTAAACCTCTTCTGAAAAAGCCCACACTTGATCTGGATGTTTTAACCAACTATAGACCTATATCTAACCTTCCATTTCTCTCTAAGGTCCTGGAGAAAGCAGTTGCTGAACAGCTGTGTGACTTTCTACAGAGCAATAGTTTATTTGAGGATTTTCAGTCAGGATTTAGAGCTCATCATATCACAGAGACAGCACTGGTGAAAATTACTAACGACCTCCTTATTGCATCAGACAAAGGACTTGTCTCTATACTGGTTTTATTAGATCTTAGTGCTGCATTTGATACCATGCAGAGACTGGAACATTTCATTGGCATTAAAGGAACCGCTGGTTTAGGTCCTATTTATCAGATCGATTTCAGTTTGTACATGTAAACGATGAGTCCTCCGTGCACGGCAAAGTTAGTCGTGGAGTTCCTCTAGGATCTGTGCTCGGACCAATCCTCTTCACTTTATATATGCTTCCCTTAGACAATATTATCAGGAAATATTCCATAAACTTTCATTGTTATGCAGATGATACTCAGTTATATCTATCGATCAAGCCAGATGAAACTAATCAGTTAGCTAAAGTTCAAATGTGCCTTCAGAATATTAAAACCTGGATGACCTGTAATTTTCTAATGTTAAACGTTCTGTTATTGTGTTATGTTGTTATTGTTCTGGGGCCCAAGCACCTCCGTGACGCATTATCTAAAGATATAGTTTCCCTTGATGGCATCGCCCTGGCCTCCAGCACCACTGTGAGGAATCTTGGAGTTATATTTGATCAGGACATGTCGTTTAAGTCTCACATTAAGCAAATTTTAAGGACCGCCTTTTTTCACCTACGTAATATTGTGAAAATCAGGAATATCCTGTCTAAAAGTGATGCAGAAAATAGGCTGGATTACTGCAATTCCTTATTATCAGGCTGCTCGAAAAAGTCCATTAAGACTCTTCAGCTGATCCACAATGCTGCAGCACGTGTTCTGACAGGAACCAGGAAAAGAGATCATATTTCTCCTGTTTTAGCTTCTCTGCAAAATCCAGAATAGAATTTAAAATCATTCTTCTTACCTACAAAGCTCTTAATGGTCAGGCACCATCTTATCTTAAGAGCTCATAGTACCTTACTACCCCACCAGAGCACTGCGCTCCCAGAATGCAGGGTTACTTGTGGTTCCTAGAGTCTCTAAAGGTAGACTAGGAGCCAGAGCGTCCAGCTATCAAGATTCTCTCCTGTGGAACCAGGTTCCAGTTTGGGTTCAGGAGGCAGACACCATCTCCACATTTAAGAGTAACCTTAAGACTTTCCTCTTTGATAAAGCTTATAGTTAGGGCTGGCTCAGGTGAGTCCTGAACCATCCCTTAGTTATGCTGCTATAGGCCTAGACTGCTGGGGGATTTCCTATGATGCACTGAGCTCCTCTCTCCTCTACTTTCTCTCCCTCTGTATGCAACCTCATCCCATTATTGCATGTTACTAACACAACTTCTCCCCTTTCCGGTAGTCTTGTGCTTTCTCGTCTCTCTCCTCTCTCCTCCTATCACTTCCTGCAGGTGTTTCTGGCTCTGGAGCTGTGGACTCTGGATCTGTGGCTGCGGGTCACCTGCTGCCCCCGTGTTCCTGCTCGACACCCTCTGCTACAACAATTATTGTTACTAGTCCTATTGTTATTATAATCATTAACATTACGATTGTTATCATTAACACTACTATACATATCTATACCATTTTTCATTTAGTCTATAGCACCTTTACTGTCTGTACCTCTGTGAGTGTATATTGTGTAGGCTGCCTCCCTCCCCTCTCTCTCCTTCCATCCATTCTCTTTTTCTCTCTGTTCCTCTCCTGCCCTCTCGCTCTCGCTCTCTCTCTCTCTCTCTCCCCTTCACCCCCAACCGGTTGAGGCAGATGGCCGCCCACCCTGAGCCATGGTTCTGCTCGAGGTTTCTGCCTCTTAAAAGGAAGTTTTTCCTTGCCTCTGTCGCCTAGTGCTTGCTCTTGGTGGGAATTGTTGGGCTTCTGTAAATAACATCACAGAGTACGGTCTAGACCTGCTCTTTTATGAAAAGCGCTGTGAGATAACTGTTGTTGTGATTTGCCGCTATATAAATTGAATTGAATTGAACCTACCCTGTGAGTTTCGCGTCTGTAGCACTTCGTCCATCTAGGCTGCAGTCGGAATTAGGCGAAAATGTAAGGAAGAATAATAGTAATAAAAACCAAAACGATTACAATAGGGTTCCCAGCTCCGCTGGTACTGGGAACAGCAATGCCTTGCATTCGCATGTTCCCAGCCCACTTGGACCCCAAATTAAAGCTAAATTCCATCCACTGCTGTCATGCGACTATGAGTTGGGTTTGAGATATATATTTCGGCGTGTAAGTTCTCCATTCAGGTGTAATTGAACCACTGCAGAAGAAGAAGGTGCCAGTTGATGGAAAAAACGTGTGGAAAGCATGATGGTAACATGGCATTTGTGTTTGTTTCATGTAGTTGTTACTACTATGTCACTCTGCACAGATCTGATGTTTTCGTCCATTGTCATTTTTCGTCACAAGTCACATGCACCATGTATACTGTGATGCATTCACTAAGTAGCTTTCTGTTGCACTTTTATCGATTTACCAACTTCTCCACCCCACCAAAACATAAACACATAAAAAGGTTTTTTTTTTGCAATATTTTGACTTGGATGGAAATGCACTTCATGTAAATTTTGAGAGAAGAAATAACACATTCTTCACCAGAGCTGGCCCCAGACCTTCGCGGTTAAATCGAAATTTTGTTGGAGGCCCCCTTGACTGTCCTGCATTCTCACAATGGCACAGAAATGACATCTCTTGTTTTTCAACAAGACTTAAATTTTTAAATGCAGAAGGTTATCATTGTAACGCTACACCACCTGTCTTCCAACCACGTTCTTTAAAATGCTCCTGGAAAGGGAATGGTAAGAGTACGTTATTGTTAGCCCTTCAGTGAAGAGGGCAAATTATGCATATGTGGATTTGTTCAGTTAAATGCTTTATAATACCAGTTGTGAACAGCACAGCTTCATAGATAATGTTAGATAGTTAATATGTAGCTAGATAAGCTAATGGCTGTAAATTGAAAAAGACCCATGTCCCTATAAAAATAACAACAATTTAATCCTATACTATGTTAGAGTACTAATACTACTCCAAAATGCAGTTAGCAAAAGTTGTGAAGTCGCATTTAGTGCATTAGAATGTTAGCAAGTATATTGTTTGCACTGTTAATACCAGCACGGCTAACTAAGGCTAAACTAAGATGTTCAGTGCAGATTATCTAAATATACCACCAGGGCAACTGATTTTCCATAATGAATAACTAAATTAAATAACCAATATGCTTATTATGATGTGTAATCTAGAGAACTGTATTTAATTTAATTTTTTATTATTTTATGTTTCTTTTTGCAGTGAATTTCTTCCACCACTAGCAAGTAGTGACTGTAGGAGGCCCTCTGCTGGCCACGGGGCCCTATGCCACCACAAAGGTTGGTTAGTGGCTTTGCCAGCTCTTTTCTCCAATTAATCCAATCCAATCCAAAAATGCACTTCCTCATACAGTCAGGGATTTTACTGATACAACCTTTCTTGGTCCGGTATGACCAGTAGCTAATGTTAGCTAAACTTACAAAAAATTAGATAGTAGATAGTTATTGATGTGTAACTGAGACTATTGAGTGTGTCCACTGACTTGATGACTCTTCTTTGCTTGTGCTACTGTTACATATGTTTTAGCAATATCTTCTGATGGCTGATGTTCAGCAAAAGTTACAGTCTAACTTTAAAAACACTTCCATTGGATGATAAGTTTGTGTTTTATGTGTCACTGAATTATTTCTACCCCCAACGAGCAAATCCAAACAAGAAGTCAAGCATAAGATTTCATCTGAATTTTAATTGAGTGTTTTAAGCAGAGACATGAAGCACTAATGAAGGAATATGTTTGCTTGAAGGTTTCTTTGCATTCTGTTTGTAGCCGACTCTACACATAAACATATAATAAAAACTATGTAAAGATTTTTACACCGGAAATGTTGCAAACTGCCTTTTAGGCTGACAGCCCTGCTATTGTCGTTTTGATGCCTCAGACCGACCATTAAATCCACTTTTAAAGCCAGTTGAACAAACACACACACACTCGCCTCAGAGACAGGCAGCATCTCTGCCAAAAGCAGGCGGCCGCTCTGTTCACAGTAAATGATTTCTCATTTGTTGAGCTGTCAATCAAGATGTGTTCTGTCAAAAAAGAAACTAATTTAATATGTGGCCTCTGTGAATAATAATGGTGCAAGAGCCTGACTGAAATTGACTGTTTAGAGCAGGGGATTTGCAGAATATAGGAAATGTGCCCTGAAAATAAACCTTTTACGTGTTCGCCACATTATTTGTTTCTTTTATTTGTGCAACAAATGAAACGGGTAAAATGGCCAAAACCTAGCTTTAGCATGGTGTGGTTGTCATAACAACAAGGGTTTTCAGATTAGTGTTATTGCTGTAAATGTGTTTTTGCTTGAGAAACCACTGGCCCAGTTCAAACAGTCAGAAAACAGTCAGACATTTCTAAATGCCTCGCTCTGATGGATTCATTCTATCTTCCTGGACCGAAAGAAATGTCATTAAATACCAAGGGCACAGGGACACGGTATCTGGATTGCATTCTGTGGTTGGAGATTTCTGCTGATAGAGATAGTATGTGTGATGTGGTACAATAATGGTCTCTTATCTAAAATGAAACATCTAAATGAGTTGCCACAGGAGAGGATGCTAGTGAGGAAGAAACCAGAGTAAGCACAACAGTCGTTGGAAGGATAGTGATTTTTTTTATATTCATCTCTTGCATTATATTGTATTTGCCCATGCTGGGTTTATCAGAACTTCAGGAATCACTCTCAATAATACTTTTTCATTTGCCATGTTAGCATTGTTCATTTTTTTCACAAAGTTTAACATCCACAGAACACAACAGCACAGCTGATAAGGGGGAGATTTTTTGCAGCCTCACATCCCTCCCATGATCAAGAGGACAAAGGAAGAAGGTATATTTGTATTATTTAAAAATCTATTGAAGCATTTATACTTGGCTCACACTGTGAGGTTGTCATCATTTTCATTTGGTCCATGAATGCTGTTCATGACTTTTACTACCAACAAGGCCATCAAAACTCTAAGATAGAAGAGAAATAACAATAGCCAAAATGTTGCTGCTGTGACTCTCCTGGGTTCTGAATTGTATCTGCCTGCATAATAGTGACTCACAAACCCAAAACAAAAGAAATAATAATAATCTGAATGACTCCCGAAGTGAATTCCTGTAGCTCTTATTCTCCTCCCTTTGGCACTTCCTCTTCAGGGAATCAGCGCCATCTTGAGCCCCATTCCATTACTGAGAATACCCAAGTGGACTTAAATGACGTTGACCCTCAAGAACAAGGGTCTTACCCAGAATGCATTGTGATCTTGTACCATTTTCATCATGTCACTTTTCTGAGAATCTTTCGTCATTTATTGTCAATCATTTAGCCAGACTACGAGTAATTGTGTTTTTTTCCTCTTCCTTAGACTGCTTAATTTTAATTTCTTAAGTAATGAAACAGAATAACAAACCATGAAAGCAAATAAAGAACAAGTTAACAGCTCAAGTGTAATTTGTATTTTTATTGGAAAGTAAAACAAATATATATAAACAAATTTACCAAAAATATATTTTTCCTTCCAACAAAACGTTAAAATAATGGTTGACAAAGATTCCTGACATTTTTTCTGTCTCACCATAAATTTATAGACGACATAGGAGTCTATCATTTATATAAAAATAATAATATGTGATCAAAATTGTTCTTATTGCAGGCGCTGCAGTGGACTAATCACTAGAGCTAGTTTATGTCAAATTGAGGCAGAAGTTGATTATTACACTCAAATACTCTTCACTGCTGAGAGTTACACTCTTCCAAGCAGTGAGCTGCAGTCATTATCCGGCTCCATGGCTTTCACAATAGTGCTATTCTTCTCTTCCACATTCTCGCTCCATCTTTTTAAATGAACCACTCGTACCCTTCAAGTGCCATCTCAATCAAACGTTTAAGTCAAAAGAAAAAAGTGAATACATTTTTTTTTAACGTTGCCATAGTGACCAGGTTAAACTGAAACATGCTCTCCCCTGAGAAGCAACCGGGTTTCTCAATAATTCTGGGACCAGAGGAATAAAAATGTCCTTTAATGAAAGCACTCAATATGATTATGGAGCCAAGCGCTGGTATTAACTTTGATGCTGGGAACATGTTGACTGGACTCGAGCTTCATGGAAATGGAACAACCGAATACACCCTATATCCTCATCCAACCTTAACAACAGATTCTACTATTGTGGGAGTATCCTGTTTGATCTGGCTATGTGTCGTTTTTTTCTGTGTGTCCACACTCGCACTCAAGCAGAGAGATCAGGATCATTTGATGAGCTGTGATATTGTACACCCTTGTCTCTGCTTGTATGTGCACACAAGCACATGTGCACTTTTTATTTTTAGGGTGGCTGCCTTGTGGCGGGGTCAAGCAGGGTGCCAAAGGACCTGAATGAGAAGGACATAGTTTAAACTCCAAGTATGTTTCCACCGTGCATCCATTATTGGCCGGCTGACAGCTGTACCGAACGCACACCACCAGGTTGGCCGCAGTGCATGCTGGCAAATGCCCGTGTCAATGTGCTCCCGAGTTCATCTGCAGGAATCTGCTTTTGAACATAGCCCAACAATGTTAATGATGGGGTCTAAAGTGGGTGGGATTAGGTAGGGAATGATGGCTGGTGATAGGCCTTCCAGCATACAAAGAGGACCTAAAGGTGGAGAAGATTTGACATGTGTGATACAACGTTTTCCTTTGACCCCCTAAATAATTTCTCTCACTCCAAGTGGATATTATGTGGTAGAAGGGTTTAAATAACTGTTTATGGATACACATTAGCATTGTTTCAAGGCTGTAAAAATGCCAGTAGGAGACCTTTAATGATAGCTCCTGTATTTGTCAATCTGGTCCTTATTTTCCTTACCTGACTAATGGGGGACAACATTTTTTGAAATTGGTCCAGTATTGAGCAAGTGTACTGCAGTCTGCAGCATCGAAACAGGGCTGCAGAGTAATTCTAAACAGGTAGGCCCAATTGCGCCCCGTCAAAGTACGAATTGTCTGATAACTTTGTGAAAAAGATCTCTACAGATCTAGAGCTTTTTTTCAAGAGTTAGATCATTTTTGTTGAATCAGAAACAGTCACTATAGCGCTCTTGTCAAAACCACCAGACTCCATTGATAAAAACAGTTTTTTTATTTTACCTACCTAAACACGGGAGATCTGACCTTGATTGGTTAGTTTGTTTGTGTAATTGTGTGACTTTGATGTTTTTAAAACACCAGTGTCACACAATAACGCAACCGAACCTATCGAGGCAGCGGTATCCCAAAGAGGTAAAGTTATTATTTTTGTTAAGGGAGTTTGGTGCCTTTGATGAGAGCGATATAGTGACTGTTTCTGGTTAAACAAAAAAGATCTCACTTTTTAAAAAATTGTTTATCTCCGTAAGGATCCTTTCCACAATGGTGTCAGACACTTATAAGTACAATCTGAGCTGGTCAGTGGCAAAAACAAGCACTTTTGTGGACGTACTTTGACGGGGCTCAATTTCCCACAAGGATTATGTTGCAGCCCTGTCTCGCTGTGGCCGACAGTCTTGCTCAATACTGGACCAATTTCAAAAAATGTTCTCCCAATTAGTTATAGACACAAAAACATGGGGAAAAAGGGTCCATGTTGATAAATACCAAAGTTAATATTTAAGGTTGTGCAAAAATGTAGGCTACTTTCATTGGACAAAACGAGCAACACTAAAATCTTTTCTTTAGACTTTAGTTATAGGACAACAAAAGCAGGCACATTTTAAAGGTGGGCTCCACAGATTTGACATATAAAGACCAGTTTACTAATTATGGGGAGGAAGCCTGGGGCTACATCCACACTACTACTAAAACTCTGTCCACACCAGTGTTTTAGCTGCGTATCAGAATATATCTCCATCTATATTAAAGCGACTAAAAATGTACATCAAGTGGCCATTCATGTACACTGGGCATGCACAAGCCGGTGTAAACAAGAAGCAGATTATCTATTGTGCAATTGCAGATGTGCTCCGTTGTTACACTATTTAGTAGAGCCCAAATCGGCCTGACAAAATTGGCTGATATTAGCTCATAGCTTTTAGCTTTTCTTTTTTAATTGCAGTACAGAAATACCCAATATACTGAATGTTTTCAGGTAGTATAGAAACAGTGACAGCATTAAGGGGTGGCTGTGGCTCAGGAGATAGAGCGGATTGCCTGTTAATCAAAAGGTCAGGGGTTCAATCCCTGGTTCCTCCAGGCTGCATGTCGAAGTGTCCCCAAATTGCCCTAATTCCACCAGTGTATGAATGTTAGTTTCTGTTTCACAGTCAGTTTTATGAATGTGTGTGAGTGGTGAATGCAATGTAGTGTAAAAGCACTTTGAGTGGTCACAAAGACTAGAAAGGTGCTATACAAATACAGAGCATTTGCATTAAATAGTTTGTTCATAAGAGAGCAGTGACAGGTTAATTGCACTCAATGTGTTTGTTTATTATGTGTGTGTGTGTGTATATATATATATTATAGGAATACCTCTTGGTTAAATCCATCATTATCTGATTTTTTGAACAACCAATTGCCCTATGAATTTTGGTATTGCCAGGCTCTACTACTGGGAGCCTGTTATGACTCATGTTTGCTATGTCTTCTACCAGCAGCCTTGTTAAGGACATCCAGGATCTCCTTATGTATATAGAGCATAACAAATTGAATTTAACTTTAACACCCTTGGAAATGCTGCATTATCCTCTACATTTCTACTCACATCACTGCTGTGACTTAACTGCAGCCCTGAAGGCTACAGTTCTACACCCAGGCGTCCTTTGTGTGGCTTTCCAAAGTTAGTGATGTCGGTTAAAGCAAGTGTAGTTTTTTAAATGTTACCTTTCAAACAGGTTCATACAGTGCTGCCGTTGTTAGCAAACGATTGATTTCATTTGTTGTCTCCCTCTCTGTCATCCTCCGCGCGTGGAGGATTTGGTACGGTCGCGCAGGCGGCAGTGGAACAGCGAGCACACATTGCCCGCGTGGTTTATCTTTTCTTGACTCGCTCGCGGGACTGGAAAGCCTGCATCTGAGCTCGAGCTGTGACGACTGGAAATGGACAGCAGCAACGGAGGAGCCGTGAAACCGTCTTACACCGGTAGGGAAACGTTTTTCATTTTTACGTGTCGAAGCTGTTTCTCTGTTTGTGCGTCTTTTCGCACGCATGTGGACCTCTCATGTCTGTCGACTAAATGTTTCTACAATGTGTGTCTGTCTGTGTTGAAAATCCAGTTATTTAGGCTAAAACTGTTTCAACACGGACGAGAAATCACTTTAATATCCGTCATTAATCCCGTAAAGACGAAAGTGTGTCTTTCACTTTTCTGATATCAACGGAATATTTTTTCATTGCACGTTGCGATACAGCTGTAGCTACTTTAAAACAAAAATAATGTGGTTAAAGGCTTTAGTTCTTGAACCAACTTGTAAATGTTTGAGGAACCTTCCTGCCAGAGAATTTTACTCTTTTAAGTTGTTAAGTTACCCTGCCTGTAACGGTTAATGTCTTTAAGTTAAAATACATTACAGATTTATCGTTGTTAGTTGTACAAGCTCTGCCTTATTTTTTTATAAGATAATGTCCTGAAGTCTTCCAGTTTATGAATGTCAAATGTTGTTTTGTTAATGAATGGAGTAATTATTTAAGCCTTCAAGGATCTTTTTGCTCTGCCCACAAAAGTCTCAGTCAAGGCGTGTTCATGTAGTCCTGTGTGTGTGCTTACCTGTATCAGACACCTCAGGTACTTTGTGGAGGGAGTTGGAAAAAAGATGTAGGGTCAGAGATAGAAAACAAGAGACAACCTTTACTATAGTGTCCATTTACAAATATCCTACCATTCTGTTTTCAGTGTTTCTTTCTTTCCTTGTGAGGCAGTGTCATCTTTGCTTTTTAAAGAGCCCATCAAATATCCTTAGTCCTCTACCAGTTCTTTTTTAAATGTCTTACAGGGCTGTAGCTCAGGTGGTAGAGCGTGTTAATCGTTTGGGTTGGCGCTTTGATCCTACTCCCTTGTGGGAGTGCAATTTATACTTCTGCGTCAAATCGACGGCGTAGCCCCCTACCCTATGTCACCTACGCCTTAGCCTGACGTGCACCTTCTGAAAAATGGAACTACACGTCGAGGCGACGCGGACCTTAAGCACTGTGATTGGTCGGCTGGGTAGCCTCGCAATGCCTCCGAGCCGACAGGAAGAGGCCGGTGCTTTGAAGTAACTTTTACTAGCGGCCAAAACAGCGGCTGTAACACGGTGGATCAATATATTTGACCGTCACAACCCGAGCGAAATTACTTGTTTCACTATCAGAATGTGATCCATTCGGTCAATAATATTTGAAAAGGCTACACCAGCCGCATTTATACAATTTTACCCCCATTCACGGTAGCAGAGGGCTAAACCGGAAGTTAGCCTGCTCTGCCGACAAATGTCAACACAGTGGATGCTGTAGTGCTACTGCTTACTAGTGTTTGGTGGTGTAATTGCAGAGTGACGGAGACACCGACGCACAAGTATAAATGCAGACCCTATGCAGGAGTATAAATCAAGCTTTACTTCCAAGGTGCATGGAGAACAGAAAGTCTGAAGAGGTCAAAACTACATGAACACTTGTATAAAGAGCAACTTTATTGTCAGATTTTAACGTGTTTCGACTTGCACTTCTCTTGTTTATGGACCAAATACGGTGCCAGCTTGGGAATGGAATTGGCCTGAAGACACATGGCCATCTATGGTGCCCCATTGGATGATATGTATGTGTATGTATCCATTCTAACCTTTTTAAAAATGTTTTTTCTTCACACCCATCTTATTTAAATGATCAGTGTAATGCGTTTTATGGTACATAAGTGTTGTTGGAGTTGGGGGTGGGGGCGGTGTAAATTGCTTTTTGATGAAAGCTACAAATATATTGTAATGTCCTCCCAAGAAGAAATGGTGTGAACCTAGAATGGTATTTATTTTCTGGATCAATATATTGATAGTTTGGTCTTTAAAATGTGAGAAAATAGTGAAAAATGCCATTGTATTGAGTGTTTTCTCCGACCAACAGTCCAAAACCAAAAGGCATTCACTTTACCATCACCAAGAGTAAAACAAACAGCAAATATTCACCTTTCAGAGGCTGAGATCAATAAATATTTTGCATTTTGCAAAAAATACTTAAACACTTAATTGATTATTGAAATATGACTCATTTTCTATTGATTGACCTATCGACTTAGTCTCAACTATACACCTATGCATACTCACCTACATCACTCAATATATGGAAACACGCGTCAACCTTGCTTGTCATATTTCACTTCAGTCTGTGTTTCTTCCTATAGATGTGTGTCTCACACACAGTCATTACTGTGAGTGTTGCCATGGCGTACTCAGCTGCTACTCAATTCAAGCAGAGTAGACCCATTTAAACGCCCAGCACTGGCCACATCATCTTCTTCTGCATCCTCTTTAAATGACCTTGCTCTCCTCTGTCCCCCTCTTCGTCAGCTTCAAACCTAAATGGCTCCAAATGACGCCCGCCTGCCTGACAAACATTGCCGAAGAGATGTTCTTTCCAACTGCATGCAAGCAGTCATTTTTGCTGTGAACAAAAGGTCCTTGATTCATCAAATCCCGCACCTCCTACTGCCCACTCTCCAGAGTGATGCTGTAATTTTCACTAGCCCTCCCCCTGTGTGAGACTAGGGGAGTTCGTAGTTGTTGTTTTTTGTACCTTGTGTGATTCTGTCAGGCTCTTAGGTGTATTCACAGCTTTGCCAAACTCCAAGCAGCATGAAGACTCAAATTCACAAAACAAGCTTCCTAAAGAAAGGCAATGCCGACTATTTATATAGCATATCTCATTCACAGGGTAAAATCACTGTGGCTTATGTTAAATATACCTTAAATTAAAAATGTTATGGAAACAGGCATGCAAAATACATACAGTACTGAAAGGCAATAGGAAATTGTTTTGAGAGGTGACTGTGTGAGCACATCTCAACTCCTTAAAAAGGCAAATTCAGAGAATAGGAGAATACAAAATCTAGTTTCACAAGAACATTGCAGATTCCCTGAGAGCAAGGTTATTATCGTTAAGGAAGACGAATAACGAAAACTACATGTGAAAAAACATCGTTGTTAACTGAAATAAAAATGAAAACAAGCTTTACAAAAAAACGATGACTAACTAAAACTGTATTGTAGGTTTGCAAAACTAACTAAAACTAAAATGAAAGAGTTAATGTCCTTAGTTTTTGTTTATTTATTTTATAGGACCTAATAAGCCTACATTTTGAGTGGATATGAAGCCGGAAGAACTGATTTTGCGGGACAGTTGGTCTGGCTGGGCCTATGTGTGGATGTAGTCATTGTGACGTCACCCCTACCAACATTGTTTTAATAAAGACTTTAATAAAACTGCTTTTCAGTCATACTTGCCTTCAGGGTGCTAGGGACCTGTTGTTTGTGGCTCCAAGGGGGGCCTCCAAGGGCCCTACTCTATCTTCCAATTTCTTAGCTGTCTATCAATTGTATTTCACCTCTGTTTATTGTATTTCACCTATTTAACCAAGAATGATGGAGCTATAGACGTAATGAATTTCTTGGGACCACTGGGTAGTAGGATTAGGGTAGTTTAGCTCTTAGGGTTTTCTGTATGTAGGCTAGAAATTATCCTGTAGATTGCATGTGCTTCCTTTATTTGTAGTATTTAGTTATACAATGTGTTAGTACTTCAAATATTTGCTTAGTGTTTGGGCGCCTACATACAAGCTTCAGATAGCTTTAAAAAAGGTGTCCCTTTTCACAAATCTGCACTCTTTCTAATGATGTACTTGTATTTTAATGTTTTGTGAAAAAACTAAACTGAAATGAGCTTGGCATCATGCAGCGACAAAGACTAAAACTAAGCCTTTTCAAAAAATAAAAACTAAACTAGCAAGCCCACCTTAAAAACTAATTAAAACTAAACTGAAAACAAAAAGTCAAAAGGAAATAAAAAATAATGAAAACTATAATAACCTTGCCTGAGAGATCAAGTAAATTCGTAGCTTTTTTTTAAGCAGGTACAAGAAATTGTGGTGCAAGGCCACCTAGTGCTTTATGGAAAAAAACGTATTCTTAAAGGCATATAAATTTATTTTAATTTGAAGCTGTAAACAGAAAATAACAATCATAAAATACCACTTTTGAAGAACTCATAACTCAACAATTGCATTGTTAACAATAAGCAACCCCAGGAAGAGACATGTAAAATAATTTGTCCAATCAGCATAGCCATTTAGTTGAATGCATCACTTTGCTGGTTTGTTTATATAGTGCATATCTGCTAGTCAATTAGATTATGTGAAGTTTGGAAAAAGAAAACAAAAGTAAATAATGCATTCGTTGGGGACAGCTTTCAGTGGACGTGTTGCTCTGATTATTTTTAACTGCAGTGTGTGTGACGGTTGACTTGATATAACCTTCAGTGCATCATAATCTCTGTTATGGTGGGAGGATAGGTTACCACAGTTATCTTCAGGGCTGTCTGTAATGGTTTGAGTTCAAATGTTTTAGATTCACAGTTAAATTAAACTATCGACCTGTAAAAAAGAACTTAATTGGAGTTATGAATTGTGGCTTAACCCTTGTTTCTTTTACTTCTACCAATTCAGGTTGTTGCACTATCAGACCCGAGATCTCCTTCACCATCCTGCACCTCGCAATAGGTCAGATTCACAGATTACTTCTATCTCCAGCGCTGGTGATGAAGTTGAGTGACCAGCATATCTTTTTTTCCCTCCCTCCCTAACCTTCTCTCCCACCTCGGAGCGTTCTCCTATGTACTTTGGCATTTGGCTGCTGCCGTCTGTCTCAGTAAAAACCATCGGCTGTGAAATTGAGAATAATCATGTGGAACGAGATTGGGATGGGAGCAGCTTGAGCTCCAGCCTTTCACTGTCAATGGACTCGTGGCTCCTGCTGATAAAGTCCACCAAGGGTTGAACATTCGCACACAACGTTTTTTGATGACGTCTGACGAATACTATTTGTCATTTCTCTTGTCGCTCTCAGGCCTAGTGTCAGGGTGGTAAAATGGCCAGTAATTGCCCAGAGCTGTGTTTTCTCTGTGTTAAACAGACAATAAGAAGATATCCCATTGGGACTCCCAAATACTATTTAGCCGCCATGGGGTGTGGCATTCCTAATGTGTGTGTTATTAATGTTGCACTAAATGGATTCAAGTTTGACTAATGCATTGCTATCCATGAAAGCCAACTGGCACACAAATCTTTTTTTATCTGAAGAGCCCCTGGATAGTTGGCAAGATACAATGCAATTAAACCAGAACAATACACAACCACACAAATGAAATCGTCCCAACACTGACACTGAGAAAAATACAAAAAACTCACTGTTGAGTCCAACAACAGAAGTACATTATCATAGGTGTAATACATGGAAACAATAGGATAAAGAGTGATAATCCCATTAACTGGACTGAACTTAGTCACAGAGATATATCTTTGTATGCTAACTTGAAATATTGTAATGATATTATAAATTTAAAAGAGTGTAATCAGATAAAAGAAGTCCAGTTTAATGTGTTGAGATAACAAACATGCCGCTAAAGTCCCTGTAGGAATAATAAATTGGGAATGTTGTACAAGGCTAACAAATCTAATCTAATAATCTAACTGAATGCTGTGCTCAGAAACTCCAGCAGACATGTCAAGTGTATTTATCAAACATAGCCTCTTATTTTGTCTCTGTAATAACCCTTCCTTTACATCTTGAATAATGCAAACCAAATTACTGGGAGCAGACTACATGACAATCACAGGTCAGTAGCGCTGAATAAATAGTTTTAATACAGTTCCAGTAGCACACATCTAGTGCTTTACAGAAAATTACACTTTTTTACACACAGAGACACAATTAACAAGCCAATTTGTAAATACAAGTTGTAAAATATTGTTTTTGTAAGAGAAAATAAACCTGATTTAGCCTCTATGATGATCTCAAAAACTGAGCTGACAATTTTAGTTAAGCGGAATAGCATGTTAAAATTTACAGAACAGTTGCTTATATGGCTACTGTTTAATATTTTAAACTAAAGCCAATGTTTTAACATATACACAGTTGTCAGCGTAACTCAAACCTGACTCAAACTTGCCTCTTTAATTAATAACAAATACTGCAATAATTACATAATACTACACAATAAATACATCAGGCAAATGTAAAATGAACTTGTCATTGCAATACTGTGTACCTTTCTCCTAGTATTGCACCCTGTGATGTTGTAGCTGTCTTTTTCAGAAAATATATGTAACATTAAAACATGCAAAGTCTTAGTTAGGATAATTTATGAAGGTGTTTTTCACTGTAGCTGTGTGAATGTTGGGTGTCCCAGAAGATGGGCTACATTCAAGAACAGCATTGCAGTACAAATACATCATCATGGTTGAGGTAATTTACCTCTGGTGCAGTAAATTGTTTTTCTACAGATATTGCTTATGGCAGGATTGTTTCCAGCCTCTTAAAGGAACAGATGGAGTTTACATCCAGCTCTGTGGTATCTAGGACCATGGGTCTTAAATCAGTCAGAGTGGATTGTCCACCACTAGGATGCAGCCTCAGATACTCCTCTCTCACACAGCCTCAGCCTGCTGGATGTATCCCAGGTTTAATTTCTCTAATTTCAAATTACATCTTCATTAATACCCATTTATCATGTAGCCTAATTCTCAGGTGGAAACCAGAATTTTGATGTTTTACTTGTGTTAACCTAAAATTTAGGATTATATGCTTATTATAAGTCTTGTGAATGTCTTCTTAAAGGCAGCATATTTTGAACAAGCTTTAACTTACAAAATGAATAATGTTGAATGTTTAAATGCATTATGCCTTTGCTTTTCTCAATTCATTGTTTAATAATTTGGTATATAAAACTACTGCAATTTCCCAGAGCCCAAGGTGGTGATGTCTCAAACCCAAAGATATTCAATTTAAAATGATGTACAACAGAAAATTCTCACCTTTGAGAAGGTAGAAACATGGTTGGTATCTTAATCAATTACCCAAATAGTTGCCAATTCTTTCATTCCTTCTGTCTATCGATTAATTGACTAATTATTTTGTTGTCATTGGATAAACAGCATACAGAGAAGAATGTTAGAAAATATAAGTGAGAGAAAAAGGGTGTATATGATCAAGACTGTTAAAGCCAATGCTGTGGTCCCACTTTCACAGCAGTGCAGCCATTTTCTACCCAGTACTTTACTGTTGCACCCCCTACCTGTGTTGTCAACACACATTTCCTCTGCAGATGTCTGATAGTAGCATGGCAAAAGTGACAATAAAGACAAGAAATGTTTAGACAAAACACTAATCTAGAAAAAAAAATCTCATTAATGAAATTTTCACATGGAGTGTTGTTGAAATTACAAACCATGGTCACCCGCTTCCACCAGTAAATGTGCAGCGTACATTTTATTACAACGGACTCACAACAGATTGCTCTTCCCAAACCTCCTCCTCTGAGCTTGCCTCACCTTAGAAACTCTGAAATGGATTTCTGCATAAGTCTCCCATCAAAGATGTAATGTTTCCCGGGCTATGTCATTACAAGTCAGATGACAGTCTCCTTCACACAGTGGCAGCTTAAACCTGCCTCTGGACTTATCACTGTAATCTTTATTTGGCTGCTTAGGAGCGAAGACGGGGCAAAGCCACCTCCTCGACCCTCTACCCATTCCCCCCTAACAAATGTCCATCAGCTGGAGCCAAGGGCAGAAAAACAATCCTTCAAGGTGCTGCAAAAATGTCAAAATGCCCACAAAGATCAATAGTTGACATGTAATGACAACACAAGCAGTTCAATACTGGGCTGTAATAAACTAAAGAGAGACGGCTGTCTGTCTGTAAGTTAAGTGTTTGGTTACACCTTCTGTAAGTAGCTCTCACAGCTCATGTTTCGCTACATTGACGGCATGAATCATCTCCCCTGAGGATGGATCTTCAGCTTCCCTGTTGAGAAAAACATAAAACCGTAAGTGTCCCCTGCTGAACCTGTGTGAAGGAATCTGAATCTACCTGGAGAAAAACCTGTCAGTAAAGATACACATGCACAAAGATACAGTAACCCTTAACTTAACGCATACAGACACTCTCGCCGTTTAAGGGACAGTTTGCAATCTTCGTATTAAGAACATTTCTGGTTGTTCATTTCTGACTGCAATGCACTACATGGAATGCTAGAATCAGGATGAGCTTTATTTGAAGTAGTGTTTTACACATACAAGGAATTTGCTTTGGTGATAAGGTGCTACATGCAGACAAACATACAGATGACATAAATAGATGTAGAAATATATAAATATGGAATAAACAAATGCAAGTTATTTAAGAATAATAGAAGAATAGAGAAAAATACTACGACTATTTGCAGCGAAAGAACAACATGGCAGATATTTACATGTGCATTACTCTGGTTTGTGTCATGCAAAGGTATTGCAACGGAAGAGGATATTGTGAACATAAACATATAAACTGACAATATAAAAATAACAACAACGATTAACAACAAATATGTGCCAGGTTCGTGCATGATTTGAAATGAAGTGTCCACAAACTTCAGGAGCTTGACAGACTGGTGACTGGAGGTGCAGCTGTTTGTATACAGGGAGAAGAGAAGGGGGGGGGGAAGAACGCAGCCCTGAGGAGAACCAGTGCTGATGGTCCTGGAGTCAGAGACATGTTTTACCATCTTCATGTGCTGCTTCCTGTCTGTCAGGAAGTCTGTGATCCACCTGCAGGTGGAGTCAGGCACGTTCAGCTGGGAGAGCTTGTAATGTAGCAGGGCCGGGATGATGGTATTGAAAGCAGAGCTAAAATCCACAAACAGGATCCTGGCGTAGGAGTCCAGGTGCCTGAGGATGAAGTGAAGGGCCATGTTAACTGCATCATCTACAGACCTGTTGACTCTGTAGGCAAACTGCAGGGGTATCCAGGAGAGGGTTTGTGATGGATTTAAGGTGGGACAACACAAGGCGCTCAAAAGACTTCATTACCACAGCGGTCAGGGCGACAGGTCTGTAGTCATTTAGTCCTGTGGTCCTTGGTTTTTTGGGGACAGGGATGATGGTGAAGGCTTTGAAGCAGGCTGGCACATGGCATGTCTGTGAGGTGTTAAAAATGTCTGTGAACACCGGAGACAGCTGATCAGCACAGTACTTCAGAGTGGAGGGGGAGACAGAGTCTGGCCCAGCTGCCTTGCGCGGTTTCTACCTCCTGAACAGTCTGTTGACGTCCCTCTCCAGGATGGTAAGAGAGGGGGAGGAGGTGGGGGATGAGATGGTGGACTGTGGTCGATCAGTGGTGTGACAGGGGATGGTGTCATGTCTGTCCCATTGTCTTTCAAAGCAACAGTAAAACTCGTTCAACTCGTTGGCAAGGCGTGAGTCATTCATGGAGTGGGGGAATTTAGGTTTGTAGCTGGTGATCTGTCTGAAGCCTCTCCAGACAGAAGCAGAGTCATTTTTAGAGAACTGGTGTTGTAGTCTCTCTGCGTACAGCTGTTTAGCATCTTGCACCGCCTTGCTAAACCTGTACTTTGACTCCTTAAACCTGGCCCGGTCGCCACTCCTAAATGCCTTTTCCTTTTCCAACATCAGCTTTCCGAGTTTAGCTGTGAACCAGGGTTTGTCATTGTTATAATTCACCCTGGTGCGCGTTGGAATGCAGCTGTCCTCACAGAAGCTGATATAGGACGTCACAGCCTCTGTATACTCATCCAGATTGTTGGTAGCAGTCCTGAAAACATCCCAGTCAGTGCAGTCAAACACGCCTGAAGATCCTCTACAGCTTCACTGGTCCATTTCTTTGATGTCCTCACTACAGGTTTACAGAGTTTTAATTTCTGTCTGTAAGCAGGAATCAGTAGCACCATGACATGATCAGAGTGTCCCAGTGGAACGCGTGTGAAGGCGTGATAGGCACTGCTAACTGTGGTGTAACAATGATCCAAAGTGTTCTCCTCTCTGACACTTTATGAACGGTCTGTATTTTGAGTTCTTGGCTGAGGTTTCCTTTGTTAGGGGCAGTATCGCTTAACTGTAAGACTACTCACGAAGAAGCATTCATGCGAGATTTGGAAAGCAACGGAGAAAGAGGCTAACAGCAGAACGTTTTTACAAGTTTTGTAAGCTATTTCATCCCTAAATACACTTTTGAGAGGTTTTGAGGCAAGAAATCAACTGTGTAGTACTTGAATATTGGTAGTTTTACGAAAGTTAATGGCAAATCCAAAATGTGCTTAAACATTTTCGGGGTTGAGAAGCTCCACAAGCGCCCGCAAGGCTAGCGGTGCCAGCCGCCAGGCCAGTTATGCCCACAGAGCCCTCTGGTCCCACTTAAATGCAATTTATACTTCTGCGTCAAATCAACGGTGTAGGCTACGGGGCTACGCAGAGGCTACGCCGTCGGCTGACTTGCACCTCCTCCAAAATGTAACTACACGTCGAGTCGACGCGGACCGTAAGCTCTGTGATTGGGTCAGCTGGGTAGCATCGCAATGCCTCTGAGTAGACCGGAAGTACACCGCACTTTGAAGTAACGTTTACTAGCGGCCAAAACGGCGGCTGTAACACAGTGAATCAATATATTTGACCGTTGCAACCAGAGCAAAATGACTCGTTTCGTTTCATCAGAATGTGATCCATTCGGTCAGTAACATTTGAAAAGGCTACACCAGCCGCATGTATACAATTTTACCCCCATTTACGTTAGCGGAGCACTAAACCTGAAGTTAGCATGCTCAGCCGGCAAAAGTCAACACAGTGGACGCTGTAGCGCTACTGCCGAGTAGCGTTCGTGGGTGTAATTGCAGAATGACGGAGACGCCGACGCTTAAGTATAATGCCTACATGCGTAGGCATTATACCCACAAAGGATATTACAGGGTTTAAAAGCATAATTTGGAGGTGCATGCGATTCTCAGCAGGCATGCAAAACTCGGCATAACATGGGATATTCCCATAAAGTGCGGAGACATGGCTGGTAGCAACGTGCCTGCTTGAAACACATTTATGAGGACCTCGCTCCATTTTTCTAAGATCAATGGCCATCAGGTTCATGTGAGTGGTTTTGTTTCTGGTTTGGAACCTTTATGTATTGTTTATTACAGCCATGTGTAACATCAACTACTGACGTCTTGCCGTCGCCTGGTTTATTTGCGCAAAACCATGTGATGGAAATGTGCATATTTCGCAGTTTCTTTGCATTTTCTTTTTTGCAACATTTCAAAAGTATGCTTAAAATTTGCATGACAATTAGGTGGAAACATGGCTTTTAAGATAGTTTTAATGTTCGTACTGCTGTTATTCTATCTTTACAATCTGAGTAATGGTTTAACATTTTAAAGTAAATCAAGAAACATCTGTCTTGTGATGTAGCCTACAGAACATTTTCCACTTATAAAACTTATAAGCACTTTGGAAAAATAACTACAGAAATATTATGAAAGGGGGCTGTTGCTTTATTATTCTAAATAGACATTACATTGTTAGTGTAACTTACAGTTGTGGTTATAGTACTTACTTTTAACGTTCTTTTATTTTTATATAGTTCCAAAATAAAAATCTTTGTTAAAAAGCATAAACATTTTAAACTTGGCAATAAATCAGATTGTGAGCTTATTGTTTTTGGTGATAAAGCTGAGGCTGTTATCTTGGAGCAGCCTCTCCTTAACATTCTTGGTTTTAAGGTTGTCATGGATGGTGCTGGCTAAGAGAATGCTCTTTTAGTTGTGTTAACGTGTTTGCTAAGTGCAATAGTAAATCGGTGACTTATAGGAATAGTCTACGCTGTCTTGCTTCTTTGGTTTCCTCCTGATGTTGATACTAGTGTTCATTCTGAATAGTAAACCTCATTCATGTTCGCTTAATGGTAACGTTAGCTAGTTAGGCTGTGTGTTGGAAATCAGTAATTCACTTGAAAGATATTTAATTAGTTAAATAGTTTAATTAGGGTTAGGGGGTGATGAAAATAATCTTGACTAGTCGACTAATCGAATAAATAATTAACAGATTAGTCGAATACATAAATAATCATTAGTTGCAGCCTTAGTATTTTGCATATCACATTTGAACTTCACTGGGAAAAAAAAAGGTTTATGCGTAGACACCCACTCTGACTTCTAGGTGTCAGCAAAAAGAGCCAAATGAATGTAACTGTTGTACAGTTACAGACTGAGTCCCCTTCTTAAGGACCAAGGGAAGGACAGACGTCTTGATGGCTGTGTGGGAAGTCGAATTGTCGTACGGTCCATTACGTCTACGTTCCCCTGTGGCTGTATTACAGGTACAGATTCAGCACATCAGGCAGCAGTGTGAAAATGTTTGTGTGTGTGTGTAGTTTGTATAGGTGTGTGCGCCCTCGTATATGTGTGTGTCTGTGTGTATGTTGTCTGTGTTACCTGCGTGTGCAGCTGAGAGGATGCATGACTTTGACATGGCCACAGAGAAAATGTCATATAATGGACATGAACAGAAATCCTCAAGGTATTCTGTATATGTATGTTTTTGCTCCATTTTATAAGTTGATCATGAGACAAGCTGCATTGTCGCATGCCTACTTAACAGATAGCCCAATAGTAAAACTAGATGCCAGTCACACAGTACAGCTGAAAGATTTTTGCCAAGATAAGGAGCACCTTGGCCATTTTGAAACCATTTCGGTTTTCCTTGGATCAAATAGCTTTGCTTTGCATGCAATTTGTCATGCAGTCTGTTATTCTGAAATAATTTTGCTCTTTCAGCCTCCATTAAATGGTGTGTTCTATTCCCTCTAATGGCTATTACTGCTGAACACAAAAGACCAGTCAAGCAGGCCAAATTAAACGGTCATTAATTGAAGGAGGCCATTATAGCTTGGCTGTGCTGCTTGGTGCTGTCTGTTTCAGTCATGACTGAATCACAGGGAGCTGATGGTGAAGCCTCTGGACTATTATGAACAAGTTATGATCATCGGCCATCTGACTAAAATAACTTTTTTTTATCTCAACAACATCATTCTCATGTTCATTACGATAACTTATTGTTGTATAAAGGCCCTATTGGGTAACAAGGCCTGATGATTTGTTCAGTTTAGCATTTTCTTTCTACCTGTGTATAGTAGTGGAAATGTCTGTCTCAAGTCTGCTGCTACTCTATTCCCTGTGGAGCATTTAACTCCGGGGTTAGATGAACACTGTTCAGGACAGGGGTGGGTAATATGGCCAAAATCTTCAAGGTAGTGTAATTTTATTTCATGATACAGTAATTGTTCTGTTAATTCAATTAAGAAATGGTTTAAATAACCATACTACATCACATTCCATTATTTTTTTTGGGGACTTTTCAATCAAACAAAAACAACTCTGTATTTACATCATGTGAGAATGTAGTAAGCAGTCCTGCTGCCCAAATCAAATTACCAATTAATCAAATTATTATAGCAGAGACACTAAGGGATAGCTCCCGCAGTGGAAATGGTATTGACGAATCATTACCGGTGGACACAATTCCACAGGTGTGCAGTATAGCATCATATCGCCCACATCTACTTATGGGTAACATAAGGTAAGCAATAGGTTAACAATTTGCATGTTAGTAGAAAGTAAAAAATACAAGGTTGATGTCACATACTGTTCTATTTTGAAATTTCTTTGAAAGACAAATGTGACATTCACTGAGAAGTTATTCTGCTGTGAAAAACAAAGAATTATCTGCACACTGAATAGTTTTGAAGCCCTGTAGGAGGTGTCATTTATTGTGACCTCTAAGAAGGTCTTGTGTGGTTTACATTGTATAGACTCACCTATTTACTACATGTGCATTCGATCAGCTCTGAGACCTCAGAGTTTGCAACGTCACAATAAATACCACCTACTTGGATTGATAATTACTCTGTGCAGATCATTCTTCTTTCATCGCTAAAGCTGCGTTCACACCGAAAGTGAATTTAATATTCGCCCCGCTTTACTTGCGCGAGTTTGACCGCTGGACATTTTGAGTGTTCACACATAAGCGTTTTAAGCGAATAAACACAGCCCACGGATACTACAGCTATATGAACCCAGAGTAAACCATTTGCTGTGATTTAGTTGCCATAAACGGATCAAACTGATGCTGAAATAACTACACTATGATGCCGTTTTGTTAGACATATGAATTCATACTTTGTCTGTCAGCAAGTCAGCAGGAAGACAACTTTTAAAATACGTGTTTTCTGAATGGAGTTCGGATCGATCAGGGCTATGCTATGCTAACCTGTTCACAGTAAAGTACAACCACAGCTGGAATAAAGTGACAGACACACATTTTCTAAACTCACCAGGTAGTTCAACTTTCTCGGTTTCTTTTCTCCAAGTAATGTCCAGCTTTGTCTGGTTTTTATATAAAAATGAAGTAGCAGTCCAGCAGAACTCTGGTGCCATCCGACGCTAACAACAAAAGTGGAACCAGATGTGCACAGAAGCTAGCTGCTGAGAAGCGTGAGTGAAGATAAATCAGGTTGTAATTCCAAAAACTAAAGTAAAAAGCTAATTTAATAAAAGTAGTTCACTCTGAGCTACTCCTGCTAGTAAACGGCGTAGTTGTCAGAGCAGATTCCAGACGCACTACGGGGGTTTATTTGTCTGAAAGCTGCAGCGCTACTCCCCATCCACTTCCCCGTTCTTTAGCAGCTCCCCGTCGGCCAGTGGATTGACATTACACCGCTCGCCTGTTCTTCTCCAAACAATGCTCCGAAGCTGCCAGTGACGTTTGGACAATCTCACCACTGATAGGCTTTTACAACATCGCGTCAAGCGAATTTCTCGCCCAAGTTGAAAAATTTGAACTTGCGCGAACCAGCGAATTGCGCGACAAACCTGGAGAAAATTCGCAGGAATTCGCGTCTTTGAATTGACTTTGTATGTAATCAAGCCGCCCACAAAACTGCATTCGCTTTCAGTGGGAACGCACCTTTACCTACAGGATGGTTTGGAGGTGTTCACATTCTTCTGTGTTTAAACTAGATTTACATCAGAGCAGCAAACACTCCACTTTTCAAAAACTTCAGGCTCCTTAGTACAAGGTAGAAAGTGAAAATACTCCTGCACACACTGCATAATTACTTTTCAGGATTTCATGTAAAACATGTTGGGAGTATTTTCACTTTTTACCTTACAACTAGACTGATGCAGTAATAGACAGTGGCAGTGCCGACAGTTTGTCGGACTTAGCAACAGTAACTAAGGGGGGCGGGGCTTTTATAAGTTAATTATAAGTATGTGATTCTAACTGACAGTCATACTGGTTTATTTGTTCAAAAAGCTATCCAGGAGCTTCTCCTTGCCCTACCACCTTAAGGAACCAGTGAGATAATTCAGGCAATTAAACCCATTATACCAAGGGAGTGAGCCTAATTAAAAGTCAATCCAATTTAGCCTTTCAGCCTGTCGGTAGGAGTCAGCACAGATAAGAACTTGGAGGATGGATGATTAGGGGAATGGGAGCGAGAAAGAACAGTGATCTTATCTGCATTCATCTGTCAACGTTTGGGTTGATTTGCTCCAAAAATAAAACACCATTGGATTTCTTAACCATTTGATTAGATACCTCAGCAGTTCTCATTGAAGTGAGAAGTAATTTAATAAAAAGTGAGGCTAGATAATTACTAATGCAGGCAGGCAATAATCAACATAATAACATAGATCTTTTATAGTATAACCTACCGTACACATTAGAAGTCTAGTACTACTACTGATGTCTGCTGCCACAGAGTTTATTTGGGACTGTCCACATTGTTTTAAATTCATGCTTTCAGTGCAGACATCAAACCTTTCCAACAATGTTTTTTATTTACAGTATGAGATCTGTTACTGTAGTTCAGCACCAGTACCTCTCTTTAAACCTTCAGTAACTATCATCATAAAGGACAAAGAACAGAAACAAATCCTCACATTTGAGCAGAAGGTGCTGGAAATGCAAAATTAAAGAACTGTAATTGACAGCATACACAAACATTTTTGTAACTTTTCTATAATGTAGTTCTTTCTTTCTTTCTTAGGATGTCTGTTATCACCAGCATAAGCATTGGCTGTTCTTTCTTTTTTCTCTCAAACTACACCAGGTTACAGGACCCTCTTCATGTTCTGCAGTAGAGACAGTAAAGTTAAGATAGCTCAAAAATTACTCAAGATGAAAACAACTATGTTTGTTACTGTAAGTAGGTGAAATAAAACCATGGCAAAAAGCCTGTACTTTACCAATACATATGTTCAACAAGCATAAACTCTCTCTCTCGCATCCACTGCTGTTGTGTTTTGGTTTTACACAAACTCAGAGTTCTAGCTCAGCTAATAGTGAATTGTTACAAAAAAGCTAAAATGAAAGCTGTCTGTAAGTAGTAACTGTTTAGCTTAGTTTGTCACGTATTTAAAAAAAATCTTGTAAACTGAGCTGCTGGCTGAGACAAACCACCTCTCTCTACCAGCTGTAACATTACCTGCAGGCAGTAAATCACATCAGCAGCAGAGGGAGGAGGAGGACAGGAGAAAGTACTGATACAGACTGATGTCTGAGTTCTTCATTCTTCCTAAACTTCACTCAGTAGTTTGCTATCGGGAGTATGATTTATTTTATTTACCTTTTAGATCTGTTTCCAGTAATATGTTTCCAGTATCTGTTGTAAACCTTACTATTGCTGTTCTAGAAACAGTGTTTAGAGATATATAAATAAAAATCAGTTCTATTCCTGTTCTGAAGTTAAAGACAATCAGGCTGACATAGGAAGTTCTTAGCTAATAAATAATAACACATTTAAGTGTTTTATTAGGCACACTTAAAGGTTCAGTGTGTAAGATTTAGTGGCATCTAGTGGTGAGGGTTGTGAATCGCAACCATCTGTCCAGTCTGCCACTACCCCGTAAGCTACGGTGGCTGACACAGCACAAAAGGTGTCTCTTCTGATACAGCAGAGAGTAGCCAGTCAAGAAATGAGATTTCTTTAGGTCTATTTATTAAGAAAGAATTATTTACTCAATTATTTCATTATTTAGTAAAACCATATGTTATTGCGACTTGGCCACTGACAGATGACATGGAAAATGTAAGCCAAGAGTGTGAAACACTGTCACTGTTTCTGCACCACAGTCCAATATAAACCACATAAAACATGAAATTTATACAAACATTGTTAAGGGAAACACATTCATTCTCTCTGTGATTATGGACCCTCGCCAAAACTGCCTGCCAACAATGATATCTACCCGTTGCCAGATTATGGTGCCTTGATAGTGGCAAAAAAAAAAAAAAAAAATGTGTGTATGTATGTATGTATATGTGTGTGTGTATATGTGTGTATATATATATATATATATATATATATATATAAAAGAATATAATCGATCACTTATTCTTTGCTCCCTTGATGCCATTTATAAAGAGCAGTTACAGAAGGGTCTCACTACTAATTCCACAATCTATATTTATCAAGCGATGTGCTAGACATGGGCTAGACAACTGACATGGAAAACCACCCTGAACACATCTCTTAGTCATCCTCTTTAGTCATCCCTGCCTCCATGCTTTCCTCATCCCACCTCTTGCTCACTCCACATGGAAAGCATACGTTTGCCCTCCAAATGGAAGGATTTTCTACTTGGCTTGCCATCAGTTAGCATAAACATATTTAGCATTTCTAGTTCTAGCAACTGTGAGAATGTAAGTTGGAGCCAAGGCTAAAAATTAACTCACAGCCGGAGGCATATTTAGATAAGGTGAGATGTCAAAAGTCCCAGGTTCAGTCTGTATTATCGGTGTCATGCTGTTACTGATCTGAGAGCTGTCAGGAGCACAAAGCCCATAGGGAAAACAAGCAGAAAGTGGCTTTACCCTGCTCTGCCCTGGGGTCCCCTCCAAATGTAAGCATGTGTTCACACCCATGTGTCTGTTGCAGTAGAGTCCGTGGCTGAAATTCCTCAGATAGCTCCAAGGGATGTTATCATTGAAGTCTGAATTCAAAGTTTTTTTCAGAATTTGAATTATTGAGTGTAATAATCGACCCAACAACCCACTACCTTAATAGTTCCAAAATAGACATTTGGTAAACTGATGTCTGGAGTAGTTATAAGTTAAAGGTGGAACATCTATAAACAAGATATACTTTAGGAGATGGAGTTGTTCAGCCAGACAGCAGATAGAGCCTGGGAAGAAACTGAAACCTTTGACGCCATAAACAGCACTTGACTCTGCTTTTGTTCCAAAAAGATACTTCTGAAAGTCATTTGAGATGTAGAGCTCCAACACAACACAGGTCTATTGCAAAGAATGTGAATAGTGTGCACACTCAACTGTGAGTACGAGTATATGACAAAGACAAAAAATTAGCTGGTCTACATATTGAATATTTCAAGCTCCAAAAATTTTATGAGGAGACATTTCGACCTTCAAGGTCTTTGTCAGGCAACAAACAAAAAGCAGTTGATAGACACAGACAAAGACGAGAGCTCCACCTACAACTAGGAGATCTGAAATGACAAAAACACTCCTAAAACAATCTATGTACGTAAAAACACATCATTGTCCTAAAAGAGGCTGTAACCTATACAGCTTTGGCTTGGAGGTAAAGCGGGTGTCCCGCTAATTGGAAGATCAGTGGTTTGATCCCCAGCTTCCTCCAGTCCGCATGTGTCTTTGGGCAAGATACCGAACCTCAAATTGCTCCCAAAGGCTGTGCCATCAGTGTGAGTGTGTGTGAATGATAACTTTCTTTAAATGATTAGATGAGCAGTTGACACCTTGCATGGTAGACTCAGTGTGTGAATGGGGTCAGAAGACTTGAAAGGCACAGTATAAGTATAGTCCATTTACCATATTTTTTTACAATATAATAGTATATAGTACAAATGTACAGTGAGTGAACAAAGTGCAATGTGATTATACTGCACCTAAGAAGAACAAATCTGTAAACAGTTTAAATTTGGCTCAGCAACCAGGTCTGAAATAACAGGGAATACATTTTCATACCTATCCGACACATTTTGTATTTTGAAAAGCACTCAATTAGAGAAACATTAGAGATTTGCCTAGTTGTTGAGTCAGCTACACTCCTAGCCTTGTACGTGCATGTTTTTAAGAAGGGAAGTTACTCAGTAAAAGAAATGTCTGTTCTTGGCAGCAATGCTAAGCAAGTCAAATCAAATATGATGTTGAATAAATCACAGTGAGGTTTCCAATCCATTACTGTCTACCAAAATGTTCCTTAGGATGCTTTACATTTAATCTTGAAGATATAATATAACATCTGCTGAATTCTCCAAGCAGCCAGTATGTTTATTTCCTTGTCATACACAGGATGGATGGCATGGTAAATAATAATAGCTTGGTTTTTCACCAACTTACACCACATACTGTATGAATTCTCACATTAATTTATCTAAAACTATTAAAGATAATTTAGGTCAAGCTGACTACAGGCCGATCCCTTCAACAGCCCACATCTCCCTGTCAGAGAAGGAGAACAGCACAGTTGTCTCAACTAATCCATTTTGTTATAATCAGCACTCCCTCACCACATTTTCATGTCCCTCAGCCTGTCTGGAAGATCTTTGAAACTGGCCATATTTAGTTAACTTAAAGCATATGCTGACATGTTAGTTGCTTTGTCAAGGTTGGTCATCAAAAGCTTATTTATTTAGCACAAAATGACTTTGGATTGCAAGAGTTTTAGGCTAGGTTTGGAAAAAATGCTTTAAAGTAAGGATGCCTTCAAACATAGACATGCCTAAATCAAATCAGTATTTGGTGTGAGCACACTTTGCCTTCAAAACAGCATCAGTTCTTGGTATACTTGCAAGAAGTCAGGGATTTTGTAGGCATATCATCAGATGCTTGATGAAACAAGATGAAACAAGGTAAACCACCTCAACTACAGGAACTGGGGTGCAGAAAAGTGAAGGCATGTGCTCTGGACTGATAAGTCAATATTTGAAATATTTTGCTGCAGCAGAAGGCAGGTTGTTTGCAGAAGGGCTGGAGAGTGGTACAAAAATGAGTGTCTGCAGGCAACAGTGAAGCATGATGGAGGTTCATTGCAAGTTTGGGGCTGCATTTCTGCAACCGGATTTAGGGATTTGGTCAGAATAAATTTTCTTCTCAATAATGGGAAGTACAGACAGGTACTTATTCATCATGCCAATTACCATCAGGGAAGCATCTTATTGGCCCCAAATTTATTGTGCAGCATGACAATGACCCAAACACACAGCGAAAGTCATTTAGAACTCTCTTCAGTGTGAAGAAGAAAAAGGAGTCCTGGAAGGGCTGCAGGGCTTAAAGTTCTCCGGCACAGCACCGGAATTGTGTGTGTGTAAGCGCCAGTCCTCAGCACAATCTGTATCTGCACAAAAGAAAGGTGACTGGCACTTCCTGACTACGTGGTCACTTATCAGAATCAGCTTTATTGCCAGGTATGTGTACACATACGAGGAATTTGACTCAGGATTGTACATTGCTCATGATGTGCTTACTCGTACAAAAATACCATAACACAATAATAAAATAATAATAAAATAAAATCAGACACAAACTACAATATAGACAACACTAATATACACACTATGAACTAAACAATATAGACATATTGACAAATAGTGCAGTGATGCAAGAGTAAACTATTATTCTCATTATGTACATGTTGAAGGTGGATATGATATACAGGTACACATAAATGTACACAGTTTGATGGAGCATAGTGCAAAGGATGCTGGAAAAAATAAACAAGACCTATGACCTGAGGTAGGCACTGAAATAGAGAATGGTGAATAAGTAAATAATAAGTGCCAGTAAACCAGTAAACAGGTGGCTGATTAGAGACAGAGTTACTGGGTTATTGCACAGGAATTGTTCCTGACACTGTGAGTCAGAAATCAGCTGTTCATCAGAGTGATGGCTTGTGGGAAGAAACTTCTTATGTGTCTGTTGGTTTTGGCGTACAGTGCTCTGTAGCACCTACCGGAGGGGAGGAGCTGCAACAGGTTGTGTCCGGGGTGAGATGGATCTGCAGTGATGTTTCCTGCCCGTTTCCTGACTCTGGAAATGTATAAGTCCTGAATGGAGGGCAGGTTGGCACCGATGATCTTTTCTGCAGTCCTGATTGTAGTCTGTCCCTGCCCTTTTTGTGGCTGATCCAAACCAGACAGTGATGGAGGTGCAGAGAACAGACTGGATGATGGCTGTGGAGAACTGGATCAGCAGGTCCTTAGGCAGGTTGAGCTTCCTGAGCTGACGCAGGAAGTACGTCCTCTGCTGGGCCTTCTTGATGATGGTGTCAGTGTTGCCCTCCCACTTCAGGTCCTGTGATATAGTGTAACCCAGAAACCTGAAGGATTCCACAGCAGACACAGGGCTGAGTATGGTGATGGGGGGCAGAGTGGGGGGGGCTCCTCCTGAAGTTCTCAATCATCTCCACAGTTTTGACCCAAGTTGACAGCATCATTCACTCACCCTGTAGGCAAACTGCAGGGGGTCCAGCAGGGGGCCTGTAATGTCCTTCAGGTGGGCCAACACCAGTCTTTCAAAGGACTTCATGACTACAGATGTCAGGGCGACGGGCCTGTAGTCATTTAATCCAGAGATGGAGGGTTTTTTTGGGACCGGGATGACTGTGGAGCGTTTGAAGCAGGAGGGAACTTCACACAGCTCCAGTGATTTGTTGAAGATCTGAGTGAAGATGGGGGCCAGCTGGTCTGCACAGATTTTCAGGCAGGATGGAGACACACCGTTGGGGCCAGGAGCCTTCCTGATCTTCTGCCTTTGGAAGAGGTGGCTCACGTCCTCTTCACAGATCTTGAGTGCAGGTGAGAGGTCAGAGGGGGATGAGGTGACTGTTTGAAGATGGCGTTGGAGTGGGGGAGAGGTGTTACTCTGGGCTTTTCAGACCTACAGTAGAAACCATTCAGATTGTCTGCCAGTCGTTGAGTACAAGCCGTGTTGGGGGATGGTCTCTTGTAGTTTGTGAGTGTCCGTAGGCTTCTCCACACTGACGCAGGGTCGTTGTCTGCAAAGCTGTTATTTAGCTTTTCAGCGTAGCATCTCTTTGCACGCCTTGCACTCTTTAGTCAGTGTTCCTGGCCTGGTTGTACAGGACTCTGTTCCCACTTCTGAAGGGTTTTTGGTTGTTGTATGTGCGGAAGGTTTTAGTCGGCACACATGTCCTCACAAAGATGGATGTCACAGTGTCAGTTAGTTCGTCTTTGACTCGTTGGTCCATCTTTACAACAGGTTTAGCAGATTTCAGTTTTTGTCTGTGTGTCGGGATAAGATGAACCAGACAGTGATCAGAGAGTCCCAAGGCTGCACGGGGAACAGAGCGATAGGCGTCCTTTAATGTTGTGTAGCAGTGGTCCAGTGTGTTAGTGTCCCTGGTGGGACACTTAATATGCTGTCTGTAGTTTGGAAGTTCATGACTGAGGTTTGCTTTGTTAAAGTCCCCAAGAACAATGAGCAGGGAGTCTGGGTGTTTTTTCTCCACGTTAGTTATCTGGTCGGCCAGGTGTATTAACGTCTCACTAACACAAGCCTGAGGTGGAATGTAAACAGCGACCAGAACAAACGAGGAAAACTCCCGCGGTGAATAAAACGGTTTACAGTTTATAAATAATGTCTCTAGGTCAGGGCTGCATGATTTCTTCAACACTGTCACATGTTTTGCACCAACATTCGTTAATATAGAAACAGAGTCTGCCTCCCCGTGTTTTTCCCGTGAGCTCTCTTTCGCGATCCGTGCGGATGAGATTAAATCCCGGTAGAGGAAGTGCGCTGTCCGGGATCGGTCGGTGAGCCAGGATTCGGTGAAACAGAGGGCAGCAGTTCTGCAGAAGTCCGAGTTAGTTCTGTTGAGGAGCAGTAGTTCGTCCATTTTGTTGGCCAGAGAGCGGGCATTCGCCAGGTGGATTGATGGGAGCGCACTACTGCGCCGTTTCCGAAGGATCCCAAACAGAGCTGCCGCTCCTCCAACTAGTAACTCTGGGAAAGTTCCAGGGTCAATAAAGAGCGGTGGAATAGTATGAGCAGTTATAAGTCCAATGTTTAAGAGCTCTTCTCTGGTAAAAGTTGCCAGAGAGGGACAGCAGAAAACAGCGTTAATAAACAAAAACACGAAAAGCACTATGGAGCATAATCCCGAGGCGGCCGTCTGCGGCGCCATCTTGGTTCTGTTGTATTGTTCTATTGGCTATTGTAGGCCCTGGACAGGGCATCGAAGTTTCTATTGGGTCAATTAAGGTGTCATTCAAAAGGTGTACCGGCTTTTTTGTTTACATGCTAGCGGTAGTTAAACGATGTAGCAGCAGTCCGTGTGTATTTATTGATATAAAAATGCATTTTGGACTAAATGTTTTACTTTTGGATCATCTGGACCTTTGCCAACATGTCATGGACAGTTTTGTCGGAATATAATCCATCGATAGGCTACGGCTTCTTGGGTAAGCAGTGTCAGTTTTGATTATTGGCAATGCAAATGGCTCACCGGCGGTACCAGTACCGGACTTTTCTTGCGTACCAGCACCTGCCCTCTCCTTGTCAGGTTCTCTGGGCATTATGTAACTCTCACGTGTTTCCGTTCTCGCCTGCCTGCTAATCTAAAAGTTTGATGCGCTACAGCAAACTTTAGAAATGTTGAAGTCATTGTTCTGGATGAATAATTATTGAAGAGTTAGTAGTACTTAGAATTAACTAATTTGAAACTGACGACCATGTAGATAATTTTTATTACACGGATTAAATGAATGGAAACAGCCCACACAAATGAAACTGCTGTCCTGGAATTAATATTATACTAGTGGTAAGATGTATAAACTAGGGTATTATCTGAAATTATAATGAATACCCTAACATTAGCCCTGATACAAGCCGAAACACAAGGCAACATGTAAATGAGGAGTACCAGTAGGGTGGGGCATTTAATTTAATTTAATTCATTTGAATCGTAGACAAATCAGCACTTCATTTTTCTGTTTAGATATTTATTTTGTTGAGGAAAAGGGACTGAAAACAGATTTGACCTAATGTTACTCATAATTGTTTTGAATGTTCTGCCCTTTGGCAACAAGTGTTTGTTCTGACCTGAAAGAAAAGTTTAAAACCACAATTAACCATCTGGTTTCTTCACTCGGGAGCAAAAACCAGCCTTTAAACTTGAGTGATTTGACATTTATTGTGATAATTATCTATATCCAATGCTAGGAATTTTTTTATCATGATAACATTTTCGCCATATCACCCAGCCCTTGTTCCACTTCAAGCATTGAATTTTACCAGAATGCAGGAAATTAAGTGTTTAATGCTCAAAATTTCAGGGGGAGGACGTCCAGACCCCCCACATTCAATTTTATTTGATCAAAACAGTGTACAATTATCTTATTGTCTTGTTCTTGTGAACCCAGTATCATAAATCCTCATGTCTTGTGAGCTAAGTGTATTGTCACACCCGTAATCTAAGCCACTATGCCCACTGCTTTTCAACGCGCTTTTACGCTCCTGCCCCTTATCCTCCATCTTTGTCGTAACCCCTGAACGCATTTCAGGCACAGAAAAATGTCTTGCTTTAAGCCCTGATCTCAACGTGAACAAGTCCGCCTGGGATTACATGAAGAGAGAGAAGCAACTGAAGCTGCCTAATTCCACAGAACAACTGTGGGTAGCCAAGGTGTTTCGGCCAACCTACCTGCCGAGTTATTTCAAAACCTATGTGCAAGTGTACCTAGAAGAATTGATGCTGTTTTGAAGGCAAAGGTCACACCAAATATTGATTTGATTTTGCTTCTTTTATTCTCTTTGTATTTTGTTAGTAGATATAATTTATTAACATGTCTATCTTTGAAGCATTCTTACTTTACAGCATTTTTTCACACCTGTCTAAAACTCCTGCTGGCTACCGTAGACTCGACATTTCCTGTACGATTCTGGCTAGGAAGACTGTCTCATGTCATCACTTCCTCTTAGGCTTGGGAGGTATCACAGTATTACGGTATACCAGGGTATTAAGAAATCACGACCGTCAAAAACACAGACAATCCTCTTTCTATTAAACACATACAAAGATGCTGTATTGAGCGGATGTATTGTACTGGAATGCTTTGTCAAATAGCCAGACAATCATCTACAACTAGGGATGCACAGAAATTAATTGGCCAAAAATAGCAAAACAAGCACTTTCGTTTCATTCATCATTTTACCGAACAATTACGTTGACATGTCAGAATGTGTGGAAGCATTTTAAAATGTCTGCGAAAGACGCAAAAATCACCGTTTGCAGACACTGTTCTGAATTGTCTCCTAGCACATCCACTTAATCTGTGGCTGACTTCTTAGAAAAGGCAAAAAATGGTCTGTACCGCTTTGAGTCTGTCACTCGTTTATGAGAAGGCGATTAAGGTAGCCGCATCTAAATCTGAGGTACACATGAATTCGAGCATGGTAAATCCACTGAAACGGACCAGTGCGAGCTGACAGGCAGGTTTGAGACTTTATCCTGTCATTTTATTCAATTTATGTATTTATTTAATAGGGACAATGCACAATATATGTACTGTTCCAGAAATAGCTAAAAGCTAATTTCTATCTGCTGTCCCTGGGCAAGTGCCAATAGCGCGTAAATTACAGGAAAAAAAAAACAACTAATCCCAAATCCAAACCTTACATTTCATAAATATATAAAGGCCAAACAATTCAAATAAGCCAAATATAACAAACTAAAAACACACTCAAATATACCAAACCTCCCAAAACCATAATAAATTCCCTTATAAAACACATCAACAATCCAAATACAAAAATAAACAAACTGTCATTACAAGAATTTTCAGAGACAAGTGTTGCAGAGAGTCCTACCTGAAGAGAGGCTATGAAGTCTTCATGTGGCGCGATAGGAGAACCACATGCAACATTATTTATCAAATTGGGTCGGACTTGATGAATTACGCACGAGGATACACGGGACAACATACGGTTTTCAAAGTGTTTATACACTATAGAAATAAGATTAATCACAGAAAGTATAAAACATATTACATGTGTCCATTAAAAGTAAATGTACACATGTAATTTACTTTACTGGACCCTCTCGGGACTCAGACCCACCCCCCATAGTCTCTCCAAATCCTGTGGGAGAAACAGAGTAAAATGCACATTTTGACTATTTAATTTATGCAATGGTTAAAAAAAAAAAAGAATAGGCAAAATACTTGTTTGGTGCATCCCTATCTACAACGCGACAACCACCTTCACTTTTCCAGTAATCGGTAAACACACATACGGGAGCTTTAGCTGCAGCCTTTATTCGCTGCTGCTCACCTTTTCCTCTGCTCTGCTGCTTTCGCCTGCCGCTACAACATCTCCCCATTTATGACAAATGTTCACGACGTTGTGTCCTTTTCATCGCCTTCATTACTGTTTCTGGCACTGTGCAGCGCATATAAGCCCTACAGCTCTCTCTATTGTTTCCACTAGCACGCACGTGTCGCAGAACAGATATACTGTATATACCCCAGTGAAAAAAATAAATATTATTTATGCATTAAATAGAAAGTCTTGTATTGAATGATGTGGCATATTTTTGCATCCATTGTATTTACCTATTAGATTTTTAGCATTTTATAATTTTGAAAATCAAGGAATTTTCCATTTTTTCATGCTTTTTTCCTCTATTTGCATGTGACTATAGGCACTCTTAGTGTTCCATTACACTGCTGTCATTCATGAACAGGTCAAATTTGCTTTGGTCCCCACAGCAGCCTTAGGGCTCTCCCAGATGGCTGATGACAGATGCCCACAATTGCTGTTGCCCTTGGTAGGAGCGCAGTCCCTCCCTCCAGATAAAAAAAAAAAAAAAACTGTCCTTCCAAATTTCCCCCCAATGTCCCACTTCTCCCACTTGTCCTAACCTGATTTTTACTTATAATTTATTTTCCATCTTCTTCTGTCTTGTGTTTCTGTCCGTCTACCTACTGTATTTTACTTTACTTATATATTGCTCCTTTTTTAGCTGGATGCTTATCAAGGGTTTTAGCCACAATGGAGGTGTTTATGTCCTGTCATTGGGTAAAAAAAAACATGGCAGGCAAATGTGGTATTGAATCATCTGTGTAATATTTTCAGTGAAAGGATACGTGTTGTGAAAGATGGATTGGGGAGGTCTACCATATTTGCAGAAGGCGATGTCCACAGTGAAACCTTGCTATGGACAATTCTTTTATACTTTTATTTGTATGTATGAATGATGGATATTCTATTTTTCCGAAACATGAAATAGTTAAATGTGCAGGGCGAGACATGGTGAAAAAAAGCCTTAATAACAATGTAACGATTAGTAAGTATTTCTTCAATATCGGTGTAGCATTTTGCTTTGGGTTTGGTAGGCGTTTACCTTTTTGAAATCCAGGTTAGGTTACGACGGTAGAGGTCTCAGTGGTCGATGACTATCAGCCGTTGGCAGCCCAACCCTAAAAATGATACCAAGTGACCTGGTCAGATCAGTATTTTTGCATGTTTTAGCCAATTTTCTGTAAAATACATCCCAAGAATATTTTAAAGAATGCCAAACAGTTACATATTTTGTGTATTTCCTTCCTTACAAGAAGCCATTGGTTTCCAAAAAATTTATTGATTTCCATTTATTTCTGCATGCTATGAAAATAACCTTGTACCACGATGTAACCTTGTGTTTTGTCAAAACTGTGCTACTGAGCAGAATTTACACAAAAAACTGCACTTACAGTACTAAAACACACTATAGTGATAAGGTACTGTAGCTTTGACAATCAAACAAAGGCATGGTGCACGTTCAGAAATTAACATTTTGGTTTACTTTTAGGTTTACAGTGTATAATGTTTATAATAAATGAGCTAAAACATGTATTATCATGTCCTTAAACAGTAAAAACATCATAAATGAAACTAAAATTGCCCATTATGTTTTCATGTGACAGGAAATCCAGCCTTTCTGCCTGGCCATATGCTAGAAGACACTTTAGTTTAAGAGACTCCACCTGGGGGAAGGAGATTACATTTAGTCATTCCTGACTGTGGTTTACCTCAGCGGTGTTTATGCGGAGCACAGAACTACCTTTAAGTGAATGTGTCGCGGTTTGTGCTGTAAGAAGATTAAGTGCAAGGACAGGGATGTATTTAAACGGGCATGGCCACTGGGTTTCTCTGATTATTAAACAGTTTGTGCCAAAATGTGGCCTATGTTTAGATTGCTTCTTGTTCCCTCACCAAAGCAATTGCATTCACCAAAATAGTGGCAATATTTTCACAATTGAAAAGATGCTGTTTTGTAATTCATTGTTTTATGTTATAGCACTTGCAAGATAATTATTATTTGATATTGAGAACATCCTACTAAATCCAATTATGGTTTACCAGTGTTTCTTACAGGTAGAGAATTGTTTTGTGGTGGTTGACTCTTGGGGAACGGATCAGGAATTATTTCTTGTGCTTAACAACATACTCAGTTGATCTTCAAAAACTAAAAGTCATAAAACACAATAAATAAAATAAAGTACACTTGTAAATTTTCACATTAAACACTAACTAGTAACTAATAACAGGCTTCCAAGCTTTACGCTTCTGTGAACAGTAGCTATAAAGCAGGTTTTACCCCCACACATGTTAGAAGTGATCACTCAGAAACGCATCCCGCTCCTTCTGACGAATCTTTGAGTCTATTGCTGAGAACAAGGTCTTACCTTCTGAAGTACAGAAGAGGAGCTTTGCTACCTCACCCCATTCATTTGTTAAATTTTGACATACAGTTTGCGTGTGGTCACCACCTGCACCTCTTGCATCACCACACAAAGGCTTCATGTAATCCTCCACATAAACACGATGACAGCTGCAAGAATCTCATCAAATCTAATTCATAATGTGTGCGTCCTTCCCTTATTAAAGGATTTTTTGTCCATACTGCTTATACTGCTTTGTTCCATTGGATTACTAGATGTAGTGGACTTTTAATTCTCTGTGTAATGTGGATAATATATGGTGGTATGGCTTCCACTACTGAAACCTAGCCATCATCAAAATCAGTGGTTCCCAACCACAAGGCAGCTGACCAGTCATGGTGTGAAGTGAAGTAGGTGTGATGGCTTCGGAAAAATACAGAAAGGGTTGCACACAGCCCCCTTTTCTCCGATGAACGGTGTAGGGAAAGGGGATTTCCGAAACTGTTTGACCATACGACAAGCACTTCTGTAGTAGCATACTGGCTGCCTAACCTTTAGTTTGACCGTGAAATCCCATCCCCTCCATGAGACCACTGCATCAAAGTTGTCGATATAAAAGCTTTAGGTGGGATGCATTTTTTGCACTTTGTTTGAATTGATGTCATGGTGTAAGTGCTTTTTTGTATGTCACCTGTGTTTTAAAACAGCTTTGAAATACCTGTCATGTTCACACTATTGATACCAATAGTGGTCTGTAATAACACGCTAGAATAATGCCATATGAATTTGGTATAAAGCGTGAGAAAATTCCCCAACACCAAAATCGCACATCAGGATTCATGTGTAACATCACTAAAAGTTAATTTGAATTTACTTTTAAAGAAAACAGTATAAAAATTGTATTATTCATTTGCCTAGTGATAATCTAATGGATTTTCATATTCAGTAAGCCTGTTGGATTGGTTGAGTAGCCTGTATTGGCAAATATAGTACAATACTTAGCCAAAGAGGTGGCGTGCAGGGCTGTCTGGTCCTGTGGAGCCTCCCAGCACATCAGAGAAGGTGACAGCTGATTGGCTGCTTCAACAACTTGGATTACAAACACTTAGCTAGAGCAGGTTTATGAGTGTGTGTGTGTGTGTGTGTGTGTGTGTGTGTGTGTGTGTTTGACACAGTTTATTTGCTTATTGTTCTTTAGGCATACTGTAGTTCTTCTGAAATTTACTCTGTGTGTGTGTCCTCGGATACCAGTTGTCTAATTAAAGAGCTGGCATGTCAGAAACTTGCTCTCCCTCTTTGTTTAACATTGGATCTAATCTCCTGCTATAGAGCACGCGTGTGTGTGTGTGTGTGTGTGTGTGTGTGTTATCTGGTGATAGCTGTGATGTGTGTACAAGATGGATGCCAAACCAGTACAGACATTTGTTGGGAACCTGGCCAAGCTACCCCAGAGGGGAGAGTGCATATGTGTGTATCTACATGGTTGTGCATTTTCATGAATTACCCATGCTGCTGGGGCTCCACAGCATGTTGAGTTGCCATTAGTTTCATATGTATTTATATGTTTTGCTAAATAGTCTGGCTTTGAGTGTGAGTCACCATTACATCTGGTACACTAAAACATTTTCTGTTGTTTACTATGGAAATGTTTCATCATATAAACACACAAATTGCCTTATTTTCATTTACCAGGTCAAAAGTTGTCAGCAGATGTTCTAGTTTAAAATTATTTTGGGGTTGTTTGACTTACAGAATAGCCTAGAGTGCATGGTCTAAAAAATTGTGTCACTGCCTTCAATGTTACGCACAATCATATGCACATATATACACCCCCAACCCCCACCCCTATGTTCCCAGAACCAGTTGAGTCCAAGGGAAATGTAGAGACTAAAAATATGCGCTCTCTTAACAGCTCCCACTCACTTACCTAACAGAGTGAATCACTGCAATATATGAGTGGAACATTTGCAAATGACCTTGTCATAGAGATCTGACACACAAAATACCACTCATGCTGTGGGATTACAATATGTATGCCAACACAGTGTCATTATGGTATACATACTCCACATTGAATAGTGTGTTGTGTGTTGCTCTGAGAGTCATGGTGTGTGTTTTTCTACGTGTTTTTCACCCGTGTTTCTGTGTGTGTGTGTGTGTGTGTGTGTGTGTATTTCAGTTGTGTGCTTTTATGCTTCATTGAGTCCTCCAGGTGAGTCATGCTTCTCCTTGGGCTCCTTTTTGTGATAAAGAGTTCTTTGTCATCCTTATTTTAAATGCACCGCAGAAAGAAACATGTTCACACGACTAAGAAAAGTCGGCCGTTCATGACCATCATGAATTCTTTTGTCTCTGAAATGAGAGAAATTAGTGGAAAAACGCGCATTACAATTTTTACAATTTGTAATTTATCATCTTCAGATTCTTGGTTTGTCTAACCAACACTCAAAAGCCCAGAAGATTTTCAATTTACTATCACATAGGACAAAGAAAAGCAGCAAATCTTCATATCGAGGAAGGCACAACTAGCCAACTAGTGAATTTATTAGAAAGTATTGCCATTTTTTCTTCCAAAAGTGACTATTTGATTATTAAAATAATAGATGAACACATTCATTTTCTGTTGATCAACTTTACTGCTTTTGCATAGACTTAACTGACCACAAATTGTAGAGATAAAACGGTATTAAAATCATGATTATAGTGACCAAAATTATCAGTCATCAGTATTATCGGGGTACTGTTGAATTGTGTTGAAAATGTTCAGAAAGTACCAATACACACACTGAAATGATTTCACCAAGTTTTACATTGAAAACCACAAATAAAATGAATTGCACTGTGCTCTTCTTGTTTGCATAAACATATAAAAAAATAGCAGCCAAGCCTTTTTGTAAACTTATGAAAACCATATGCATTAACATTAAAGATGTTATAAAGTAGATGCAGTGATTACAATTAATGAATGATTATTTTGCCCTCAAATTTTACTGAAAAGGGTTGTACTGTAACTGTGCTCAACTATTAAAGGTGAAATATTTTTTGATTCACAAATATCAAAAATTTGATGATCTAAATGTGAATTTATAACATAATTAACAAGATGGAAAGCACATGGCGGACCTTGGAAGTGCAGCGCCAGTCTTTGCACAACACAGAAATGTTCCCCTATATTCATTGCATTGCCGCTGCTGAATAAATGACCTCAGCTACTAAAATTTCACACTGATTTTTACTGGCATGCTGCGCGATCAAGGCTAGGCTATATTCCTCTCCTTATTCTTCAAAGGACGTCTGCGGGATAGGTGCCGTTTTAAAAGAAAAATGTAGTTAGGTTTTTTAAGGGCAGTGCAATGTGTGTGCTTTGGTCTGGGAGCTGAGCAGGACTTGATGGGCAGAGTCATGTGACTACACGTGGTAGTGTGTTTTTAAGGGGAAAGTACATGAACACACACAGTGGAGAAAATATTAACAGGATTAAATAACCAAAATAATAAATCTATATCTATCTAATAAATTTAATTAATCACCCAGCCCTAGGTCCAGTCGAACTGGACTTAGTTGAAGATACTTGGAGCCTCTTGGGACTAGAGGCGAAACATCTTCAGGTGTCTTCAACCAAGTCCAGTTGCCCTTGATTTAATCTTCCTTGGAGAAATTAGTAGTGAATTTATTAGAAAGATCACATTTTATTAAGGAGACAATTAAAGTCAGAGGGAGTCAGAGAGTCTGTCATCAAGAAACACTTTTTACATCATCCATTGTCATTTCAATTCAGTCACATGTGAGGCTGATCATTCCTGAGTTTAGTTCAAATAGATGACAATAAAATGTAGCCTAATACACTGCGAGTAAAATCAGCTGAAGAAATGTAAGAATGAAAGCGCTGCTGCGCTACAAAAGCGTTGGACTGATATGATGTAACACAGTGATCGATCGGTGACGAGTGATGTGACTTGCATATAAAATGTGTTGTAGTGTAGATAGATATCAGAAGATGAAATAAAGGCAAAGCCTACAACTACGCTTCAGCTTTCATGAGTTAGGCTACATCATTTCAGTTTCCACTAAAACATTTAGCCTAATAAATTATAATGTTCAAAACACACCATAATCATATACTGAGTTATTCAATAATGAATTCACAATGACAATAAATACAGATGCACATAAATAAATAATATAAACATTGTGCCAGTAGAAATGATCATGTGCCTCTGAGCAGGACACAGTATACAGGTGCTGGTCATATAATTAGAATATCATCAAAAAGTTGATTTATTTCAGTAATTCCATTCAAAAAGTGAAACTTGGGTATTCATTCATTACACACAGACTGATATATTTCAAATGTTTATTTCATTTCATTTTCAATTGTGATGATTAAAACTGACAACTAATGAAAAATCCCAAATTCAGTACCTCAGTAAATTAGAATATTACTTAAGACCAATACAAAAACAGGATTTTTAGAAATGTTGACCAACTGAAAAGTATGAACATGAAAAGTATGAGCATGTACAGCACTCAGTACTTAGTTGGGGCTCCTTTTGCCTGAATTACTGCAGCAATGCGGCGTGGCATGGAGTCGATCAGTCTGTGGCACTACTCAGGTGTTATGAGAGCCCAGGTTGCTCTGATAGTGGCCTTCAGCTCTTCTGCATTGTTGAGTCTGGCGTATCGCATCTTCCTCTTTACAATACCCCATAGATTTTCTATAGGGTTAAGGTCAGCCGAGTTTGCTGGCCAATTAAGAACAGGGATACCATGGTCCTTAAACCAGGTACTGGTAGCTTTGGCACTGTGTGCAGGTGCCAAGTCCTGTTGGAAAATGAAATCTGCATCTCCATAAAGTTGGTCAGCAGCAGGAAGCATGAAGTGCTCTAAAACTTCCTGGTAGACGGCTGCGTTGACTTTGGACCTCAGAAAACACAGTGGACCAACACCAGCAGATGACATGGCACCCCAAACCATCACTGACTGTGGAAACTTTACACTGGACTTCAAGCAACGTGGATTCTGTGCCTCTCCTGTCTTCCTCCAGACTCTGGGACCTTGATTTCCAAAGGAAATGCAAAATTTACTTTCATCAGAGAACATAACTTTGGACCACTCAGCAGCAGTCCAGTCCTTTTTGTCTTTAGCCCAGGTGAGACGCTTCTGACGCTGTGTCTTGTTCAAGAGTGGCGTGGTGGTTCTTGAAGCACTGACTACAGCTGCAGTCCACTCTTTGTGAATCTCCCCCACATTTTTGAATGGGTTTTGTTTCACAATCCTCTCCAGGGTACGGTTATCCATATTGTTTGTACACTTTTTTTCTACCACATCTTTTCCTTCCCTTCGCCTCTCTAGTAATCTGCTTGGACACAGAGCTCTGTGAACAGTCAGCCTCTTTAGCAATGACCTTTTGTGTCTTGCCCTACAGAACTAGACTTAGAGACTATTTAAAGGCCTTTGCAGGTGTTTTGAGTTAATTAGCTGATTAGAGTGTGGCACCAGGTGTCTTCAATATTGAACCTTTTCACAATATTCTAATTTTCTGAGATACTGATTTTGGGGTTTTCATTAGTTGTCAGTTATAATCATCAAAATTAAAAGTAATGAACACTTGAAATATATCAGTCTGTGTGGAATGAATGTATACATTATACAAGTTTCACTTTTTGAATGGAATTACTGAAATAAATCAACTTTTTGATGATATTCTAATTATATGACCAGCACCTGTAAATACAGAATGCAGGTGTGCAGGTGTTTGGTAAACAGGTAACAGCTATAGAGAAAATATGCTGATCTGTGGTGAAAACTGTGAGACTTTATTAGTATCAGTATTTATCAGCACAGTGCTCGTGTGTGCAGACACAAACACACCATCAAAAGTATCTCCGGTTGTTGGAACCAACTGACAGCTTTGAACAACTGATCAAGCTATGATCAGCTGCCACCATCATCAGAAATGGACGTTGCTTCACGTGACAATTCAGAGGAAAGGACGCCTTATGTCTCTAAAAACATATTTCCTTATTTTTTCTCTCCTCTCATGGTTTCCGTTCGTCTCTCCATGCATCCCCAGTGGGTGACACAAGTGAGGGAAACGTGGATGCAATTCTTGCACGCTCTGTCTCCCTGTCCCTTCTCTCCAGCCACAGTTCTCTTTTCCTAGTTTCTTCAGTGCCATTCTCCAAGCATCCACCACAGGTCGTCTGACTTTTCCTCCTTTCCTCATCACCTGACTGCCCCACTGATTTACACACCTGTACCTACTCATCAGCCCTGTAGTCACCTGAGCTTCTCCATCCATCTCCCCACTTGCATCTCATCCACTCATCAGCCACTTACCATATACCAGTTCATTTCCTTTGTTCCATGCCAGTTCATTAAGTCAAGTTGCTATATCGTACATGCCTTGCTCTCTAGTGACTGTTTTCTGTTCTGTCCCATTGTTCCTGAGACTTGTTACCTGCCTGTTTTGGACCATTGCTTGTCTGATTTTGCTTCCTCCTGTGTCAGATCGGTTTTCCTGTTTGGACTGCCTCTCTGGTTCTCACCCTCATCCCTCATCCTCCTGTACCTCATTGTGCTTTTACAGTCTGCATTTCCTCATCCACCATTTCCATAAAATGTGGCTTTTTGTCCATTTCTCTGCCTTCTCTGCACAAATTACAGTATAATTAAGAGGTGCAATTTGTGTGGAAAAGGTTCAGTTCATATTTTCCCTGCATGCAGGGTTCCCTAGCAACCTAACAGTAATTGTAGTCCACCTGTCGTTCAGTTCAATATTCATTTTGACTGTTAAGACAAAAAAAACCTGAAGATGTTGGCATTTTGTGTGGGGTAAAAAATCATCTAAATGTATTGCACTTAGACACAATCACTTATCACTCAGTAACTGTATCATATGTAGTGACTATTAGATACTTAGGTCATTACTCATATTCCTCCACCGTCCACTTATTCCATGTCAGGCCGAGCACATTAACTGCTGTCGTTTGTTGTCGACGTAATGGAACAGTGATGACAGCTGTTGCGGTGAGGAAACTCATCTTGACCTTAGTGTGTGGATGCCATTTTTAAAAGAGCATATGTCTATACCGAAGCGTCCCAATAACAGCTGCCATGCAAATAAATGCCGGAGGCCTCGGTCCACATTATAACACATCTGGATTAGACATGCTCGTTCCAGGAAGTTTCCTAGATCGCAGACCAGAAAGAGCTGCGGAAGTTCACATGTTCAGGTGGATTAATAGCCTAGGATGTGTTGGATTTCTTCTGTCTTAGCAAAGACTTCGTTCTTTGAAATATATTCTTAGGCCACCTTGTAGTTGTGTATGATTATTGTGGCTTCAACACTGACTGTCTAGAGACAAACGGGCAGAGTGTACAGTTAAGGAACCAAAAAAACCTTACATAGCCACTTAGCCTTTGTAGTGTAATAGATATACAGTTGCAAGGAATTAAGTGCAGCTATATATAGAGAAGTGCCATACTTTACTGTGTCACCTTCAGAAAATGATCCTCACGATGACAAGTGATTTTATTGTAATTATGTGATTTAAAAATGGAACAAGATGTTTTTTAAAAAAGCTCTTCCGATCTCTTTAGATCAGCTGTTAATTTTGCGATAATTGTAAATTTGAATGTTCCTGAAGAAAACCTGATATTTTCAAAACTTTTTGAAAGCGCATTATTCCAACTCTTGTGCTCCACAGTGCCAAAGCTTCTCTTGCAGCAGCCCCTCATTTGTCAAAGCTTGGTGATAAACAAGTTTGCCCCCGGTGTGAAACCAGAGCACATCAAGGCAGGCAGCACGTCATACAGATGGGCAGAGCAGCTTGCTAGAAACAGGCTGAATAGATGGCCAGTTTCATAGCTAACTTTCAGTCTATCTCTGCCTCTATCCACCATCTCGTATTGCCAGATTAACATTAAGAACACTTTAATAGAAACAATGATAAAGAAGTAGTGGTAGCCTTTACAGGGTCATCTTAGGTAGTGACTAAACTTCTTGTTTTCTTTTCATGAAGATTTTACACACTATCTCAGCTTTTCTAAACCATAGCATAAGACATAAAGACTTAATGCTTAGACTAAAGCTATGTTATTCTCTATAGAAACAAGACCGAGAGTCTACAGACATGCTAGAAGCTCTGTGAGGCTGTATGAAGGCACAGCAGTGCTTTGAGCTAAATGCTAACATCAGTATGCTAACATGCTTACATGGACCTGGAGCTACTCTTTATAGCTGTTTCAACATGCTGTGGTAGACTCTGGTCAGCTGATTGTTTTATTCTTTGGTGCTGCTGTGTTTTGAACAGAGGAGCTGCAGATCACCTTCTAGTGGGCAAACTATGCAGCACTTATGACATGAGGGAAGGATCCGTCTCTGTTTCTTTTCTAATAGTCATAAATCGGTTGTTATAAGTGGTGATGCCGATTTATCTGCAAGTAGCTTACATCGGCTGATAATATCTGCATAACTATAAATCGGTTGGGCTCTAGTGTTTAAAGACAATCTTGAAATAATCCTCTTTGCACAAGCCTACCAAATCAGTCAGGATACAAAAACTGTGCCGTAGATATAGTTACAGTTTTGGCAGTCCTATGACTATTACCCAAACATTGGCCTGGCCAGGGACTGGTAAAGAACCATATACATGTCAAAGAGCAAAATTAACAATTCTTCATTTATGTAGGTATCCATATGGAAAACATTACACTGTAGCTATCCAAGTGAGTCCCTTGATAGAGTGGTTTACGAGGTTGACAGGTCATTTCCATGCAGCTGCATAAAGCAAATATGTTTAGCATGCTGTTAGCAGAAAAAATTGTGTGTGAGACAGAAAGATGATTTTTTAATCTCTTTTTTTGTTTGGCTGGGGACAAGAATATATTCAAACTACAGAAAGGATGAAGTTGAAATCCTTTGAAGCAGATGCACGTCTGCAGAGTTGTGATAATAGCACTTAGTGATCTTCCTGGTGCTGTGGTGGAATTGTGAGGTCAGGGGTTGGACGCAAGAAATCAGTGTCTATTGAACATGTTTTGCAATAACTTGAAAAACTTGTTGTTACGTACAATTAGTATTAAAATTTCTGTCCTATCCTTTGGCCAATAATTCTTATATGTTAATCATTTTCATTCTACAGACCCTATTCATTTATTTCACCTGCTGAATCTTTAAGATAGATACATAGATATTAATATAATTTTTTGTTTTTTTTTACACATTATGAATAAGAAGTTTTCTCATGCTTACTGTATCTGTTTACGCAAACGCACATCTCCTAGTACCTTGTCTCATGTTGATTTATGATTTCAACTGTTATAAGTGGCATCAGGTCAGAGAGCGAGAGAGAGACATAAAGCAACTTTCATGACCTGGGGTTTATATCCTTGGCTCTCATGTAGTCTTTCCTCATCCTGGACCAACAGACAGACAGGCTGATGAGTGCTGGTATTTAAAGAGCTGCTGGGGCCAGATAGCTTCATTGCTAAGAGGACAGCATAACAGATACAGCATAACAGACACAGGAGATCATTATAGAGAAAGGTACCTAGTTTCTGATGCTTGAGCTCCTCTCAGAGCTTTCTGTGTTGGACAAACAAAATAGTTCCAATGCTACACAGAGATCCTGCTGCCGACTCGCTGGGATTTATCTCCAACCACAGGGTCTGTAGTCTGAGGGAATGTCTCCTGCATGGATAACACTACCAGTAAGTAACTCATACTACTTTACTGTACATAAAAAATCAGAACAAGATGTTCAGAGACTTTCTGCAAGCTATTGATTCGCATGTGATATAGCAGTAGCAAAATACATTAACTTTGTGAGGGGCATGTACACTCATGCACTTATCTGTGTATCTTTTGCTGGTAGTATTTAGATATTTATAGTGCGTCAGTCCTGCTGCTCATTTGCTCACTATCACACCTCATTAAGTCCTAATTTCTTTATGAGTCATGTCAATATTTGTATGTTTATCCCCCTCATTCAGTCTTCATAAATGTTGTTTAATTTATTTTATGGGATCCACCGCTCTTTTTCCTGTTCTTTAAATGACTATAAGGTTTCACCTGCACAGAATGGAATTATTTTCACTTTTTGAATTGAAAATAACCAAACTTAACTTAGACTGAACATGTCCAACACCTATTTCAGAAAGTACATGACAAATAGAGTGGAAAGTGGTACCTGTTGTACATACTCACTTCAAAGGATCGAAGCTTGGGGCTGTTTAAATTCTAATTAAATCCAATTTCAGTTTTATTAATTTTGAAGACTAACACCTGCCTCTTACTACTTGTTGGGTCCTCTGTAAAATTAGTCGTGTGACCCACAAATTAATTAATGGAGCAGCTACAGTACAGTGTAGTTTTTAGGTTTTGTTCAGCTTCATCATGAATTGCTGGAAATCTGACCTGTAGTTTTAATTTGCTCATAAATACATGGTGCTGTCTAATCTTGTTAGTTAATAGTTGGAACTCAGTAACACAACATTATGTAACATACCCTTTTTCCTTCTCAAATTAATTTCTGTGTGTTCTGTGTGTATTTAATCATACTGTGTACTTTTGGTCGATGTTGGTACTGTACGGGCCGCCAACTACATGTTCATCATCATATCTTTAGTTGATGCTAGTTATTGGTAAATCGGCTTGATGAAATTTAGTATTTTATCATTTCTGTCACTTTTTTTCTATCACAACATTACTGTGTGCAACATTGATTTGGTTTGTTTTTCACTTTCCATGTTAATATCAACATTAAATCTCAATAAATAATTTGGCTCATTAACAAGATTAGAAATTGCAGACACAGTCTGCTGTGATTTATGCAGACGTTAAACAAAAAAAAAGTGTATGCGGTCTGATGCTTGCAGATAATGATGAAATCACCAGCAAAATGGTGACAACACTGACTTGTTTTGTTTACTATTACAATTGAAAGAACAAAAACACTTGTTCTCTCTTCAGTCGTAAAGAGTACAAGTGATCGACTACGTGTTACATCATCTAGAAAGTCTCTGCGTCTAACTTGATGTGTTACATTAACGCAAATTTTTGGATCATTATTTTGAACATTTGCGCATTATGTGGTCATTATTTTGCATGTTCCATCCTCTTGGTTTTAAATACTGCAGCTCTTTTCATAAAGTCAGTTTATGGTTTTCTGGAGTGCAAGAGTGTTCATTCTAAAGGGAAAAAAACACATAAATTCCTGTGTGACACTATAATTCCCCTCCAAACCATTTTGAAGGACGTTATGTTAATCTAAATACTTTGCATTACACCTGCAACACTGGTGAAAATTCAAAGTTAATAGATTGCAATAAAAAATTGCTGCAGTGGTTTTATGAACTAAATCCACTTTCAGCTGCAGGTGCCACAGTTTGTTCTGTGCAGCACCAATAACTTTAGCCATTTTGTCTGTCGCAGGGGATTGGGCTGTTCCAGCTGCCCACTCAGAAGCCAGTCCTGGCTGTGGTGCCAACAGAAACCAGCATGCTGCTGGCCAGCCGGCAACCTGTTTAAAGTTGTTTTGTAATGGGGCTGTCAGGTGCCAACTCCAGCTGACCACATAAAGATGAGTGAGGGGAGCAGCTTGGGTGGTTCCAGTGTGATGGAGGGTTTACACCTCGACTAGTGCCATCATTGTACAGTATCAGACATTTGTCAAGACGAGCATCTGAACAGTGTTTGACTTGGAATAATAACAGCTCTGGTACTTTAATCCAGCAGCCTGAAGAGCATGAACATTCAACGATTACATAAATAACCATCAAGGGGGTTGTTAATGAATTAATGATTAGGAGAAGATTATCATTTGCAAACATCAGTCAGCATGGGCACCCTAACTGGTCTGCGACTATGCAGCCACATATACAACAAACTGCGATGCACTGTGTGTTCTAACACCTTTCTATCAGAACCAGCATTAACGTCTTCAGCAATTTAACATATAGTAGCTCGTCTGTTGGATCGGACCATGCAGACCAGCCTTCGATCACCATGTGCTTTAGTGAGTCTTGCTGCCAGTTCATTGCTTTTCCTTCCTTGGACCACTTTTATAGGTACAAACATCATCAGACTGGGAACATCCCACAAGAGCTGCAGTTTTGGAGATGCCCTGACCAAGTCGTCTACCCATCACAATTAGGCCCAAGTAGCTCAAATCCATACACTTGCCCATTTTTCCAGCTTCTAACACACATTTTTTTTCACTTGCTGCCTAATATATCTAACTAACTGACAGGTGCCATAGTAAAGACATAATAAGTGTTATTCACTTGACCTGTGGTATGATATAATGTTATGGCTGATCGGTACAGTACACTTGAAGATATAGGGTAATATATTCACAGATAGTCATACTGTATACTGCTGGCAAGATATTGTAACACCTGTTACATGGTTTGATAGTGGTTTCTCATTCAACAGACCCAAGAAACTGTGTAAAATACTATATATATATTGTAGTATTTTAGTATTCTGATATATTTGTTGTAAATGTATTTACATGCTGCAGTATGTCTTAGAGTTTCCCTTCCGGATTGTCTAAATACTTTGACAAAATTATTTTAATGCAAGGCTCACTTTTTCCAAAACCACATCTCACTGTCTTTAACAGCAAATTGAGTTTGCATTGTTATCATGTGACTTGAGAAAGGGCAAAAATTGACTTTTATGTCTAAATACTGTTTCAGAGGAATACAGATTCTGGTCAATCTAGAAAATCATGGGATTCATTTAGTTTTTTTTAAATTTATTTATAGAGGACAGTACATAATAATCAACATTGTTTTATCAAAAACATCTTTGTTAATATGCTGTGGTTATTTCAACAGGTAATTTGCCATAATCCCAAAACGCACTAAACGGAGACAAAACAGGACATCCTCAAAAGATGAGTAAACTGACTTCCGGTAGTTTTAGCGTCCATTTTATCCCTGAATAGAGGGACCTCATCGATGCAAACCACCTTAAAGTGATTTAGACAGCCCACGCCTCCCTCTGACTGACCCTGTCTGCTGTCTACTCATCAATACTGTTCTGAGACGACAGACCATTTACTGACAAAAGACTTTGGAGGCAAGAGCTCTTATCCAGCAGCCATCTGACATAAATGAGACATAAACACAGCATATTCCTGCTGTCTGCAGCTTGTTTCGGTAGGAAAACAATTAATATGTCATGCTTAATGAAAAATTACATGTGCCTGCATTTATTGGTATGGGGTGATAAAAAGTAAGTAATAAGAGTAATGAGGTGGGACAAAAAAAGTATTGGCCCAGGTAAAGGGATAGTTCTGGTATTTTGAGGTGAAGTTGTTTGAGGTAATATTCAGTGTATTACCTTCAGTAGATGGTGGTCAGCTCACTCCCAGGTTAGAGAAGCTCAGGATTCCCAGCAGCAAAAAAAAAAAAAAATTGACCAAGTTTACATGTACACTGTATTTTCATTGCTTACCTCACCATCAGACAGCCATTGCCTTTGGTACTAACCGTAGAACTTCATGGGAAATTATGACAATCCAGGGCCACCAATGAATTTATGAACACAAGTGCTCCTAAATGGAATGAATGTGTGGGACTTGAATAATGTAATGAATAAATCTATGGATTTATGCCAGGAGTCTAGTCATTCAAATATTATTCACATTTGTCTGAGTAATTCTCCTTTGCCATTTTACGTATGCTCATAGCTTATATTTGGAACCCGTTGCATTTCCTCCACTGTTTTCAACCCACTCATCAGAAGAAGAAATCATTATTGGATGATTCTGCAAACCCCGGATTTGATTTTTATTTGTTACACCAGCACTAGCCTTGCAAGGTGTTACTGGCACCCAGAGAAATCACAGCTGAGCCGAGATGTTATATACTAGCCTTGTAATAAAATAAGAAACTGTTTTTCAAGTGTTTGATGTTTTCTTCTGGAGAGTGGGTTGCCTTTTTTCCCCCCAACCCTGTCTCTAAAAAATTATGTATATAAATTACTATATTGGTTTTCCAGTTGCGTCCAGAGGCATCTTTTCGTTTTGAGCAAATGAAGCACTGCAAAGCACACGCCAGAAAGCAGGGTTTACATCTTGAGTCCCTTCTAATAGGTTTAGGCAACAAAAACACTTTGGTTAAGATTAGGAAACAATCGTGGTCTCGGTTAAATGTTATAAAGAAGTTGTGGCTCTTGCTTTAAGTCACTGTGGACCATGATCTTTCCCTTCTTAACCAAACTGCTTTTGTTTCCTAAATATAACTATAATTGTTTAATAAAGCTGTAGTCGCTACAAGCAGATATTGTATTGCAATTTCAGATATTTTGGCAGAAAACTAATGAAATACGTGTTCAGTGAACATTTTACTGACATGTTCAGTATCAAAATTTTGTGACTTGTCAGATACATTAATCAACATTTCAAATGGTGATGGGCCTTTTTTCAGACTTTGTGTGTTTTAAACATGTGTTTGTTGTGGTCAAGGTCGCGGCGAACACCTGGTTGTGTTGAAACGCATCAACATCTTCCCCAGCAGTTACTCATGTCCCTATGCACTGCCAGCCTGCAGTAAAACATCATTCAAATAATCATGGTGATGGGCTGCTGCTTTGAAGTCCGTGTTGCTGGTTGAAGGCTGATTGAATTCCAGTGAGCACATTTCCATTCCACTTTCATCTCTCCGCCAGTCAAATTGAATTTTTAGAACAGCAGAGATTTTACAAATGATGGTTTCTGTTTGGTGTGTGTGTGTGTGTGTGTGTGTGTGTGTGTGTGTGTGTGCATTCAACGAGGCAGAGGATAAAATGTCCAACACCAGGAGGACTAATTGATGCCATTATCATATGAGCAGCACCAAAGCAAAGAGTTCAGTTAGACTTTGGGTGACATTTCCACATTCATGGCAGAGCTTGCATTCAGCTGCAGCTTGATTTATGCTGTCAGTCTGCCACAATCACTCAGCCATTACAGGTATTAAGGCTGTGTGCTCTCGCAAAGAAGCATGTCGCATTGTGTACCCCGGGACTCAGCTTTTGTTACCTGATAAATAGAGAGAAGCTGGAACAAGATACTTATCTACAGACTGTAAATGTCTCTGTTGTAATGCTCTGATGTGTGCCAGAGATATGCCATTCCTTTCAGATAGTGGATGTCCAAGGGCCGGGTTATACTAGAAAAGAAGCGCTTTATGTGACGTGCTGTCAGAAGTCAAGCGTGTTTATACATTCAGAAGAAGTATACTGTGCCCTTAATTCAAGCCCTTTAATGAGATGTTGAAGAAAGAAATTTGTACATGCTGACATTGAACGCTCTTTTCAAAGGATGTAGATAAATCCAAATTATAACCCTTTGTCTGCCTATGAAATATCTCTGTTTGGTGCAATGAAATATGAAGCATTATAATGGTGGTGGACATATAATTGCAGTTTGAATCACACCAAAGAGACCAGTCCTACTCTGCTCTGGATGGAGTCATGCTGCTCTGTTGCCCCCCTGTGGAGTCTTTAACAACATACATGCCACACATTTTGAATGAAATGTGTTGCAGCACTGCTCCATTTTCTATCAACAGCTATGATTAATGGCCTTTCTTTCTCCAGATATGAAGCGTCCAAAGAGCCCCAATTGGCTGGACAGCAGCCCTCCTCCCAAGAGCCAGCAGGGACAGGAGGAGGAAGAAGAGGAGGAAGATGAGGAGGAGAGGAAGGTGGTGGCAGGGCACAGGGCCAAACGAGAGCGGCGTCAAGGCAGCAGCAGTGCCACTATGTGCCAGGTGTGCCACATACAGCTGAACTCAAGCGCCCAGGCCCAGATCCACAGCAGAGGGAAGACCCACCAGAGGAGGCTGCGCCGACTGGTAAAGGTTGTCAGCACAGGTAGGGTGCACTGATTTTGTTTTCTCATTTCTTATTTCATTTACCTGTGCAACAGTTGAGTTGCCTGCTGATTTACTATAGATTATTAGAATTGTTAAGTTCAAATGTAGGCTGGCACTCACTCAAGCTGCCTCAGTTTATCACGTCTCTTCTCAAATTTAAAAATACTGTTCATCTGAATAGATCACCCGGACTGACTATAGACACCTCAGGAGTAAAAGCTGAACTTGGGAGGACTACTTTGCAAAACTTTACGCCATATAGATTGAATGAATAACAAAGGACTCTCAACAAAATGTATTGGTCATTGTATAGATTTCAACTTTTAATTTTAGACCTTTTTAGAGATGTCTGTGATTGTTTCTGATGCTGTTTGTGCTGTATGTGCTTGTGTGACTGACTGGGCTTTGTGCACCCACTGTATTAAGGATTCCAATTCAAGGCACACTTACTAGCTTTTTCTGAGTTTTATACCACATTACATGGTGTTAAGCTCAGTGGATGAAGTTTTCTGTTGACAGACAAGCTCAGTAGCTGTCATGATTTCATCCATAGTGCTTTGCTGCTGATGAAGACTGTGTGATTTCTAACTTACTTTCAAGGCAAATGAAGACAACTTACAGAGACAGAAAGAGGCCAGGTGGTCCCTGTATGAGTGCACTTTTCCCACCGCACATTTTGACTTGTCATAGCAGGAGAAGCACAGGTATAACTAATCACATTAATGACATATAAGTGTCCCAGTATGCCATGCCAGTGAGACATCATATGCAATACCAGAGCCCTGGAACTGGAGCACCTAAATGGAACAGAGCCATAATTTACGTTATTAAATACACCTGTGCTTTCCGGCTGTGATCTCAAGCTGATATTTCTATTGTTGTTGCTTAAGTCTCATTGCAATGTTAAACATAAAACACCTGAAAATCCTTACAAAGTAACACTAGAGAGGAACAACATGTAGACCCACTCAACTCAACAACTCACCAACATTGACTAAAAGACTCATAACCTTGTATTTGCTTGACAACATTACAAACTGGCTCAAAATGTCCATAGTTTAATCAACAACTCTTACAGTCTGTCCAAAAACAGAACATTATGAACCTTTACTTATTTACTGCAGGGCTGTTGTATTTTCAGTGGTTCTATTATTTTGTCTTTTAATCAATTTTTTCCTCCATAGTGGGTTTGTTTACAAGTGGTAGGAATGTAATGTTGCTTTGTTTCTCAGCTTCATGCTTCTTGGTGCTGGAGTGTGAAATCAAGATTTGCCCAATACCTTCTAACATTATAAGGGATGTTAAATGTCACAGTGCAGGTGGTGGGTCCGCTGCATAGACAGTAGATTTTGCAACTAAATGCTACATTAAAAAAAGCAAAAATATATGTTTTGGAGCCGCCGCACTTTGTTACTCTTTGACACTGACTCTGCAAGTTCTGCAAATACCAGCTTTCAAGTAGAAGTTGTGCTGCTGGGTGTTTCTGGCAAAACAGCAGACTTGGAAACTGTACCCTGATACCTGACATACCTTGTTTAGTCAAGTGTTTATTTATTTTGACTTGCAGCATACTCTCTCTAAATGTCCACATCTGCAAACCATGAGGAGGTGTTATGCATTCAGTATATATTTGCTATTCCTTAAGAGCCTCTAACCATAGCCTTGCATTTTCTGCGCACCTGTTTTGACGAGGGGCCATTAATCACCCTCACTCGCCACCACCTGTGTCACTTCGCCACGCTGACCAGCTTGATCAATCATCACTCCAGAAAAAAGCCTTGGACGAACAACTGGCCAATAAGATGGCCCTTTTTAATGTTGATTTATGAGGCTGTCGCTCTCTGTAGGCTTACCACACATATTTCGCTGTACTATTATAACACAGCACATGAAATTAAATGAATATTATATCCATTGTTAATTTCTCCCTCACTTCAACCTCATCAGAATGCTATTGACTTTTTCTGTGTCAGATAATAGCCTTTTCAGATCATCATTCATACTTAAAAGTGTGAGACTGATCCAGAGCAAAAGAACAGATTTGGTGTTTGCGTGGTCCCCGTTTTTGGGCTCTGTCTACCAAATGCATTTTTGACATTCCAGTATCCAGCAACTAACTTGTGGTTCCTGACTCTTATGAGGCGCTCTGATGTTAGCTACAATAATATTTATGGAAATCTGGGTCAATGGCCACCGTTTTGGCATGAATGTAACAGCGTTCTAGCAGAAGAAAATGAGCAACTGGTGACTCCGTATAGGAGGAGACACATGGCTACATGGCTACATCCTCCCCAGTCTTACAGAGGGAGAAAAAAGCTGTGTCCGAAATCCCTCACTACCCCATATAGACTTAATTGTGAGCAGTAGATTGAGATTTCAGACACTTTTTTAAACATTGTCGTTTTGCATCATTGCTGACACCAGGTGTAATTTCGCAACTGTAATTTTTGCATGTGTCGCATTGCATTGTGGGATTGGTAACGGAAGGTAGAGTACATGCCATTTACACTACTTTATTTCCGTATAAATATCTAGATTTCTAATGCTGAAATTAAATAGCAGACAGTAAATATAGTGCACTTAATACAGACACAGCCAAGATTTGAGCTGCAGTGGGCATTAACCATTCTAAACTGGCTGACAATATGAATAAACAAAAATGAACAAAATAAAAAACACACACTTGATACAGCGAAGTTATAATAAAGACAGATTGTTTATCAGTAGAGACGTCATCAAGTTAGTTAGTTCACGCTGCCGGCTTAACTAAACCTAAAAGTAAAGATTAACAGTTGATGAAACCAGGTTACTCAGCAGCAATCTCTGCAACCGACTGCTATACTATAGGTGGGTTATGTGTTGAGCTTTGAACAACTGGAAAAAAATCTTTATTTCTCTATTTTCTTTGTGCACTGCATTGTGGGACAACAATGCCCATCAATAGCACACTCAAAAATCAAGCATTTGTTGCCTGCATACCGACTGTTTTAAGCATACTTTATTTTCGCAGTTTTTCCTTGTAAACACAGTACATACTCAAAACCTGCTCAGATTAAGTTTGTAGTATGGAATTGGGTCACAGCTTATGTCTGATTGTGGATGGCTGTAGCACATCATTTAGACTGTTTTGGCATATTTATTTGACTGAAGAGATTTTTTTATCTAGAGAATGAGATTAGTGTCTTGCAGTGCCACATCAAATTGAGAAAGTGTGTATGGCCTTTTGAATATGACCTCTATTCTGCTCCAGTTTGCTGACAAGACAGCAGGGAGCGACTGCTTCCCTTACTGACACATTTTTCTAAAACAAGTGGAAAATTGTGTAGGAAAAGCTTTCCTACCATAATGAACACGCTACAATATTACATATACAGAATTTACTTTTCTGCATTCTGCAAACAAAGACTTATTTAGACATCCAGCAGTAATAACCACTACTGCACCTGTTTTTTTATTTGCTTGCATTTTGATGAAAAGCATTGCAAAAATGTATCATTTAACATTCATTGCATTGCATGCTTTTCCTAATGTTCCACGTGTTGAGATTATACGTGTACAGCCTCAGTACTGACAGAGTTAAAACACCCGACCTCCTGTCGGCCACGCTGTCAGAGCCATATCTCATCCACTAATTGATTGATAAGATGAGACGCACTCATGGGCAGCTTGTGTCTGTTCCTCAGGGTGAAAGGCCTCACGTTACCTCACACAGGGCACAGGGTGACTTCACACCTGCCATGTTTGAACCAGCTAAATGAACCCCACAGCGTTTGACCCCTTTTGTCTTTAAAGCTATCCTTTTCAAGATGCAGACTGTTTTAATTTTGCCAGTGTCCTGTACTGCTTTTTTCATATTTTGGCCGGCAACTGATGTATTTCTTTTTTTATTATTGATTAATCTCCTAATTACCTTCTCAAGTTATTGATATCGTCTATAAAAATGTGAGAAAATAATGAAAAATGGTATAACCATAATGGTATAGCTATAACCAGAATGTTCAGCATCTTTGCTTGAAAAATAATTTATATGGTCAATCAATTGTCAAAACAATTGTGTATTTTTTTTTTTTATCAATCGTACAGAACAATTTATTTACTAATCGTTTCAGGTTATATTTACAGCTGAATAACTATCTTTTGCTTTTGTTTCTTGAGAATATCTAATCTGTCAGGTTTAAGTTTAAAAATTCTCTAGTCTATTTGATACCTTAAATTTTATTTTTTATCTGTGTGCCTGCTAGTTTATCAGAAACCAATAAAAAAACATGAAGTTTCATATCAAACCAACAGAAATGAATGGGTGAACTGAAGCACTAAGCATCCCTTAATGTGGTGGCTGATAAACAAGATAATTTTGTCAAAACAACATTACTATGACTGGATCCAACAACAGTTTTCAGGCAGCCAAGCAGATCTTCTCTTAAATTTTGGCAGGTAAACAAATAGGAAGGAAGATTCTTGCACACAAAGTCACACAAATGCCAGGTTTTAAAAGATGTCTCACAAGCCTACTCTCCCTGTTGCCTATTTCACAGTAGAGAGGAGAAAAGGAGGATGAGCCAAGTCAATTAAGGTGACTGTTAGTATAATTCAGTCTGTGCTGCAATGAAACCAGCCTAATAATATCCATTCCCTTCCCACAGCTCAGCTCACATTGCTTTTATTTAGTCTCATGAAGTGATTTGTTTAAATGAAAAGAGATTTTAAGGGGATGCTTCTCACTGGGCGCCGTTTGAAAAGGGAACGAACCAAAGCGCTTTCCACTTCCTGCACTCCATACTAAGCTTCTGGAGCACTGTGGAGTTGTTTCAGTTCAGGGGTTATGCTTTTCAAATTCTTGGTATAATGCGTGTTTGTGTCATGTGTATAGACTGTCATGAAGTGCCATTTCTGATATGTGCATAATCTGCACACACATAAAATGGATGTTTTTTTTCCAATTCATTTTGAAATAAAGATACAAGCACTGACATGCATCCCAATCTGACAGCAATTTAACATGTCAGTTTCATGTCTGAATAAGCTAAGTCTAAATAACTAAGGACAGTTTTAAGGTACTTGTACTGTCCTATTTTTATATTATGCAGTATATGTTCTACTTCACTATATTTCAGATGACAATATTGTACTTTTTACTCTATTACATTAATCTGACAGCAGTTACTAGTTACTTTTCAGATTAATATTTAATATTAACAAAATATGATAATGTTTATAAAATACAATGCATTGTTAAAGATTAAACCAATGGTTGCCAACCATTTTGTTTTGGGACCTCTGGCAAAAACGGCCAATTTCAAGTTGTGGAGGAGATTTCAGTGCACAGAAACAATTTTCCCTTTAATGGTTCAGTGTGACATCTAGCAGTAAGGTTGCGAATTGCAACCAACTGTCCAGTCTACCTCTGCCCACTACCCTTTCAAAGAGCATAGAACAGCTACGGTGGCTGACACAGCACAAAAGGTGTCTTCTTCTGAGACAGCAGAGAGTCAAAAAATTTTTTGGTAGATTAAGAAATTATATTTACTTAATTATTTAGTAAAACCATATGTTATTGCAACATGGTCACTGACAGATGACATGTAAAATGTAAGCTAAGAGTGTGAAACACTGTCACTGTTTCTGCACCACAGTCTATTATAAACCACATAATACATGAAATTTATACAGACATTGACAAGGGAAATACATTTATTCTCTCTGTGATTATGGATCTCGCCAAAACTGCCCTGCCAGCCATAATATCTGGCCCGCTGCCAGATTATGGTGCTTTGATAGCAGCAAAAAAAAAAAAAAACTTTGATAGCGCTGCTGAAATACATCTCAGTCCTGATAGCAACAGTTACTCACATAATCACTTCCTCTTTAGTGGTTTTACCTGCAAAATAAAAGCACGAGAAGCTTTTTTGCCGCAATGCTTTATTTCGAGTTGAATTGGGAGCTATTACTTTGAAAAATTCTGAATGACATTAGAATGAGTCTAGCCTGCTTGACACACACTTCTGAAAAGGCCATCAGAAAATGTGATTCCTCTAAATGTTCTCTGCCTGGAGATAATAAGGAAATGAAAAGGCGTCCGTAGGTTGATGGATGAGGATCAAACACCGGAATGCATACACTGCAGCACGTTTTCATGTGAAATGTCGCTGCAGAATCAATTTGTCCAAGAGAGAATAAAAAATGTTCCAATGTGGAATCAAACACACAACCTTCTCAGTGAGAGTCCTGCACTTTACCAACTAAGCTAACCAAACACCATAACTATACTTTCAAATATTGTCTTATGTCCTCACCCACCATCTAATAGATTAAAAAAATTGCTCCAATGCTAAACTTATTGCCTGTAGAAAATTGGCGGTGCAACATGGCGACGTCCATTGAAGGGGTTATGTAGATAGAAATGGCTCATTCTAAGATAATAAAAACATAAATGTTAATTATGTAAGGTTTATGTATGCCACTGTAAACACAGTTATGGATATTATGGATAGCTGTGTATTTCTGACATTAGATCCTCAGAAATATTACACACTGCACCTTTAAGTACCATAAAACATTGAATAATAGCCAGGGCTTTTATTTGCTCAAATGAATGTACCCTGAATTGACCCTGCCTTCATTTGGGACAGGCGTCCATATGGGACAGGCCTTTAATTGTTTTTGCACAAATAATAAATAATATGAAAACACGTCATTAGTTTGATCTAGCTCCAACAGACGGCTTATGCGCTTTTATTTTGAAGGCCGTAACCTCACGACAACAACACGGTGCAGGATGAGAGAAGTTAGCAGACAGAGAGTGATGGACTTCACATGACAGGATTCACAACTTGGATAAATTTTTCTGAAAAGCTGTTTTGATTCTTTTGATCGGTGGACCCTTACAGACTAAAGGAAGATAAATAATCAAGGAACGGACACATTCGGCTTAATGAGGGGACTTAACGAGCACTTCAAAGTTAACATGAGTCAGCACTTTTTCCCCCTTTTCGTCTCTTGTATCCACGCAGGTTACACTGGTAAATCTAGAAGAATTAGACTTTGGGTCTTGTTGTTTCCGTTAAATGAACTTAACAGTGGTATTGTGGAGAATCTAACCGATCTAACGATGTTCAGCATGTCCATATTGACATATTGATCATACCTTTTAACATTAATAGCCTATTTATATTAAGGATCTAAGCAGCTTAGAAGCAGGTAAAGCGGTGACCCCGCGGGGATTAAGAGGTTTTATACATCCAAAGAACTTCTATAAAAAACAGACCAGGCGTTTAATTAAGGCAGGCATTTATTTGTTAAAATGTGTCCCCACACCAGGCCAGTAAAGGAGGCAGGCGGCTGTTTGGGACTCGGCTATTAATTTAAGTTTTACATTAATAATCATACCAGCAATGTGTGAGTCCCAACTTAATGCCCTGTCATTCAATGCTCGTACACTGTGGGATAATAAAAAGCAGGCAGGGGAATCTTGCTCTCTAATAGTGTTAAATGATGAAATTGATGTGGAAATTAGCATCCCTCACACTCACAACAGTCATTAAGGCTTCAACAGCAAAATACATTTTAAAATCCATCAGTGCTGCAGCCTAACGGAACAAACAAAAAACTCTTGTTCCTCGCTGTCATAACATAGTGGTGCAGGGGAAGAAACAGTTGGCCACCAATGCAGAGACCAGGGTGCAGTTCCTGGTGGAGGTGCTGCCAGCTTGGCCCCATCAAACATGAAAGGCAGTATTTACAGGTAGGAAGACAGTGAGGGATCATGTGACTCATACTGGTTGGGCTTCAGTTTACATCCTCCCCAGGCTGACAGTGGAGGTTTTCACACGCCCGCCCCATTCCTAGTTCTGAGGCGAGACCCAGGACCAGCATTGAGCCAGGTCCAACTTTATATGCAATCTAATCGGGTCGGGAACGACCTCAATGTATTGCTACAGGTCATTGTGTCAGCATGTCTAATAGCTCCTCCCTTTATGCTCCTAACTGTTGTCAGTGTCATCGTTGTGAAGCAATTTTCATATTTGCTTAATATTTGTAATTGTGTTTGCAATTTGGGGTGACAGTAAGCGAAGGGACATTTGTCGCCCGAGCTTGTTTTTAAGGCAGCGCTTCTCCCCAGGCTTTGTGCTGTGTTTTGGGATTTTTTTATGTTGCCTTTAAGGAGGAATTGCCTTAAAGGATAAAGTTAGGAAACAAAAGTCTCCTGTGTGCAGTTAACACCACAGATTACAAGAAAGACTGTAATATTATTCCCTGCAGGCTTACTCTGGAAGATGTGCACTGATACGTATCTTTGGCTATTTTTAGGTAGTTATACGATTGGTATACTGCTCTATACTCGTGTATTTGCACTACTAACACCTCTGGCTAAAAATCTAAATTTCAGAGTAACCCAATGTGACTGTACTTGGATTTCCAGTCTTCTGTGATTTGATTTGTCAAAGTAAGACTGTTCAAATGCACATCCTAAATCAAACCTGAAAATGATATTGGTCAGAGAGGTGACCTACAACATTTCCTGCACCGTTTATAACACTTTTCCCTATGAAAGGGAAAATGAAGCCTTTCTTCTTTCGGGATCGAAGCTTCCCCTCACTAATGGAAAATCTCAAAATTCCTCAAATTGAGTTGCTCTGCAGATTGGCTCGGCTTAGTGCTTTTCTCAAGGTTGAATGCTTTCTTCTCCTGTATACCAACATACAGTACATACATGGTATCAAAAAAACAACCATGAAACGAAATGTCTGCAGGCACATATATGCACACACAGACACGCATGCTGAAATATACGGTGTGATCTGTGAAATAGGACATCATCTTGAGTTTTGTGCTGCTTGGCCTCATTTTGTACAGCAGAGGCAGCTTAGCAAAAGCAGCCAATTTTAAGATGTCACTTGATCTGTCATCAGTGGCCATTCTGCACAGTCTGAAGGCCTGCAGGAAGGAGAGTAAGCTAGAGACTGAGAGGCAGAATAAAGGGTTTGATGTTGGCTTGTTCGCCATTTCCCAATTTTCTTTGACTCAATGACTGGCAGATATGGCACCAAAACCCTTAGGGTCTGATAGTGCTAAGGCAGACACCAGTTTTCCAGTGTTTCCTATGGCTGTGTAATCTACAGTACAGGTCAAGGAAATCTCAAAAGTTAGCCAGGGTGCTGTACCTGGATTTTAGACCAAATAAAACAAGTAAATAGTTCCTTTTTGGTATTCTAGATGGCAGTGCATTGGGGTTTTGTTTGTGAGAACATGAGTCATTAAGAGTCAGCAAATATGTTTGAATACATGATAACAAACATGCTGAAGGCTGGATTTATCTTGGAAGTGAAAGTGTCACTTTTTGAGATTGTTGTTTGGCAAGTTAAAATAATTAAATATTAGTATATAGTTCTTATAAGAAGTGTAGTTATTATTAAAACTACACATGTATGCCACGGGCGGCAGTACTGTTAAAATGCAGAAAACGTTTTTCTATTTGGTAGAAAGCAAAGAGACTGTCTTGTTTTTGTCTCCATGTCCTTCCCTCACAACCTTCACCAAGTCAGTGATTTCCATAAGTAACATGGCGTGTCAATAATACACACACACACACACAGTCTATATAGGTAAACAGAGGTATACACAGCAATGTTAAGTAGGTCCAACGGCTAGATGAAAGCATGCCGTGTGTAGCCGACACACAACCATTCTGCTTGAGGCCGTCTCCCTGCACTTTCATTGCAGCAGCCCGAAATCAAGTGTAAAACTGTCAGGATGTGTCAGTGCTGTGCTTCCACACCACACTTATTCAAGTGGACAAGGAGCCAGCAAGAAGCATACAGGGCGGACACAAGCTGTGTGTGTGTGTGTGTCTTGTATGTGACATTGGAGGCCAGGGTTTCAGGGTACAGACTGTGAGAATAATTGTGTTTATTTGAAGTGATTAAAGCAACTGTGGAATGAATAACAATGCATTGAAGGCCAGCCCCCCTCCAGCGCTGCATATAAGCCCCTGTGTTGCCTCTACAAATACCCAGCTACGTGTTTTGGAATAAGTCAAGTTTTTAGATACTCTGAAACTCTTCTCTCCTCCTCTTCAGCAACTACATGCACATAGCAGTGAAGCTTAAGTATACTCCATAAAGGGGGATTAATATTGAAGAACTTGTCCATAGTGAAAATTGTTTACCTGACAGCTGTTAGTAGCTGTAAGAAGTACTCAGAAACTTTACTAAATTTACATTTGTAATACCACACAGCAAACATAAGTAAAAGTCCTATGCTTAAAACATACTTTAAATATTTAGACTCTAAAAGGTGCCATTCCGTATAATGGTTACTTAGATTATTATTAATGGTGAAGTGGTTTTTATGTATGATAATGCATTGTAATCTGACCAATTTATGTAAATTATTTATTTTTGGCAATTTTATGCCTTTATTAGAGAACTGACAGTAGAGAGATGAGGGGAGAGAGGTAGAGAACAAAATGCAACAAGGATCCCCAGCTGGACTTGAACCAGGAACGTTTCCATTCATGGTCAGCACCTTAACCCCTAAAGTCCACAAAGGGTACTCCGTGTGCATTTATTCTTAATCTAAGTATTATTAACTAGTTGGAATAGTTGTCAAACTGAATTTAGTGGTGTAAAATTTTTGTGTAGTGGACTAAGTATAATAATAATAAAAATAATAAATAAATAAAGTCAAACTTGTATTTAAAAACTTGAATAAATGTACTTTCCACTACTGCCTATTAGATAATGAAAGGACTTCACATAATAATGTATCTGATTTTGAGTAATGAGCCAGAAGAAGAAGAAGTTTTATTTATATAGCGCCTTTCCAGAGCTCAAGGTCGCTTTACATGGTAACATTTACACACTAACACACAACTTACAATCACATAGGATACATATAGTCACATTTAAACGAAATACATGTTAAATAGATATGTTTTTAACTGTGTCTTGAATGTAGCCACAGATGAAATATTTCGAAGTGAAAGGGGCAGTAAATTCCATAATTTTGGAGCATTAACACTAAATGACCTTCCACCCAATGTAGACAACCGGAAACGAGGGATGGACAATAAACCAAGTTCAGTTGATCTGAGAGACCGTGCAGGTCGGTAGGTGAAAAGTAGATCAGACAAATATGGGGGTGCAAGACCATTTAATGCCTTAAATGTTAGAAGCAATACCTTAAAGTGGATACGTGATGCCACGGGTAGCCAGTGAAGGTCATGAAGCACCAGAGTAATGTGAGCAGAACGCCTGGTGGAGGTGAGAACTCTTGCTGCTGAGTTTTGAATGTACTGTAATCTTGCAATACGTTTTTTGGGAAGACCAAGAAATAAAGCATTGCAATAATCCAGACGTGATGTGATTAATGCATGGATTAAGATTTCAGCGTCAGCTAAAGTGAGAGAAGATCTTAGACGAGCAATATTCCGAAGATGAAAGAGAGTTTTTAACAAGAGAAGAAATATGACAGCCAAAAGATAGAGTTGAGTCGAATAAGACACCAAGGTTACGAGTCAGTGATGAAGGCTTAATATGGAAACCATCAATATAGAAGGACTGGTCCATCCTTTTGACTGAGGCAGCAGAGCCGATCACTAATATCTCAGTTTTATTGTCATTTAATTTGAGTAAGTTAAGGGACATCCAATGCTTGATGTCCCTGATACATGCAGTGAGTGAGTCAGGCAGGGATGGCCTATCGGAGCTGGTGTTGAAATAAATTTGTCATCAGCATAGCAATGGAATTGAAGTCCATGCCTGCGTATGATGTTACCAAGTGGGTTTATATAGATGATGAACAATAGAGGACCAAGAACCGAACCTTGAGGAACACCCTGTGTAAGTGAAATAGTGGCAGAATTATGACCTTGTATGCTGATATAATACTTTGTCGCTGATATAGGAAATAAGCCAGGAAAGAGCGGAACCAGTGATGCTGATATCAGAAAGCCGAGAAATAAATAGTTTATGGCAGACTGTGTCAAAAGCAGCGCTTAGATCAAGGAGCATCAAGATGTTTATCAACCCTGAATCCATGGACAAAAGATTGTCATTAACCACACGCAGAAGAGCAGTTTCAGTTCTGAGATGGGCGAAAAACATGACTGAAAAGGTTCAAAAAGACCATTTATATCCAAAAAAGATCGCAATTGCGAAGCAACAACCTTTTCAAGGATTTTGCTTAAAAATGTTAAATTGGATATTGGTCTGTAATTGTCCATGTTTAGATGATCAAGGCCAGTTTTTTTAAGAATGGGGGTCACCGCAGCTGTTTTTAATTCTGCTGGGACAATGGCAGAAGCTAAACTACAGTTTATCACGTGTTATGAATGGTGCAACCTCAAGGACACACATCTTAAGCAAAACAGTAGGTGTAGGATCGAGCCGGCAGGATGTAGAATTTGACTTCACAATTAGATCATTTATGGCAGCAGGAGTAGTCAGAGTAAAAGTAGAGAGTTTGATGACTGAGCTGGACCAGATAACATTAAGTTTGAGTCACTTGTATGAGTGTTTTTGGTGATGGAATAAGTGATTGACATCAGTTTGTCTGAAAAGAATTTAGAGAAGCTATTTACAAGCTCCTCAGAGCCTGACATAACATGTTGTGGTGGATTTGTGAGTTTGTTTACCGTAGCAAAGAGTGATTTGGGTCTGCACGTGGAATTCCTAATAGTAGAGGAGAAATAAGAGGATCTTGCATTGTTAAGGTCTGTACAGTAGTTGAGCAAATGTTCTTTAAGAGCCAAAGAGTGCACAATGAGTCCAGTTTTCCTGTATAGTCTTTCTAGGCAGCGACCCTCAGTTTTCATCATTCGAAGTTCAGGAGTGAACCAGGGTGAGGTATGTGTAGATGGAACCAGTCTAGTTTTAACAGGAGCATGCATCTCAAGTGTTTGAGACAGAGCATTATTGTAGATAAAGCAGATTTCTGATGGACAGTTAGACAGTAGACATTCTGATAAAGTAGAAGCCCTTATCGAAGCAAAGAAAGAAGTTGAATTAACAGAATTGAGTTTACGATAAGTCAGCATTTTCTTCTGAGGAGATATAGATATTGGAAAACTACAACTGAAGTTTATGAGTTTGTGATCTGAAAATGCAAAATCAGAGCCATTAACAAGAATATTGTTCAAGCCAGATGTACATATGAGATCCAATATATGACCTCTGGAGTGAGTAGCAAAAGTTAGATGTTGAATCAAGTTGAAACAGTCCAACACAGACATCAATTCTTTGCATTGTGCAGTGTTTTCATGTATATTAAAATCACCAAGCAAAACAACAGATGAATGACATCCACAGACAAGAGTAAGTAACTCACTAATATCAGAGAAAAAGTCAGAGGGACATTTTGGAGGTCGGTAAATTTAAATTACAGCCAGTGACGTTTGGCCAGTCATTTTCAGCGCTAGGTATTCAAATGTTGTAACATCGTGGAACTCAATCTTGGATATTTTAATAGTCTCACGGCAAACTACAGCCAGCCCTCCACCTCTACAATGAAGACGCAGTTGAGAAAAAAAGATGTATCCAGGTGGCGTTAAGAGGTTCAAGTTCAAAAAGTCGTTAGGCACCTGCCAGGTTTCCGTCAAAAATAGCATGTCCAGGTTAGTGTCAATGATTATGTCATTCAATACTGATGCTTTATCAGTTAGAGAACGGGTGTTCAGCAGCGCACATCGCAAGTCTGGAGATGCACGTCTGCAGATTCCGAGGTCAGGATCAAGACGCAGCGATCTTAAATTTCCTAAGTTGATAGGCCTATGTCTTTTATCCAGCTGTGTTGTAAAACCTCAAGTTGTTCACACCGTTTGTAAGTGTCAGGAGCCAGGCGGAAAGATCCTTTTTAATGTTCTGAGATGAGCAGCGGAAAATTGCAAAGCCATCTCGGGAAAAATACTTTGATTAACTTCATCAACAAACAGCAAAAACCAAAAAAGACCAAAAAACAAAACCTGCAACAGTTTATCGTTTTCACTGCGTTAGCCAGAACCGTGTCGGAATCCACAATCCACAGAAGGGAAGGCTACCCAACCATACCAAGGACTGACACCACAAAAGACAAAATGACAAAGAGAGCGGAGACTCACAGCATCAGATGTCGAGAGGGATGAAAGGATGGTAATGGAGAGGGCTCGCAGCCGATCTGTGTGACAGGATCACGGAGACAACCAGGTCAGTTATCCAAAAAGTTTTGAGGGTGTGAAAATAGTCCAGTGAATAATCCAAGAGGGTTGAATCAGAGAAAAACATATCCAGAAAGAACAAACGTAACAACAGCAGACAAACAGGTAGCAGCGTGAAGCGGCAGCACAAGCGCGCTTAGCGTTCTCACACCAGAAGTGACAGAAGCCCAATAATTCCCACCAAGAGCAAGCACTAGCCCAGTGAAGCCTTGAGTTGTCAGTTAACTGCTACAAAGGCAGGCATTTTCTTTTCTACTGTAAATGATTGAAAAACAACCCCTGAACAACATTGCAACTGTACAAGTAAACTGTGCAAACTATATCTGGTACAAATTCTCATCATGCATCAGAAAATTCCTTATGGTAATGTCAAACCATTAATGTGGATAATTCATTGCGACTGAAAGAGCAATTCGAGGAAAATATAAACACACAAAAAGCCGTAAAATGCTTTATTCGGCTATAAAATGTCCTGTTAGCATCATGGTGGAGCACGACATGGCAATACAGAACCCAGATTCAAACTCTGCTCTGCAGTGTGTCAATAGAGTAATCATGGAAAGATTAGTCAGGAAAATGAGCAAGCCATTATGAAAATAATAATCTTTCCCACCTGCTCATTAAAATAAACACTCTGCTAGAGCTACACATTGTTATTTGCTTAATCTCAAATAGTTTAAATTAGCCTTGCGTAGGGAAAAAGCTGCACTATCAATCAGCTAAACTTCCATAATTTAGATTTTTCTGACTCGTTACAGAGTGTTAACCCTCTACGGCATGAATTATGTTTTTCTTTTTTGGAAGATTGGGGTCTTCTGATAATAAATCAAAATACTGGTGCAAATTAACTATGCCTTTTCATAAGAAATGGAATATATTTGCATGGCTACATGTAGTCTTTCCTTATTACTTCCACCCTTTTTCAACCTGCACTTAGCAAAATGTTGTTAATTTTTTCATAAATGGCACATATACTATACAAAGATCAATCTTGTTTAAAGAAATTCCTAATTCTTATTGTTGTTGTATTGGTTGTATGGTTTCTGTGTGTTGGCTATTGACTGGTGAGACATACATGTATGTAACTGCCTCTCAAACATGATGTAGGATCTATTCTAATTCACGGTCACTGTTTTCAAAAAAAACTTACTATTAGCAAGAAGGACGTGATCAGGTTCCTTTAGCCCCTTTAGACAGTAAGATGTACCTGTGTGGTCTTGTCTTAACAAGTAGCTTAACTGACCTGAAATGCAAATCACAGTTTAGGAATGTATAAAATAATAAGATACACATTTTAACCATTAATAATACTTTAATATAGATTAATGCATATGTTTGTATTTTCCCAAGTAATACATGTTTCTTTTACAGTTAAAAAAGCTACAATATATATGCAATAATGCACATTGCATCATTTAAACAAAACACTTTTGCTGCAACGCCCTCACTTGTTTGGGTATGACCAGTAGCTTGTGGCTAAAGTTAGCAAACCATAGATGGAAATCGTCATGGGACAGTCAGTTTGCTGACTTTATGACTCTTCTCTGCTTATGACACTGTTGCACTGTGTTTTACCCTTTATAATTAAACTGTAATTATTCCTGGTGGCCACAGTGGTCATTGTTCAGCAAATATTGCTTTCAATATTTAAATGTATCTTTCCCTTTTGTGGCTAGACTTCCTGTTCCACCTTAACACTATAGCCACTTCAGCCCCTCATTGTTCATCAGAGCTGTTTTGACAGATATTACAACGTGTAAAATCTAAATATTTAGAAATGATAGTGTGTGGAGCTCAATAAGATATAATAATATAGTATAGCGTTATGCTTCAGAGCATAAAAACAAGGTTTTATGTAAAACTGTACACATGGGTTAAAAATGACATATTCATATCCTATGTTATTTCATGCATTGCTGAGTGTTTCTTTCCTGTATCTTTTGAAATCAATTTATTTTAACATAGACATTTCAAGTGTTCATTAAATATCTTCTTTTTGACCACCACAAATCATTATTTTCATTTTCTTTTCTTACTTTATGAAGTAACATAGTTTGAAAATTCTACCTAAATATTACACAAATATTTCAAACGACCCATGTATGCAAGTGTGATTTAAAAAAAATAAAAATAAAGACATACTAAATTGATAATTTAGCTGAAATAATTATTTTAGCAGTGATTTGGACTAAACACTAATACATTTAATATTTGAAATGTTCATTTCTCACATAAAACATACACATATCACTGACCTATAACAGAAAATAAAATTATTGAAATAAATTAAATTGTCATCTCAGTGCTTACATGGCTTACAAATGACATGTTTGTGCTCCTTGCACACATCTTCCCATTGCCTCTGTAACATGCTTTTGGAGATGGGACACAACCCCCATGCGCCTCTTCATATGTTGCATGACAAGCTCTTTGTCCAGCTCATTGATGAATAGCTGCCGTGCAATGGTCACACCACCAGTGTAATCAGGGTGTTGTGCAGTGAAGTTAGTGTTGGCATTGCGGGTGGCAACATCCAGAGCATAGTACCAGAGAACCACCACTAGTGAATATGTATCGGTCATTTTTGACCCAAGTGTGTAAAATGATGTAGAAACACAAAACCCATGTTTGTTCATAAAGCAAGAAAGGAAAATAAATGATTTGTGGTGGATCAAAAACAAGATATTTAATAAATATCAGGAATATTAAATGAAAAAATACATTTATTTTAAAGATAATGTAAATCCATGAAATAACATAGGGACTGAATGTGAGTCAATTTTTACCCATTGTGCATTACAACGATACTGATACAAAAATGATTTTGATTCAAAGAATAAGAAAGGAAAATGTTTTTTGCAAAGATATAGAAAGTAAAAACTCAAGTTGGGTCACTTTTCAGCTATGATGTGCATGAAAAGGTTAAGTATTACAGCAATTACAACAAGCACACTGAAGTGGTGGTAAAAAGAATAATGACTTTGTGCTGCATGAGTGACTCAGGTATTTTGATTGAAATCCCTGCACACTCCACCTAATGGAAGTGTAAACAGGAGTGTAGAAATAATTGATTCTAATCAAATAACCTTGTAATCAATCATCACAAATGCTGGACTGCAGCAACAATATCTGCTATACTGAGGACATCAACATATAAGGTGTATCTTTTGGATTGGAAGCGTTTTTCCCTTGCAGGCACAATGTTGGCAACTCAGTAGAACAACATACAGCGGCTGCATTTTAAGCAGGACTGTAAGCAGGAGAGAAACAGATTGATAAATGATGACTATTGTTGTCAAGTAATGCCAGGAAGGAAATTACATTTGAGTGTCCTTAAGGGAGCATGCAGGTGTGAACCCTGAATAGAAAGTGGTGCTGGGAAGAAGAAGAAGTAGAATAAAAAGAAGAAGGGGAAGAGAGGTGGGATGTTCATGTTGTTAAGAGCTAGTCCTCTGCCAGCTCCCCCCCCCCCCTTCTCACTCACTCATTCGCTCTTTCACTCTCTCTTACATACTCACACACAGAAGAATACACACTTGCTCTTCACACTCTCACCATCACCCTCTCAGCCTGTTTTCCTTCTCCGCTGCTTCAGAAATCCGCCTCGCCCCTTCTCTCTCCTCCGTCTCATAAAGGGCAGCGTGATCAGTAGAGCGCAGAGCTTTTAATTGAAGCACATATGCATCGTTCTTTCGCTGCGGCGGTTTGGATTGCAGCCAAGATGTGTCACTGACCGAGAAAGGACTGCCATTTCACCTCGGTTCAGAGAATCAAAGTGGAGGAAAGATAGACACAGTAGAGAGACGGAGAAGGTTATTTGCGAGGAGGCACTTTGTTGGTTTTTGTTCAACTTCCCTGATGGGAGATAAACTGGCAGGAGAAGAATAAAGTCAAACACAGAAAAGAGTGGCAGAGGAATCACAAAGCACGTGGAGATGCTGTTTGGTAAGACTGTTTGTTGATTCTTACAGTACATGTGTATGTCACTACTACTTATTTATGTAAAATGCAACAATAGCCTCACAAGCAGCTGAAGTTTGATGAGGTTTTATTTGTCTTGAGATGTGGTGTTTGTGTGCATCTATGTGCCTAAATGCATGAGTCGCCTGTCAATGTTTTACAACAATGACTTTATATCATTGCTCAAGGGCAGGCTCAGTCTCCTGCCTACCATCTGCCCTCTTTCAGTTCCTCTGCATCCAAAATGAGTCCCCTGTGTTTTTTTGTCGTTGGTTTTTTTAATTGACCCCTTTTGATGAAGCCAAGTGCGGAGTTCAGACCAATACAACACTCGCTCCCAGATGTGTCAAGTCATTTTAAAGCCACACAAGAATGCTGATATCACTGCGCAGATTGCTGGCAATTATTTCTTTGCCTCCCTAGGGAAATATGCCCAGATTAGCTTGTATAATTGGAGCCTGTTAAAGATAAAGGCAGTGTGGGGATTTTTAGTCATTTGTGTTTGTTTTTTGCAGCTAAGGGAGCAAAATGCTGATTGCATTTAGGCTTATTAAATTTAGAACCACATTAGTTTCTCCAAGTTAAACTCTTCATTTTAACAGCACACGCTGGAAGTACATATAGACAGTTTACCAGTCTCACTTTGACTTCTAGATAAATGGATGCAAATGAAAAGAGTAAACAAGAGATATATGGATATATGTAGAGCTGAAACAATAAGTCAATTAATCAATTAGCAGAAAATTAACCAGCATGTATTCTGACAATACATTAATCTTTTCAGTCACCTTTCGAGCAAAAATGCCAAAAGTTGCTGATAACAGCTTCTTAAATGTCAGAATTTTCAGCTTTTTTCAGTTTTATATCACTTTAAATTGATTATCTTTGGGTTTTCTACAGTTGATTATACATAACAATAAACATTTCATAGATTGAGCAAATAATCAGCAGATTAATCTGTAATGAAAATAATCATTAGTTAAAGCACTAGATATATGTTTGAGGCAAAAATTCTTATTGTCTTTATGATAAAGATGACAAGCGTCATTTCTCATCTCGCAGTGTTAACGTAAAGCACTACAACGCATACACTTTGTGCCGTGTGTGCCTGGATAGAAATGCTAAGAAGTTTCTGTGTGGGAGCTCTGGATGCCTTCTTCTTTAAATGGCAGATTAGAGAGATCAAAGGGAAACAGTTGGAGAGGAGATAACTGTAGAGTTTCGCCTGGTGGCCATGCTGCAGCTGTCCCCACCCCTCCACCACTCGTCAAGAGCTTCGCTTTGAGGCTGCAGTGGCAGCCTATGTATATAAATCTCATTCTCTGTTCTGTGTGACATGCAAGAGATACGCTGATGTGTAAAAATCCTATAATAAAGAACACATTTCTCTGAAAGTCTTATCTTTCTCTACGTCTTTTGTTTAAAATTAGTAGACATAACATTAGATTTAGCCCAGCAGAAACTGGAGGAGTTACAATAGCAATGTTGGCATTCTGTTGCCAGTGCTTTGCATTAATACATTGCATAAAACCTTTATAATACAGCACACCAGTAACACAAAAGCATAATAACACACATTAAGAGCTCTGTTTCTGTGTATTATACGTCATGACGTCAGTGATGCAAATTGCAGTCACTTATACTAAGACATGCTGACTGGTTTGAGGTGAACAGCAAAATTGCACCACAATTGGAAATCAACATCTTCCAGTGGACACCTAAGATGTGATTGCCATATACTTGGTGTATGGTATGTATGGTAGATTTGTAGGTCTTTTCAAAAACCATAAAATTTGCTCTATAATAAAGTAGAAAACATGATACAGAACTGATATGATGAAGCTAACCAGGTCACACAACAAAACACAGGACAAGTGTAGCATAAACCTTTGGCAGAAATAGGTAAAACAATAAAAAAAAGGCAGGGTACACCCTGGACGGCAGTCAATTGCAGGGCCACACATAGACAAACAACCACTCACGCTCACACTCAAACCCAAGGACAATTTAGGGTCACCAATCAACCTAGGCCTGAACTTCTTCAGCTGCCTAGGCCGCATGTCTTTGGACGGTGGGAGGAAGCTGGAGCACCCGGTGAGAACCCACGCAGACTCGGGGAAACATGTAAACTCCACACAGAAAGGCCGGGGCAACCGGGGTTTAAACCCATGACCTTCTTGCTGTGAGGTGACAATACTAACCACTGCACCACTGTGCTGCCCATGTTAATTCCAGAGCTTTAGGACATATTGTTTCCTTAAGTTTTGAGTTGAGTCATCTGCCTTGTGTCCGCCCACCTACGTCTTTTCTGTTGTTCTCTACTGTCATCTAACCAATGCTGGAAAATGGCCATATGTTAATTTAAAAAAGTAATACAGGAAATATGTTGCGATTAGAATGAATTCTAAAGTGTGACACTGGCTTCAATTGTGACACCTCTGCATTCCTTTTTAAAGCTTGGGAAACAAGTCTGTACTTGACTAAAATCCTATCTGTGCTTGTGCAAAGGCCCTGCTGTGCATTATCATACAAATAAAACCCTGCAATCCATTCTACCACCCACTCACAAACACCTCATTTAAGAGGTTAAAAACACAACAGAATTGCTTTAAATTACAACAAATGATAGTTGTCTGATCAGCTTAAAATAACCTACTGCAGGTTACAAATTAACTCAACGACTGCTTTCTGTTATGTGCTTTGTACTGTGGTCTAAAATCTGTCCAAAGTGGTTAAATATTTGTATTAACATACAAGTTAAAGTTCCCCTCTAGACCTTTGCTTGTTGGAAAATAATAGGTGCTGATACTTCCCGTTCATATGTTGGCGTGTGTATCAGGCTTGCAACTTTATGCACACGGCTGCATGAAAGGCCCAAGCTTTTCCCTCCTCTGATTCCGGTGACAGAGAATAGCAGGCAGGCGAGAACAGGAATAGGTGAGTATCGCATAGTGCTAAGAGAACCTGATATGGCGAGGGCAGAACCAGTGGAGCACTGGTATGTGTCAGAATGGTAAATGTAGTTAGCATCTTTTATTTATTATTTGTTAGCTTAACTAACAGAGGCTAACACAACGTTAGTGGTTGGGAAACACCTGCTACAATGTTACAGTGAGTTCAGCATGTCATGTCAAACTTTCACTAGCTAGTGTAAATTCTCACTCTGTACTGACAAGTCCACTCTGTGCTGGAGGTTTCAGGTTTCTTGGCCGGTGGCATTTGCCAGACAGCGATTGGCCTTTGAATTTGTTCCAAATCTAGCTTGCCCGGGATACATTTGAAACATCTCCTCCTTCAATAGAAAAATGTGAAAACACCTCTCCAGTGACAAACTTCACACATATTTAAGTCAGTAAAGTCGAGGTCTGAAATTTCAGAGGACATAAACATTAGGGTGACCAGTTTTCCGGGGACAGTCCCTGGTTTTGGTGGCCTGTCCCCGTCTGGAGCTGTCCCTGGAAATGTCCCCATTTTTAACTGTGTGTTAATCATACTGTTTAAGGTGCTGACATCACGTGATTATAAGGAATAATAGAAGCCGGATGCTGCCGATAGATTATATGTTTGGTAGGCATATGTCTAATATCCTTGTTTGTATTTGGAAAACGGAGTATAGCTTATAATTAACATGACTTACTGCTGAGTTATATATAAAATAAAGACATTATCTCTTTTGCAATTATCCTTATGACTCTACATTATTTAACTTGCTGTGTACCAAGCAATCCAGTCCTTTTACCTGTTGAAATACCTTTAAATGGCCAAAACAACTCATAAAATGCAGTATTTCACTTTCCAGAAAATTATTGCAGCTTCTACTTATTGACTGAAAGGTAGATTCTGCCTCAAAATTACTTGATTTCATTCAGAAGAGTTATATTTGATAGATTTTAAAACCGAAATTGTCCCCTTTTTTCTTTCATATATAGTAACGTTAGTTATAACGACATACTGACCACCAAACCAGAAATGTCCTCGGTTTGCATTTAACTATAATAATGGATCTGTTGTGCACAGCTCTTTAAAGGGTGCGTCACAACCTCCTTTCCAACTTCCCCCACCCGCCAGCAGTATTTTGATTTATTCTTGAAACGCATTACATAGCAAACGTTGGTATGTCATATTTTAAGATATGAGTAATAACAGTATTTTGACTGAAATAGCGTTGGATCGATCAAATAAACTGCTCCACCAAACTACTTTTTATTATTTGTTTCTATAGTAATTGCACCAATTAACTGTTAAAAACCCCAAACCATCTGTGTCTAGCTGCACATATGTGATGCTGTGCGTTCACATGATGCCTCTCTGTACCATCCAGACATTATGATTACTTGGAAAAGACGATTCTGTCATGATCTTGGGTTTTATTGTGGTGTTTTTCTGTGATTTTGTTAATGTCCATTTCTGTTTTACTCGGTTCTCATTTCAGAAATCTGAAAATCTGGAATCAAAAAAACACATTTTTGAGTGTAGGGGATCTTTACATATAGACAGTTTTACACATTGTTTCACTCAATAGCTACCAGTAGGACATTTTTGTTCAAACAGTCCTTTTTTGCCCTTCTTGGAATAAAATCTCCTCTCCCTATAGCGCTATCTTAGTCAGTTGGCAACATTTCAACTATTAACTATGTGACAGAAATTTTCTCACTGAAATATTCACACTCACTTTAATTTTACTCTAAATCATTTATTAGGAAACTATAACATTAGAGTCAGGCAAATCAAGTGTGATAGTACGACTCATCATATGAGCTATGATGTCTTAATCTGTGTTCTGTGGGGATGGAGAGAGATAGAGAAAGCAAGTCCTTGTTTCCTTATGTTATGTGAAAGTTTTTCAAAATGTTTGAGGAGTCAGTTTAGATGGGACCAGCATTTTTCCTCATGGGGCTTGAACATGGTATCCAGCTGTGTTAATGACTCGTTGTTCGAATTGAAAGATAATGACTATACACAGTATGGTTTTAATTGTAATACTGATGAGTGCAAATTTAATTAGGCTACTGTACTTTGACTCAGTGCCTTGTGTCTGTGGGAGCATTTCAATTTATTTGTGCCACAGCAGTATCTAAAAACCCATCGAAAGTGTGGAGAGTGGAAGTTTGCAAGTTCAATGTAGATAAAGTATAATATGCTGACATTGATTTCTTATTTGTGTCGGTGAATATACAAACTTGTACGTATGTGAAAACAGGGGGCCCTGTTGTCATGGTGGCGCAATGACCAGCGCACCGAACGATCGTTTTTTTCCTGACTTTAAGATTTGCTTTGCCCGTCTGTGTGGTATTTTGGTGCTCTGTGCAGAGTACACAGTGCACAGGTGGGAAGAGAGGAGCAATAAAGTGGGAGGTCCATTCAAAACAGGTAGTGCAAAGCGAGTTGATATTTTGGTGGAAAATGTCATCTTATGACATTGTGCTGAAAATAGACGTCTGAGAACCACGTCTGTTTTTGGTGCAATGTCTCATCTGCCACTTTGGGGGATTTTGTAAACAACAACAAACTAAATACTTGGAGCAAATTCAAAGAAATAAGGCAATAATGCTTAAAATGTCAATGTAAACTAATTTTAAATGAAACACTCTCCAGCCAGTACATGCATTTAAATTGGCACCAAAAAATAGCTTTTAATGTGGCTAACGTAGGAACATCTGTGATTCAGTCTGCATTTAACTATAATAATGGATCTGTTGTGCACAGCTCTTTAAAGGGTGCGTCACAACCTCCTTTCCAACTTCCCCCACCCGCCAGCAGTATTTTGATTTATTCTTGAAACGCATTACATAGCAAACGTTGGTATGTCATATTTTAAGATATGAGTAATAACAGTATTTTGACTGAAATAGCGTTGGATCGATCAAATAAACTGCTCCACCAAACTACTTTTTATTATTTGTTTCTATAGTAATTGCACCAATTAACTGTTAAAAACCCCAAACCATCTGTGTCTAGCTGCACATATGTGATGCTGTGCGTTCACATGATGCCTCTCTGTACCATCCAGACATTATGATTACTTGGAAAAGACGATTCTGTCATGATCTTGGGTTTTATTGTGGTGTTTTTCTGTGATTTTGTTAATGTCCATTTCTGTTTTACTCTTTGCCTCTGTGTTCTTAGATTTTGTTAGTTGATCATTGCTTCCTTGTTCTCTGTTGTATTTAGTTACTTATATCCGTGTATACTCGGTAGCTTTACTTCCTGTTTTATTTTGTAATTTTGATGTTTGGTGTTTTTGTCTAACTCTGTTTCCTGTCTGTCTTTCTTATGTCTGTCATGAGAGTCATTTACAGTGGGGACGCGGGCCTTGTTGAGGAAGCCCACTTTAATTGGAAAGAAACTGTTCTTGTGGCAAGAGGTTTTGGTCCTGATAGACCACAGCCTCTGGCCAGAGGGGAGTGTCTGAAACAGTTTGTCTCCAGGGTGGGAGGGGTCAGCCACAATCTTTCCTGCACACCTTCTCTGCAGACCGAATGATACGCTGCAGCCTGCCCTTGTCCCTGACGGTGGCAGCAGCGTACCAGATGGTGATGGAGGAGGTGAGGAAGGACTGATGGCGGTGTAGAAGTGCACCATCATTGTCTTTGGCAGGCTGAACTTCTTCAACTGCTGCAGGACATACATCCTCTGCTGGGCCTTCTTGGTGAGGGAGGAGGTGATGTTCAGTTCCCACTTGAGGTCCTGGGAGATGATGGTCCCCAGGAAGCGGAAGGAGTCCACAGTGGCGACTGGGGAGTCACACAGGATGATGGGGGAGGGTGGGGCAGGGCTCTTACTAAAATCTACGATCATCTCCACTGTTTTCAGAGCGTTGAGCTCCAGACTGTTCTGGCTGCACCAGGTCACCAGATGGTCAATCTCCCACCTATAGGCGGACTCATCCCCCCAAGAGATGAGCCCAATGAGGGTGGTATCATCCGCAAACTTCAGGAGCTTGACAAACTGGTGACTGGAGGTGCAGCTGTTGGTGTACAGGGAGAAGAGCAGAGGAGATAGAATGCAGCCTTGAGGGTATCCGGTACTAATGGTCCTGGAGTCAGAGAGAAATGTTTTCCCAGCTTATCATATTGAGATGGAGGTTATCTTGAGAAAATATTTACTTTATTTTCTGATTTGGATCTGCACAGTTAATATGATGTGGTGTACATCTCACACTTAGAGAGCTGGTTATGTGAGCTGCTTTATCCGTAATAAGCAGTTTGATAGTGGCATAATTGAGTTTAAAAACATGAAGGGCCATGTTTACTACAGACCTGTTGGCTCTGTAGGCAAACTGCAGGGGGTCCAGGAGTGGGTCTGTGATGGATTTTAGGTGTGACAACACAAAGTGCTCAAAGACTTCATAACCACAGATTTCAGGGCGACAGAAATATTATTTGATTTGACAGTCAGTCGTTGACTAAAAACATGTTGATACATCTATACGTTATGACACTGAATGATAACGCAGGTTAGTCGTTATGATGTTCCGGACCTTTGCTTCGGGAAATTTTCAGTAACTGGACATCTTTGAATTTTAATTGAATACCCCTGAGTCTTTATGGAGTGGGGGAATTTAGGTTTGTAGCTGTTGATCTGTCTGAAGCCTCTCCAGACAGAAGCAGAGTCATTTCTTAAGAACTGGTGTTGTAGTCTCTCTGCGTACAGCTTTTTAGCATCTCGCACCGCCTTGCTAAACCTGTACTTTGACTCCTTAAACCTGGCCCGGTCGCCACTCCTTAATGTCTTTTCCTTTTCCAACCTCAGTTGTCTGATTTTAGCTGTGAACCAAGGTTTGTCATTGTTATTACTCACCCTGATGCGTGTTGGTGTACAGCTGTCCGCACAGAAGCTGATGTAGGACATCACAGCCTCTGTATACTCATCCAGATTGTTGGTAGCAGTCCTGAAAACATCCCAGTCAGTGCAGTCAAACACGCCTGAAGATCCTCTACAGCTTCACTGGCCCATTTCTTTGATGTCCTCACTACAGGTTTACAGAGTTTTAGTTTCTGTCTGTATGCAGGTATCAGGTAGACCGTGACGTGGTCAGAGTGACCCAGTGGAGCGCTGGGGACGGCGTGATAGGCACTGCTTACTGTGGTGTAGCAGTGATCCAAAATGTTCTCTTCTCTGGTTGGACACTTTATGTACTGTCTGTATTTGGGGAGTTCATGGCTGAGGTTTCCTTTGTTTAAGTCACCAAGAACAATAACTGAAGAGTCCGGGAATGTCTGCTGTACCCAAAGTATCTGGTAGGCCAGCTTGCGCAGTGCGCCGTGGCCTGCGGTGGAATGTAAACACCGAGCAGAAAGTAGCTAGCATACTCGCGGGACAGTAAAATGGTTTATAGTGTATCAGGAAATATTCCAGGTCATGAGAACAGTGCTGCTGAATCACTGTCACATCATTACACCAGTCACTGTTAATGTAAAAACAGACACCTTCACCTTTTGTTTTGCCGGAGGGTTCCGTGTCGCGGTCCGCTCTGTAGACCTGGAAGCCAGCCAGCTGCAGCGTGGAGTCTGATATTGAACCACACAGCCACATCTCTGTGAAGCACAGAACAGAAGATGAAGCCTCTGTTTTTCCCCACCAGTAGCTAAATTTCGTCCAGTTTATTGCACAGTGAGCGCACATTGGAGAGAAATATTCCCGGTAGCGGCGTACAGCGTCCTCTTCGGTGTAGACTCACCAGCGTACCGGACCTCCTCCCCCTCCTCCGGCATCTCAACGCATGAACAACAGAGAGTGAAGCCTTGACCAGAATGATAATTCCAATAATTAATATAATTCCACTGATGACACGAGAAAAGTCAGAATTAAATCTGCTGGTGTTGTTCCCCTGATGTTTGAGCTCTTCCCTGGTGAAAGGGCTCCGGGTGTCACAGCAGAATGCAAAGTTAACAAACTACTACGTAAAAATACTACGGCTGGCCTGAGCAGCGCCATCTTACTTCAGATGAACTGGTTGATTTATTTCGTGAACTGGTGGAGCTCAAGGCCATGTGGAGGGGATCTGACAATGACTGTCACAAAGAGGTAATTTTGTCGCTGGCTCGTAGGAAGGTTTCTACTAAACCATGGCTAAGAGACACCTATTTGGGCCATAAGCTTTCTTGACACCCGAGCCTTTGCTCCTCGGCCTACCAACAACCAACTAGTGAGCTTCCACCAGCCTGTTTGCCTGCCTGTTTCCTGCCCGGCCAGCTCCACTGTGATCCACTACTGTGGGGACCCGTCTGGCCATCTTCCCGTCTATGTTGAGTGTTCTGCCTTGTGCTCTGTTTCCCCGTGATTTGGATTATATCGGCCTGTTTGGATTTTGCACCGTTTAGTTTGGACTTCTGTTACAAAAGACAAGTGTTGCTCTGGTGTCCTGCATTTGGGTCCACATTCAGTATTCCTGCCCCAGCACTCAGCCTGTCTGATTCTTTATTTGTTGAGCAACGGTTGTTGTGCTTCACTATGATTGGCAAAGCTGTTTCCAAGCTATGAGACCAGTGATACAACTGACTGAGAGAATATTTATCAATCACCCCATCCTCTCTCTATTCACCTTCATTCAACCCCTTTTGCACTTTGCTCTGCCACATATAAATTGACCAAAGTAGCAGACGCACTTGGAGATGCCCTCACAGTCTGTGCGTCCAAGACCTACTGCTTTGTGTTTGTCATGGTGCTTGCACGATTAAAATAGGGCCCAGGGTCTCACAATATTATAATGCATTTGTAAACACCAAATTCCTCCATTACAAAAGAGTTACAATATGTGATAATAACACAAAGTGTTGGGTTGCTTCACATTCTAATGAAACAAATTAGACAGCAAATTTCTTGTCAAAAAACATCCCACATAAATCTACAAACTACTTTTCTAAAAGTAGTTATGGTTAAAGTTTGGGTTGAAGTTGGGTCAACGGTTAACAAGAGAAATAATTGCTAACATTTTTGCATCAATTGTGAATTGATGCTTAAAATTGATGGTTTCCCCATCTACCACCTTTACTTTCATCTTGCACTTTCTTAAATGTTTTTACATTAGAACATCTTCATGGTCATTTCACAATTTTTATTTTTATTTTCAGGAACTAATTTCAACATAGTGTGCATACAATCTGAATGGAAAAATGTGGCATCCTGTAAAATTGTGTGTGTGTGTGTTATTCTAAATCTTATGTCGATGCTGGTGCTGTAGATGCTGGTATCAAAACGTGCCCTCCTTTACCTCAAGCCTGCTAACAAAGACTGACAGTCCCAATCAGTCATTGTAGTGTTGACAGTGTGAGTTTGATTAGCCTGACTGGTAATGACTGTGGGAGTTCACACACACACACACACACAGAGTTGTTTCTGTCATTTACAGTAAGAGAACATTGCATTGACGCACATTCCCTGATTGCTTACCCCAATTCAAACCATGTGCTATATGCTGAACCCTAATCTTATTCTAAAATTTAGTATTAACCCTTACGGTGCTCTGCGTTTTATCCATGCAGTGGGACTGTATTAACAGATAACTGTCCCCCCAATGTGATAATTACAAGTATACACACACTCACAGACATGCATTTTACGTCCCTGGTGGTTAATAATAATAAATACAGTTTATGCACATGATATCATTGTACATCTAAGTCACCATGATGAAGTTGTGATGAAGATGTTCAGAAGACACAGTTTTGATTGGCATCTTTAGTCTTAAATTGTCTTAACATTTATAATTGCTGATGTCAATAAAATCTGATTTATCATATGATGGAGGTTATCTTGAGAAAATATTTACTTTATTTTCTGATTTGGATCTGCACAGTTAATATGATGTGGTGTACATCTCACACTTAGAGAGCTGGTTATGTTTGTATTATAACATAATATATTATAATAATTATATTATAATATATTGTATGTGAGCTGCTTTATCCGTAATAAGCAGTTTGATAGTGGCATAATTGAGTTTAAAAACATTTTTTTTTAAAAAGCATAATTGAGTTTAAAAACATCAAAAGCTGTTAGATGATTAAGATTCATGCAGTGATTTTCTCTTCAAAATCACATCAAACTTCTAGTTGTAAATGTTTGACTCACATCCTGCATCAAAATGAGGGCAAAATGTTTCCAAATGTATCTTGGGAATTGAGCTGCATGCCAAAACCAACTACATTAAGTCATTTTAATGGTTTAGACACATGCCATGGATTTGTTACATTTTGGATTTGCCAACAGCTCATGCAGCCTCAAGAAACTATTAATGTGTCACCATTAAGGGTAAAGAGGTAAAAACAGTACAGCCTTACTAAAACCTGGGGATGCAAATCAAACCTGACACGTTTCACACTGCAGAAGTAATGTAGAAGAGAGATGATTGTGTACTGTTCTTTCATAATCTAAGGGACCTTTTTCACCCCCTTCAACTTGATCGATGAGTCACTGAAACCATATTTATATGACATTTTTCTGTGAAACTGCACCACTCACTGATGTTATACATGTGACTGGTTGGTTAATACCTGAATACCTGAACAGACGTATGATCAACGTGACCGCCATTTACTTAGTAGCGAATTAAAGTCATTTAAAGTTTTAAACAACTGAAAAATGTCACTTAGAGAGCACTTTGTTAAATAAGAATCAGTAATAAGGAATATTAAATGAGGTTTTAGTGTGTGGGCAAGGATTAATGACTTGATAGAATAACACAGAAACACCTGTAAACTAGCTGCTGTAAAGATCAGCAGCCAAGTTGATGGCTATGGGAACAAGTGTGTTCAGACAGAAAGCAAACAAATTTGTGTTTATTCTCCCAAAACAGCCAATGGTACTAACTGCTCTGACGTTAGCTGTAAGCTACCTAGTAGCAACAGATGCATCAATCGTGTGTAATTTCCCTTTAGTCTCTCCTTTTCCCCCAGTCTTTGTACATTTATGAAGCATATTCATAAAGTCCTGGGACATACAAACATTTTTTACTGAAGTTGGAACATTTTCAACTCGCATAGACACGTCTTCGCATAACTGTGCCACCTCAGGCAAATTCGCATCCACTTGCGTCTTTCCACTGACTTAGTATGCAATTACACCACCACTAAAATTCGCTCTGAACACAGAGTAAGGGCTCTCAACAAAGGACTGCAAAAGACGGCATAACATACTTTACCAGTTGTGCGCCTTAGTTGTGTTGTGCTGGAGAGTCAGCATTAATGTTGGGCTGAATAAACTGGTAAAAAACAATAAAGATGGCAGCACAGCATGGAGTTAGAAACAGAAGGAAGGATAAACTTGAACAAACAATCATCCCCATTCATTCGAGATGCAAGATGGGGTGTCTGAGGCACTCTTCTGTGTTAACAGCCAGAGTGAACAATACTACCTGTTCAATCATGTTTCCACTAACTAGGAGAGTACTGAAGAACAAAGAACTGTACACACAGACTTCCCCAGATTTATATTCACATGTCATTTGTGTTATTAATTGCATAGTTTCTGTCCTGTATACGTTTCTTCAAATTCTCTGCACAAGAGTTGGCACATACTGTATTGTATCTATGTGGGGGAGCTGTGAGCTATCCCACTCAATGAACAGGTGAAGCAATTTGTGCTATATAGATAGCAAGATTATATTCTTTGAGTCTTGCCATTTGTTATTGCGGTAATTCTCTTTATTTATCCAGAGCACGGTTTCAGTCTTTCCATGTCGTATCTTGTGATGATTGCCATGGTTCTAAATAACAAAGGATACAAGTTGACATATGTCCAAATAAGTAATGTATTGAGTCTTGAAATCATATTAAACATTTGCTCATTAAAGTATCAAATATGCCAAGATTAGACCAACATAAGTCAAATATTTTATACATTATATTAAACAAATAAATAGTTTAACTATTACCCTTCATGTCAATAAAGAAATAATATCAATATCATAATTAATATAAAGAAACTGCTACTTACAGTGAATATTCATCAAAACATACACGGTAAACATCTACATGCTCTCCGGGAAAGGCAATTGTTTGAAGACAAAGAAAAAGGAAGTCCGGTCCAGCCCAACCCTCTATTTATAATGTGGGAGGTACTCACAGGTACTGAACCACCAGTTTGTGTCTCCTTGTGGTGTGAAGGGCAAAGCACTTGCAGTTTGTAACAGAGGGATTGCTACTCCCTGATGTTGGGAGGAGGATATTTTCTGCTGGTTACATTGTCATGTTCTAAAAATTATTTTAGTGTCATCCTCACCTTTTATCTAGCAACACAATTTAAACTGTCACCATCGGGCCTAAGTTTGCACGTAATCACAGATTTTGTGTTTCAGATACATGAGCCACACGTGCCCATCTAACCTTTGGGGAATTGACATTTGAGAATAGTGGCCCTGATAATGTACATGTCCTTCAAACAGGGAATGTTAGCCCGTGGCTCTGTTTGAACCCCACTGTCTACATAAACTGTGAGTAAAAATGCAATGGTTACTCAAAAACTGCTCCATTTCTTTCTTCCATTATTTCTAATTTTTGACATGCATGAAGTTGGCTTTGCACTATTACTACCTCTTGCTGGCCACTGTACATGACCGCTGCTGACTGAGGACTTTTTCTGTTTCTTTTTGGAGTGATAACAAACGGTTGAGGTTACAGAAACTCTTAAGAGGCTCAAATGTTGCACATGCATCAGTTTAAGATACACGCACATGAACGTGCACACACACTGAGATACACACACACACACACACTCAAACTACATTTTCTGTCAGCAAAATGCATTCACGTTTTGGTATTTGCAGAAATGCTGACTTGAATGAAAATATTGTGCTTCTAAATCCAGCGACATGCCTCGAAAATCAAGCAGAAAATGCAAACCTGCTGAAATATGCAGCTGCCAGGAGACATGACATTGCCTAAAAACGTTGACTGCAAATTCATGTGCTGTGCTCTTTATTAGGATTCATGTAATACACTGTCAAGATGTATGCATGATTTGGTTGGCTCAAGCAGCCTTGCGCCTTTTCCTTGAGATAGGTGTTTTAACCAACATGATACTATTAGTAGGATAAAAAAAAAAAATTCTTCTAGCATTTCATGTAGTGAACAGTCATACTAACTATTGACTACTGACTAAGTATCAATAGGATAAGATGTTTCAGAGATGATTGAATGTCAGCCGCTGAAATACAGTATGTTGTATGTATTTTAACCTTGTAAAAGGGGTCTTGAAGATGAAAATATGGAAGCAACAATGTTCTTGTGTTTTGGTGTCTAAAGCAAGTTAGTCCAAATATATGTATGATAATCATATACCAAAAACAACTGGTAGACTATTAACTTACATTAAGCTGCGGTGGATATTTTACGCACGGACCAGGTAAAGCAACGGTGAACACACAGGGTGCAGACGTTGGTTTCAGTTGTTTGATAGGCTACGTCATTAATAAGCTGACGTGCGGCTCACCTGCTGCTGTGATAATGGATCGCGGGTGGAAATATACAGAAAAAGGATGACAGTCTTTTAGGCGACTTTGTAAAACATACTGCTGATGGAGAAAATGGAGCAGACGGAGGGGAGAGAGAGGCGGGGCAAGCCGGGGTGTTTACCTAAGGTGTAGGTGTGTGTCAGAGTGTGGGGAGAAGAGAATTCCGAGGCAGGTGCAAAGCATACTTAAAAACAATAATAAAAATGTTCGTGGTCATTAAAACCTGCTTTCACAGGGTGGTATAATGTGAAAATTTGAGGGGGGGGCGGGGGTTTTACAATCACAATGCCGGCTCAACGTTGTGATGTCTGTCAGCCATCATTGATGGACGATGGTATCGCCTATCAGTCCAACCCTAGTTTTCACATTAGGATAGCATCCAAAGACTGGCTTTCACACAGTGGGGGAATATTAACGTTACACAGTGGATGTACCATCGTGAATAGGGTTTTTTTCTTTAACATAACCTTTAACCCCACAAATGAATGTAGCTAGTTAATGATAAGCTAAGCTAATTGCATAATTAAGGGCAGGCTGCTTTGAATGACAGGTGGATGCCCTCTCAGGTGACTAGCCGCTAGGTGGTTCAGCAACCAAGCCTAAATTGACCTGCCTCAGCTCCACCTTAACGGCAACGAAACCTGTGAGTGAGGTCATGAACACTACTTCCATGTATTATACAGTCTATGGAAAGAGCAGATAAAGAAACTGTTTAATCAATTCCTGACACGCTCCTGTTTTTGTTTTGGAAAAAAAAAGCAAGACGGTTCTCCAAACTTTTTAATTGCTGAATATCACTACAGCCCCATGCACACCACTTAACCATGTGGAGAAAGCCAAAGTCATGACTGCTGTGCATAGTTAGTCCAGTCACAGCTTAGTAACCTATCACTGTTCTGGCGTAGGGTTTAGCTAACAGTCACTTGACTAGTTGTGCAGCATTATTCCACAGAATTTCAGGTTTGGTGAACTTTTCCTTAACAAACAGGCTACACCCTAGATGAGCTCTTTCTGACCTCTGTAATAAATTTGCTCATTTAACTTGTCATCCTTAATGAAAACATCTTTCAAGAAGCACCAGTAATCAGAGATTCTGTGATTCTCATCTCTGAAGCCGCTAATGTACGATCCTTCAAATTCACTCTACCAGGCAGACAGCCAGAGAGAAGCATCGAGACAGAAAGCTGCTAATTACTAAGTTCATGGGGCGGATAAAGCTGCGACAGACTTTAAATATCAATAAGTATGTGCTGCACATCTGCTGACTGCCTTTCAGTGGCTCTGATTAAACTCAGGCTTATCTCAATTCAAGCAGATGGTGGCAGTTTATTTTAAGTGTGCTTGATACAGACGTGCAGAATGCTATGGAAGGGCAGAGGGTCGGTAAAGGAGACAAAGCACAACAACAAACGCTGCTCTATCTGGGCTGCTGCACACATTTCCCAGAAGATCAACGTTATCTCTTAGTGTTTGTTTGTCTTTTATGGCCACGGTGCAAGGACTTATCACAATCAAAACCGTTAACGCCAGAGTACATCATGTGCATGAAATAACATTTTTGTGTTAACCTGTTTTCAAAAGTCTTCTCGACAAGGAACTCAAATGACGACTCACCAGAACATACCAGGAATATTACTTTCATAATGGGCAGTGAATATAATTTGGTGCCTGCATTAACATTAGACTAAATGTGTGTTGAAATATTGTGGGAATAATGTAAATAAAATGTCAGAGCAAATAGACATGCTCCTGTAAAGTTCTGCTTTAAGAGACATGCATTACATTTGATAGCTGCAATGTGCCAGCAGTGTGGATGAAGAGACTGTGGAAACATTATAAATTTTGACTCTTGATTGTTTTAATTTAATTCTCCTGTGTGGCCATTAAAAGCTGCTGTAGCTTCTGTCTTTTGCAAGGTAATCACAGTATGCAGTGATTTATTTTTTAATCAGAGGACACTAGTCCTGGATTTCACCTTGAACAAATTCAGTTTGTGAACCCTGGGGTGAAAATGGGCCCACAGTGCTCCAGTTGAAAGTAGGACAGATTTCCGCGGGGAGCCTGATATGGGCTTCGTGGTGCCCCGCAGGTAGAAATTCTCATGAAGCCGTTGGCTCTGCCAGCTGCGGCTGTGTGAGTTTAAATAGACAGTGACAGCCAGTGGGTGAATTTGCCTGTTGGCTGCCAGTTGTGGCCTAAATGTACTTTGTCACAATAAAGATGATTTATTGAAAGACCACACAGTGCAAGGCGGGGGCAGCTTTTTAAGCCATCATGGAAATTAGGCCTTCACTCTCCACCGTTTTGTTTCCAGCGGAGGGAGCTAAGCAGAGCTGTCAGTTGCAGCTTTAATGGATGCTAATTCATCCTCCAGATCTCATCATAAATGCCTAGATCTCTGTCTGTTGTGTAAGCAATGAATGGCATCATCATTACTGCTAAAGCGCAGTGCACTAACCACTTCTGTTTTATGACTCAGAAAGCTGTGTGCTTCATGCTGTTATGGAGTAGAAAACATACCATTCAGTTTTCATTATTTGACGATGTGTTTTGCAGGCTTAACAGCAAAACCCTGTCAGAAGACACTTCTTAGCATTTCAGTTCCACATTCCTCAGCGCTTAATCCTGCCTATTTGATTAAACCATTTGTTATGACTGAATGCTATTCTGCATATAGAAAGATTAGGCTACTGTTAGTTAAAGATAGTGAATGGGATTTTCTGATCTGCGCCTATAGAATACACTGTGCAGTAGTGACTTTATGTTGTGCATCAAAGCAGCTCAGTTGTGCCAATAGAAAAACAGCTCAATTTGTAATGTAGATGTCAGCTGTAATAACAGTATATTAAAGTAATTTTTACATGGTGTTAATAATCTCCGCCATGCGTAAACCTGGAGGGGATCATGCATTTGGTCTAGTGTGTGAATGTGTGGACTGTATGCTCAAGAGCCACAACATAGCAAAAGGCATTTCCAGCAATTGGCTAGGCAAAAAAGTCTGTTGCAGGGCACATGTTGGCCTTTGTCGTGGCGCCAAAACTGACACCCGTAGAAAGGTTTGGTCTCATCTATAACTGGAGCATCTGCAGATTAATTCCCTACCCGATATGTATATTTCATTTAATGCTTCCTTATTAAGTTTACACAGTTAAGAAAACCCAGGACGCTGGGTAACAGTACTATTACACTATCTTTGCATCGTAAAGAAAAGTGTGACTATATAATACAAAAATATTTATTTAAAAATGTTGCATACTATATAAGACAGTCTCTACCATACTACACTATAATATTCATAAAACCTTCGCCCCTTCATTCCACTACCCTCATGCATACATGCTGGACGCACAGACTGCCCTGCACCCCTGTTCGCAACCCACATGCCCCCAGACACACCTGGTGGAGATCTGTATTCTTCCGAGTGCACCCTTCTAGTTTGTTTTCTAATGCTGTGATTGCAGTGTTACTAAAGATATTATCAGCTGCTATATTCCAAGTACCCAAAATACTCATTGTGTCTTATATAATAGATGTTTTTATTAGAGCTGTACAATTAATCTAATCACAATGGCAATGTCATCACGTGCGATTACATAACCGCAAAAGTGTGCGATTTAATAAAACATAAAGTGTGTGTGACACTCTCTTCTCTGTGTAGGCTGCACTCTGCTCATTATCCACGCCCACACTGGGCTCTCCCATGTGCTCCTAAAAACAGATGGGCCTATGTGGAATCAGAAAAATGATATATGAACAGTGTGCCAGTAACGTTTAAGACAACAAATTACCGTAACCCCCCGCCGCGCTGCTAATCGTTCTAAACATAGTCGGACACTCGCCCTGTGACAGAGACAGAGAAACGTCGTCAACAGCAGAAGCTTTAAGGCTGAAGAAAACTGGTAGAATATAATGAAGGTTTGGGTTTGGCTCGCTGCTGTTTAACGTTAGCAGTATCGGTGCCTTTTGTTGTTCAACTTTTCATAAAGCCAACAGGCCTGTCAGTTTCACTTCTCGTCAACCGGCCAGTCACCCCGGTACCGGGGGCAGCACGCGATCTTTACAACCGCTGACTTACTTTTGACTTACGTTATCGCCGTTTTCAGTACAAAAAGTTGCTACTTTGTTGCTAAAAATGTCGCCGGGCGCCATCTTGTTTATGGCGCATAACCTTGGGAGCTGTGCATGCCTTCTCTCGCCTTTTTCTGCAGAGAGGATGTCCAGGGTATCAAATGAAAGGTCTGCTCAATCCGGATTGATTGATGTCCCCCCTCCCATCACTGTGGGATGTTTCGTTCTCAAGTTACACGCCTGTAAAGCATGGGAGTGCTTTTGGTCACAGGAATGATGACGAATATTCACTGTTTTTATCAATATTTCAATGTTTTGGAAGCTTTATGTTATTTGGAAAGTGGTTGTACAGACAGAAATAGTGTTTTAAAGATAAAAGTCAACATTTTAACAGTAAATACTGCCAGAATGGTATATTTAAAAGAAATTGTATGCATTGTTGCATATTAGTTTATTTTCATCAAATTTAGAGTTACAATTGCATTACAGGTGTATTAAAAGATATTCAGTTGCATTATAATCTATCTGATGATGGTTTTGATGGTTTATTGCGTTACAAATATAGCTTTTTTTACCAGGCGCATAACCACTGGAGCATTTCACGAGCAGCAAAAATCTACATTCCACTGTAACTGCAACTTTTTATTAAAATTTCTTGTTTTTATTAAATAACTCTGCCTTTTTTGTGACATTACAACCATCAGTTGACCGTTGGTTTTATATTTTTGCTCACAAGATCTTGGGACATCAGGTGAAGAATGCATTACATTCAAATACTGAAGCAAACACACTGTCATTCACCCCTTCTTCAACCCACCCTAGTCCTTGGATGAGTGAGATCAACACAATTTAGAAGCAATATCACAAAAACAATAAAGTAACATTAAACACAAAGGAAAAGGGGGGAAAAAATTTGGCAGTTTATTTTTTAAGAAAAGATATAAATTGTCCAAAATTTCCAGAAATCATATCATCACTGTCCAATGAAAACCATCTCCAAATTTGATGATTAAGGGGGCTTTCACACCTGAAAGTCCGCACCAAGCTCCGAACCAAAGTTCATGTTTCGATACATTTTGATACATTCGGTTAGTTTTGGTTTGGTTTCACACTGCAATTCTGCGACTGCACTAAAGGACTTTACTTGACACACTTGCGTCCTGTGTGGGCTGCGTCTCGCTATACTTCAGAATCAGAAGGAGCTTTATTGCCAAGTAGTGTTTTACACATACGAGGAATTTGCTGTGGTGATAAGGTGCTACATGTAGACAAACATACAGTCAACATAAATAAACGTAGAAATATATAAATATGGAATGGAAGAACAACGTTGCAGATATATACATGTGCATTATTCTGGGTCTGTGCTGTGCAGAAGTAACGCAACGGAAGAGAATATTGTGTACATATAAATATATAAACTGACAACATAAAAATGTACAACAACAAAGATCAGCAATCAACAACACATATGTACAACGTGCCAGGTCTGTGCCCGACACGAGACGAGATGTGAGAACAGTATTTACATGTGCAGAGACATTTGTGTCATTTGCAAGAGGGGAATGTCAGCGGGGGACCCGGGCCTTGTTAATGAGGCTAGTTGCAGACGGGAAGAAACTGTTTTTGTGGCGAGAGGTTTTGGTCCTGATTGACCGGAGCCTCCTGCCAGAGGGGAGAGTCTGAAACAGTTTCTGTCCGGTGTGGGAGGAGTCAGCTGCAATCTTTCCTGCTCGCCTCAGAGTCCTCGAGGAGTACAGATCCAGAAGAGAAGGAAGATTGCAGCCAATCACCTTCTCTGCAGAGCGAATGATACGCTGCAGCCTGCCCTTGTCCCTGGCAGTGGCAGCAGCGTACCAGATGATGATGGAGGAGGTGAGGATGGACTCAATGATGGCGGTGTAGAAGTGCACCATCATTGTCTTTGGCAGGCTAAACTTCTTCAGCTGCCGCAGGAAGTACATCCTCTGCTGGATTTTCTTGGTGAGTGAGGTGATGTTCAGTTCCCACTTGAGGTCCTGGGAGATGATGGTGCCCAGGAAGCGGAAGGAGTCCACAGTGGTGATTGGGGAGTCACACAGGATGATGGGGGAGGGTGGGGCTGTGCTCTTTCTGAAGTCCACGACCATATCCATGGTCTTCAGAGCATTGAGCTCCAGACTGTTCTGGCTGCACCAGGTCACCAGATGGTCAATCTCCCACCTGTAGGCGGACTCATCCCCACCTGAGATGAGCCCAATGAGGGCGGTGTCATCCGCAAACTTCAGGAGCTTGACAGACTGGTGACTGGAGGTGCAGCTGTTGGTGTACAGGGAGAAGAGAAGGGGGGAAAGAACGCAGCCTTGAGGGGAACCGGTGCTGATGGTCCTGGAGTCAGAGACATGTTTTCCCAGCTTCACGTGCTGCTTCCTGTCCGTCAGGAAGTCTGTGATCCACCTGGCACGTTCAGGTGAGAGAGCTTGTCCTGCATCAGGGCCGGGATGATGGTATTGAAAGCCGAGCTGAAATCCACAAACTGCATCCTGGCATAGGTTCCTGGGGAGTCCAGGTGCTGGAGGATGTAGTGAAGGGCCATGTTTACTGCATCATCTACAGACCTGTTGGCTCTGTAGGCGAACTGCAGGGGGTCCAGGAGTGGGTCTGTAATGAATTTTAGGTGGGACAACACAAGGCGTTCAAAGGACTTCATAACCACAGAGGTCAGGGCGACAGGTCTGTAGTTGTTTAGTCCAGTGGTCCTTGGTTTCTTGGGGACAGGGATGATTGTGAAGGCTTTGAGGCAGGCTGGCACATGGCATGTCTGTGAACACCGGAGACAGCTGATCAGCACAGTGCTTCAGGGTGGATGGGGAGACAGAGTCCGGCCCAGCTGCTTTGCGGGGTTTCTGCCTCCTGAAAAGACCGTTGACTTCCCTCTCTGTGATGGAGAGAGGAGGGGAGGGAAACTGAGCGGAGGAGTCACATGGGATGGTGTCCGATTGACTCTCAAAGTGGCAGTAGAACTTGTTCAGCTCATTTGCCAGGCGAGAATCGTTTATGGAGTGGAGGACTTTGGGTTTATAGTTTGTGATCTGTCTGAACCCCCTCCAGACAGAAGTGGCGTCGTTTGCAGAGAACTGGTTCTTTAGTCTGTCTGAGTACAGTCGTTTAGCTTCTCGCACCTCCCTGCTAAACCTGTACTTTAACGTTTGACCCACACCAAGACTAGCCCTTTTTGCCTGACCAAATTTCGGACTGTGGTCTATGGGAGGTTTCACACCTGCAATTTTGGTTCGGACCAAACTGAAAAGCCCGAAAGTCCGGACCAAACGAGGTAGGTGTGAAAGCCCCCTAAGTGTTACTTTATGGGTTACCTCTTAATTTGTCAACTTAACTACATTAGTGTACATTACATTAGTTTGTTGTTTCACAAAACCCTGTTCTTATGAAAAGTTGATGTTAGCAACAATAGGCTAAACACTACCTTGTTTCATACATTTTGTTTTGTTTAAAGTTAATACAGTGAAACTTGTTGATCCAAGCCTGAGAGACAGAGAGTTTGGACAGAGAATCAAAGCTCTAATATATATAGCAAAATAATCTGTATTTTCCATCTGCATTTTGTCTTGCTATAGATTACGATTGCACCACAATGTCTGTGGTCTCTGCAACTCTGTCTGAATTTGTCCTCATGCTTAAATCAGCCTCCAGAGGTGCATAATTCATTAAACATCATTTGATGGTAATATCATAGCAAAATTTTTTTAATTTTTTTCCCATTAAATTCAGTGAAATGAAGACACTGCAATGATTCGGTTTTCAGTGTCACAAAGCACCAAACACAGGAAGCTCATCGGGGGATGTTGGTAGGTATCTGAAATGAGAGCGTGCCTCAATACCGCCATGTTGGTTCAGACTGAAGACACAGAGCCAGGCTCAGACAGATGATCCCGGGAAATGCATTCACCGTGAAAGGAGCCAAAGCAGCCTTTCCTCTGATGCTTTCGCTCTGATTTGCCGCCATGAAAGCCTCTCACACCCCCCTTTTTCCACCCATCATGAAAAGATGCCATTTCCTTCCCCTCTATGATTGCTGTGATGTTGAGTCACCCAGAGACTAATCCTGGAAATAATAGAGATTAAGCTTTCCCCCCAGTTTTTTTCAAGGTGCTATAATTTCTCCAGCTCATAATCTTTTATCCCTTCTCAATATGGGAAGGTTTGGCGGCTGTGACCTACACTCCCAGCCCCCACGAAGCATAGAAAAAGAAAGTGAATACGGATTAGCAGGCAGGAAACGGCTTGTTTTAAAATGTGAATTACTTTCATAGTAGAAGGAAGAGGAAACTCACAAGTGACACAAACACAACTACCCACTCAATTTACTATTCCCTACCAAAAGTAAAAGTGTAATAGATTGAACTGTGCATATGTCCCACAATCGTTAGCATGTCCAGCTAACTAGTTTACCTACTTATAACTCTCGGACAAATTAAGATAGCTCTATACTCTGCTATCAGAACAATGCTGTTTCTTTATTCAAGTATCTTGTAGTCCTCAAATGTATATTGAAGATTTTTTTTTCCCTTTGAAATTAATCAGCATATTTTCAACCAGTTCATATGTGTACCATGTGTGCAGTGTTGGGATTGTAATAAGTTACTTTTTACATATTACTCCTTTAAAAAACAATAATAATACAAAGTATTAAAAGTATTTACTTACGTGTTAGTTACTATATTACTTTCACTACCCCCCGACCCGCCACTTCCTAAAATGTGATGGACAACTTGTTTAGTCAGCACATTTTAGAATTGAATCCTCTTTAGTGGAACAATAATTAACCTTAGTCAACATTTATCCAAAATGAAAACACTGCAGCCTCTCAAACCAGATAATGCTATACAGTATAGGCTATGTATATTCTATATTTAAAAATAATAAATAAAAAACAAAGCAAATCTCTCCTGACTTTTTAACTAATAGCATATTCATAAGAACAGCAAGGAGTATGTTGGGGTTTTTTTTTTTTACAAAACATATAACATTTCTTAATGCCACTGGCTGAAATAAAAAAAATAAAGCAAGTCACTCCTGACTTTTGAACTAATATTTTTCTGCACATTAATTTATAAGAGCAGTACTCAGTGTTTTTACAAAACATAAAACGTTGCTTAACGCCACTGTCGACCCGGTGCTTCTACAAGTTTCACATTGCTGTGCTGCTTTTGCTGATGCTTCAATAAATTTAGATTTTAAAATTTTTCATGGTTAAAAACTTTCTGCTAGTTGCACAAAGCTTACAACGGACATGAGTGTTTTTTGCGTCTTTGAATGTGACAAGCTCACAATAATGGCAATACTTGTCAAAAGAACACTTATGTCCCTCTTTGTCTATTTTTGGCTAGCAGCCGACTTGCATAACATAAGCTTCTCGACTTGAACTGCCAGTGATGTGCCGCACAATCGTGCATACGAGTCAAGGACAACAATGCAAATCGCGTTCTGGTAACGCAGTAACGCATTGTGACTTTGATTAATAACTGTAATATTATTACTGTTTTGGAAACAGTAATCCCTTACACTACTAGTTGCTGGGAAAAGTAATAGTATTACAGCATTACTGCCCAACACTGCATGTGTGGTAGTTTTGCTGACCCACCCCCCCTTGTATGTGAGGTTATTTCCTATAAATGGTTTACTAAATCCCTCTACTCAACCTTTTCATTTTAGGTTATGGGTACAGTAATTGAGTTCATGAGTTCGAGTTCATGAAGTTCTCAAAGTGATGAGTGACTATTTATAAAAACTAATCAAGGCCTGCTGGCTAACACATGCTTTAGTCTATCTGGAAGCTTTTGTGACACTTTTTGGATGCAGTCGAGACGGGTAGCTTGAAAGGGACAGTCCTGTCAGAAGCATGTTCTTCTTGTTGCCTGATGATGCTCTCACAGATTCTAGATTTTTCAGCTCAAAATTCAGTTAATTAAACATCGTGTTTTGTGAATGTATGCGTAGGAGATTAATGAGATCAATTTCAGATTTGTGTAGGAGAGGGAATCAATGTCCCCAAAAGTCATACTGAAAGGCAGATTAAGCACATCGGCCTAGCAGAGGGTAAAAAACTCATCAGCCCATGGTTCAGTCTCTCTCTCTCTAACTCTGTCTCTCATTTCTCACTACTCTGTCATTCGCTCTCTATTTAGTGTAACGCAATTCAATAAACTATTGGGATCCGGTCCTGGTGGAGCACTTAGATGAAATTGGAATTCATCAAAAACAAATCAAATGAGTAAACACATGTTATTTCAGTGTGTTTTTGTGTATGCGTGTCTTTTCCAGGGAGATTTGTGGTGCACACGACACATGCAGGATCAAATAAACAGTAATAATCATCTTTAATCCCTCAACTCATTTGAAATTCTAATCTAAATAGTACATGGTTGGAGTGCCTGTAAATCACTGAATAAACAGAATAAACTGCTAAAAGACAGCTATGTTTGATAAAGATTAAGATATAACAACTTGGCTTTATTAGGTTGATTCGGAGTTCATTTTAGCATTAGCTGTCCCCCAACATGCAGTCCTGTTTTTTACTCAAAGGTTACAGATTATTGAGGCAAGATTTCTCCATACATTAATCATTTCTCGCATCTCTGTCTTTCGCTCAACATTGGAGTTTTAAACCTACCTGTAGTCTTTTTTTGGTAGCCAAGACTTGTTTGTCCTTTCTCTGTATTTTGATTGTGGTGATTGTCTGTTTTTTTGGTCATATTCTCTGTAGTGTAGAAATATAACTGCCAATTTCTGGCTTTGAATCAGATAGAAATTCCCTTTTCTTTGTGTTTGCTATTCAGCGTTCCAGACAGGCAGTTTCAGTTTGTTCAGTTTTGTGTCTGTCTGGTTTGAGATTGTGATGTAGTGCTGGCCTGAGGTTAATCCCTCACTGGTGTGCAGCAGTTATTTTAGTTATTCATCTTTTTAGTGATTCGATTCCCAGAACGTAAAATTAAAATTTGATTGATCCACAATTTTTTTTATTCTTATTGTAAATACATTTTAACCTGGCTGGCAGTGTGGCTCTATGGCAGTGACAGTTGGTCAGTCAGTCCTCCACTTCCATCCAGGCTGAAAATATCTCAACAACTGATGACATTTTGTACAGACATTCATGGTGCCCAGATGATGAAGCCTAATGACTCTGTTGATCCCCTGACTTTTCCTGTAGGGCCACCATGAGGTTAGGTATCAACATAAAATCTGGTACAGACATTCATGTCCCCCACAGGATGAACTGTAATAACTTTGGTGATTCCTCAACTTTCATCTTGATCCATAATTAGGTGAACATTTTGATTTCCCCAATTGTTTGGTTTAAGACCAAATACCTTCAAAACTAATCACATTCCTATCAGCCTTAGCTATCCTTTGTATTCAGTGCTAATTAGCTAATGTTAGTTTGTGTGCTAACATGGTGAACGTTAAAAATGCTAAAAATCAAACAATTTTTTACAGTTTAAAACAAATTACAGCAGGCTTTTTATCTTTTGCCATTTTCACTGTCAGAAAAAAGGTGAAGATAAAAAAGACAGATGCTGTGGTGTGTTACATCCACTGTGCCTGCTCTATTCGTTGTCGCCTAAAGTAAATCCCGGGTCACCTGCATTGAACAATTGAACATCTTTTATCTCTCTCTAACCTCTTTTTATATGATTGCTAAAACTATGTGCCTGTATTAAGTATTCCCTCTGCAGGTACTGTTCATAAAATTTCTTTGAGCGTGTTTTGAATCTGCAGCGGTTGTTTTTCTTTTCGCTTCCCCTTCCTCTGCTATCATGTCTCTCTGCTTTGCTCAGGCTTTAAGAACCTTTTTGAATGTGGGACCAGATTTGTACAAATATGCTAATGCTCAAGGACTTTCAAACCTGCCTCATCCCCAGAGATAAAACCTGAAATCCAGAGGTGAACGAAGCAGAAAATTGCTTTTCTTGTTGCTGTGCTTTTCAGTTTTATGATAACATAATTAGACTTCAACTTTAACACTGACTGTACTCACTGTCTGCAGTATTTAGAGAAAATCTCCAGGTGTTCATGAACAGTACACTTATTCATAATCCATGTTTTGGTGGTATATGCTGCAAACGTCAGCATATACCAATGTATTGAATTCTTCTCTTGTCTTTGAAATTCATGTAAGGAAAATTTATTTCTTCACAGAAAGAGATTCATTTCTCAGTAAGGTTAAATGTACAGTGTGGATTCCTTGCATATCTTTCCAAAATCTAAAGTTAGTGAGTCATCTCTCTCCATCATCCAGTTGTCATCTGGTATGCTAATCCTTCTGGCTTCATCAGTCAATTTCATTCATGTCTTCTATGCAGAACGTTCCTCCTACCAGCCAGTGCTCTCTCTTCAGCGGTCTCATCAGACTCCTCTTGGCATTTTCCGTCCCGTCAAGGCCAAACCTCCCTTCCACCCTCAATCATCAAACATTAAATCCCTACCAAGTCAAGCTCTGTCTTTCAAATGGAAGAAAAATACTTGATATTGTATTGGAAAAGAGAAAAGACAGCTATTTGCAGTGTGCCTGGTTTTCCCATCCCACATTTTGTTCAAGATATTTTGATCAAACATTTGTTTCCTAAAAGGAGTTTCAACAGTAAAATTCTGGAAACTATAAGAAACCACAAACAAGAGAGAGAAAAGCAGCTATTTAATTTTACCACAACCCATTGCAAAACAACTTACTGTAATACATTGAAAATCATGAAAATCAACACACTGCAAGTTTTCCTTTAATATCAGTTGAGTGTGTGTGTGTGTGTGTGAGAGAGAGAGAGAGAGGTGTGTGTGGGGGGGGGGGGGGCTAAATAAGTAAATAGAATCATAAAAAGAAATACCTCAAATTTAGAGAAAATTAACTTAAACTAAAAACTAGAACTATACACTAAATGTGAAAAATATATACAATAATAGTGCAAGTGTAGCAGATACTGTGTATTGTCATGTATTGATATGGAAAGGTGCTTCGCATTGCATAGATGAGTGTATACATACAGAATATACAAACAGTTATGTACAGGACTCTAAAATGATAGGGGAGTGTATGTTACAAGTACATGGTGTACATGAATTTATATTATTTAAATAAGATATTGGATAGTTATAACTTGAAATTGCAAGTGGAATTATCGCCAAGAACATCTGGTTTCCTTGCACTAAAGAAGCCCAAGTTTTCATGCCACACAAATTTTTGCTTCAATGTTACTATTCCTGTTGCTAAATATCTAAAGGAACAGCCTTTACATCATCAAAACAAACACAACAACCACATATAAATTCAATCCAGATCCACTGCTTACTTACCATGTCATTTTACACATGACCTTTTAACTTAACAAACCTCAGGACTTTCAGCATTCAGGCATTACAAACCTTCTGCAATTACCATACTTATGTAAGACACTGACGTATTTTAATGTGAGCGCGCTACTGTTTACTTTGGGTCTAGACAAAGGTCAGTGCCGGTGTGCTCTTTAAAGCATGAGCAGTCTGAAAGCATTTAGGCCAACCAAAATGAAGCGTGATAAGATGAGAGGTCATGTGAAAGGAGATTTCAGAGCAAAATGTGTTGGTGAAATTGCTGTGGGATGCATCAAAACAAACACTATAGAGGTAAAGTAATGTATGCGAGAAGACAGAAAATTGGAGAGCACCAAAAGCAAGTATAGTCTTTATTTGCTTTTTGTCTTAAAAGCCCCTTGCAATTCTTTTCTCTTTATATTGATTGACTAATTTGCAGGATCTGAGGAAGAACAAAACCACACAATTACACACACTAGTGTTGTGTTTAAAGGCCAGAGACATTTGTCAAGATAAACTATGGACTTGTAAAGCGGGAAAAGGCCACACAAAGCCTCTCATCATTTATCCCCTGCCATTACTGAAGTCATTAAAGCTTTACTGAGTGAATCAGTCACTGTGGGAATGGGTGTTGATGTCATATGCGGTGTGCTAAACTCTGTCTTTACCCTCTTGCGTGTGTATAAGGGCGATTTATCTCCCTGCAAATTCACACGTGTTTAAGATAGAGAATCTGAACAGGATGAAGGAGTAGTTAAAGAAAACAGTTGTCGCAATGATGTGTTTACTCAAATGTGATCTTTTCTCCTGTAGGTGCCCTCTCCCAGAGCCAGGTCCACCCACTCCTGGGCTCCCTGTCTCTGCCAGGTCGACCCCTCCAGCCCCAGACTCATGCCCAGCTGGAGCACTTCCTGCCGCTCAGGGTCAACAGCTCCTCGCCGCTCAGCCTCTTTCCCAATTTCAACTCGGTAAGAATCCATATCACATTTTTCATGTACACACATCACACATTAAGCTACAATGGGCACTCAAAAAGTGATTCCAGCCCCAAACAGAATCTTAAGGAAAGATTAATGAGTGTTTTACATCAAACTAAACTGAAATGGGGTCCTCTGTGTGGCTTGGGGGTTTAAAGTGCTGACCATGAACTGCAATGTCTCTGGTTTGAGTACAGACTTGTTTTCTGTCATCTCTTTACAAGATCACTATTAAAAATACCCAGAGATGTAAAGAAATCTTGTATTAAAATCTGAGATCACAATATTTTAATCCTGCACTCAACCCCTTAAACTAAATAATAAATCAGACTTGACCCAAGTGTGTCATTTGCAGTCAGGTCCACTTGGAGTCAAACATACGTATACAAATAAAGCTATTATTATTAGCATTTTAAACATCACATGACATGTGTTGTGGCTTCAAACAAATTAAGTCCAAATGACACATTAGAACAGAACAACTCACTGTCTTGTCAGTTAAGCTCACTTACTTGGTTGATTAAAGTTCTGTAGCTTGTTAATATTGACTGGATGACTAGAACACTAACATTAGCAAAGAGTATAAATTCAAAGAGGTCCAGTTACTGAAAATTTCCCGAAGCAAAGGTCCGGAATATCATATCGACTAACCTGCGTTATCATTCAGTGTCATAACGTATAGATGTATCAACATGTTTTTAGTCAACGACTGACTGTCAAATCAAATAATATTTCAACAACATTTCCTTTCAGTTTTCACATCAAACTGGAGAGATGGTAAATAACTACTCTAATAATAAACTCTAAATTTAAGTAAACTAAAATAAAGTGCACAGTTTCAGAAGTGTAGCTTGAAGTGATTGTAGTCCCAACCAATTTTAGAATAAACACTCAACACATCTTAACAAATGAACAGCTTTAATAACTCATCTTCTCTTTCATCCATCCATCCATCTTCATCTGCTTATCCGGGGTCGGGTCGTGGCCTTCTCTTTCATTCCCTCTTATATAGTAGACTACCGCTTTCCTACATTCTCATGTTCAGTGAGAAACATGAGCTGTGGCAAGGACTGGAGATATATGAGATATTCTGGTTTTGAACTGCCCGTGTAAGAATCTGTACATTCTTGATAAAAAGCCATGTGCAGTCTCTCTTCTCTGTCATCTCCTCTCTTCTTCTGTGTATCTCACTTGCGGACTCGGCTCTCAATGCTTATCAGAATGCACAGGTTTGATTGGCTGAGGAGCATCACAGGACACGATTGGAACACATGCAATTGGTCAGTGAGTTTCCTGCGCTGCTAAACCAGTACAGTAAATGCTGCGCGGGTTAAAATAGAAACGCTCCGTCATGAGGTAGTAATTCTCGATAATAAATCAGATGTACGTCGGGGTCCAGAGAGGACGGCAGCTGGGTCCGGATCCAGACCGCGATCCAATTAGTGACCTCTGGCATAGAGGAAACGGACAATATTATTTTAAAGGTTATTCAAATTTTTTGCTTTATTGTGATTGTTTGTAAGTCTAACCTCTGTCTTTTTATTTTGTTTAACAAAGGTAATCTATTAAAGGAAGTAGAACTGTTGAACCATCAATGATGTCTTTTATAAACGTGCACTTTGTGGCCATGTTATGTAGGAAACTATAAATATTGCATCAGGACTGCATTGGCAGATTCTAAATATTACTTGGCTCTGATCAGTGGTAAAAATATAATTCAGACATCCCAAATATAACACTTCTCTCAAACACACACACAGACACATATATGTTTGGTCTGGCTCTAAATAATGAAGTGTAAGACTTTCATAGTCTACATTTAGCTTTAACCCTTAATTACACACATCTGAGGAACGTGCTAAATGTATCAGGCATGTGGGTGGCTGGGAAGGGATTCCTGACTGACACCTAATGCTAAAAATATGACTTGACTAACACAGCTGCACCATAGGGATAAAAAAAAAAAAATGAAATAGCGTTATTTAAAAAGTGTGAATTCAGAACTGTCTTCAGTATTTATTATTTTAAAATAAATGTAATTCTTCAAAACCTTAGCATTATGTAGCATTAATTTTTGGCTTATGACGACAAATCTCCCTTCACCAATTAAATCCATGTTTAAAGCTATGGTAGGTGAGCTAGATTTTGAAGGTATCCAACTGAAAAAATCCCAACCTCGCTTCCAAGTCTCCCTCCAAAGACACTCCTCCAAAACACATTTTCATGTACAGCGATCGTACGGGCAGAGTGCGCGCAGGAAGACAGGCAGGCAGACCAGCCAGTCATTTCATTTGGATCGAATGAAATGATTGACTGTGCTTATACATGTCTTGCAACAGCCCCAGATAACAGATTTTTATTTAATTATTTTTTTTCTTTTCATTTTTGTGTTGTAGCATTCGATTGCTTTTCTACCCCGGCATCAAGATCACAACGTGCAGTATTTCATTAAATCACAATAAAAAATCACTCAAATCAGCACTGACAGGTTGTTCATCACTGATCTGAAAGAGGATGAGGTAGTGTGGAGAATATTAATAATGATTAAAAGTTTGGATATGTGTGCTCATTCTGGGCCTCATAATCAAGTGAAAGATAAAAAGATGATAAAAGTCAATGATACTAAGAACACAGCATGACAACAAATTTAAATGCACTGTATTTAAGTAATTCGACCCAAAAACACAATAAAACATGTCCTAACAGGGACAGAAAGCTATTTGCTTAAAATGTTATTAATGTTAAAAAAAAATGTATCTGTTATAGAACAGGGTTTTGTACTAAATTCCATTTTATTGATGGTAAGGAAATTTGTTAGTATCTCAAACACTTTTTTCTTTTATACTTTCATTGAATAATGAAATAAATGATTTAAGTCACATTTTCTCACCACTGAAAATGTTATGCATATTAGTGAGTGTGTGGGTTAAAAGTTAAAATTGTGACAAATACATTTTCTGAAGAGGACAACGTCACAAACACCCTCATCATTTAAGTTTTTAAGTCTTTTTTGTTAATATTGTTGCTATTCTTTGATCATGGAGAGATGGCAGGAGATAAGGACAGTAGTAAAATAGGAGCAATAGTAATGTAGAGAGGAGGGGTGACTGGGAACGAAGATCCTAAAGGCCAGACCTGAACTGGGTCTTAGACCTTTAATGCTACAGGATGCCCCTAAAATGTTACATGTCATTTTTCCTTATGGCATTTGTGTCATTGTAGGGTTACTGCTTTACTGAAATTGCCTGTTTGCACTACTCTCTGAAACCAAAAGGTATCGCCAACTTCATCCTTATTATACTGTAATGTCTATTAGAGGGAGCATGAAGCAGGACTAACCTGTTTATGTATGTGTGTTTTTGTCTGTTTTCACCTTGTAGATGGACCCGGTGCAGAAGGCAGTGATCAACCACACCTTTGGCGTGGCTCCACCCAAGAAGAAACCCATCATCTCCTGTAACATCTGTCACCTGCGCTTCAACTCCACTGTAAGTCTACAGTCACTCTTGTTCAATGCTTTCTCATATCACAGAGGAAAAAGTTTTGGTTTCTTTCCTTGAGCTTTCATCTAATAAACAGGATAAAACAAAAGCCCAAAGAAAGGTCTGATATATCTTTTTAATTCACTGCAGGAAATCAGCTCTAGTTTTTATATAAGAAAGTGAAGGGAGTGTTGAATCAACATTATCTCACTCACTGTGAGACCCTCTGACCCTCTTGATGTTTGCTGAGAGTAGGCTTTTCTAAACAACGTTCATACTTCAAAACACAAACATGACTTATTGTCTCATGAACTGTCATCTAAAGTTCATCTTTTGATTATTTTTGCAGTGAAGCGTCCACACATTTGCATCACATATCATATTTTTGCATCCTATGGGTCTAAAATCAATCTTGAAGCAGGACATTCTTTATCAGTCTCATCAGTAACGATATATTTCTATTCGGCTTCCGTTTTTCTACTCGGCCACTGGGTTCTTAAAAGTAAACCAGTCAGTTCTGTTGCTTTGTTCTCCCTATCACACCTCCCTATTCATATTCATTTGGCTCCCATTCCTATGGACTTCGTTTATACATATTTGCATTTATATTGTTAGGAGTAACCTGCCGGAATGACAATGACTCTTCGTTTTGTCAGTTTTAAAACTTGAAGGAAGCAAGACACTGGCGCGAGCACATCATACAACCCTTATGTCGTCATTTTCTCTCTGCTCTGTACATTTGGTCATACAGCGATATTGTCAGGAGTCTGTTTTCTAACAGGCTGTCTCCTCCTCCTCTCTGTGTTACCTGCAGCTGAGCTGAGAGTGCTGTTTGACCCAGGAGTTGGATGCCAGGTTACAGGCAGGTACCAGGTCCCACCAGGGCTGGAATTTGCACTTGACAAAGAAAATTGACTAAAGGAATAGTTCTGAATATTTAGAGTCTTTTCATATTTTATACCCACTGCTTGGGTAGTACATATAGTTGGTTTCATTATCACAGTCATTGATTTTTTTTTTTATTGGAAAACTCAGTTTCAGCTTGCCATCCATAGTTCAACACAATTATGAATCCTATTATTATTTAAATTAATATGTAAGTTTAACCAAAGCTAACATTTTAACATGATTTAACAGTAGGCTATCATGCTGAATATTAGTTGTTATATAAAACAATATCCATGTTTTCATGGCTGTGATGAAGATATATGGCGGTCATTATCACCAAAGTCATTAGGATTCCTTCTACATGAATGTCTGTCCGAAATTACATGACATGTTTATAGCTGACAAGGTATTTCAGTCCAGACCAAAGTGGTGGACCGAAAGACTGGCATGGCATTCAAACCACATAAATACAGATGGTTTCCAAGGTTTAATATTTCAGTGCCTTAAATTCAGTGGTAATTAAATGTCAATGTTAATTCTTCAATAGTGGTTAAATTTCACAATTTGATATTTAGTTGCTCATTAAATAAAAAAATATTGTGGCCATTCTTTGCTTCTACAATAGACTATATAATGTCCCTAAATAATGGAAAGCTGGAGCTCTTTGTTCAGTATGAAGACAAGATGGATGACTGTGAAAATGAGATCTTTAACACACATATACAGGTGCTGGTGATATAATTAGAATATCATCAAAAAGTTGTTTCAGTAATTCCATTCAAAAAGTGAAACTTGGATATTATATTCATTCATTACACACAGACTGATATATTTCTAATGTTTATTTCATTTAATTGTGATGATTAAAACTGGCAACTAATAAAAATCCCAAATTCAGTATCTCTGAAAATTAGAATATTACTTAAGACCAATACAAAAACAGGATTTTTAGAAATGTTGGCCAACTGAAAATTATGAACTTGAAAAGTATGAGCAGGTACAGCACTCAGTACTTAGTTGGGGCTCCTTTTGCCTGAATTACTGCAGCAATGCGGCGTGGCATGGAGTCGATCAGTCTGTGGCACTGCTCAGGTGTTATGAGAGCCCAGGTTGCTCTGATAGTGGCCTTCAGCTCTACTGCATTGTTGGGTCTGGCGTATCGCATCTTCCTCTTCACAATACCCCATAGATTTTCTATAGGGTTAATGTGCTTGGACACAGAGCTCTGTGAACAGCCAGCCTCTTTAGCAATGACCTTTTGTGTCTTGCCCTCCTTGTGCAAGGTGTCAATGGTCATCTTTTGGACAACTGTCAAGTCAGTAGTCTTCTCCATGATTGTGTAGCCTACAGAACTAGACTGAGAGACCATTTAAAGGCCTTTGCAGGTGTTTTGAGTGAATTAGCTGATTAGAGTGTGGCACCAGGTGTCTTCAATATTGAACCTTTTCACAATATTCAAATTTTCTGAGATACTGATTTTGGGGTTTTCATTAGTTGTCAGTTATAATCATCAAAATTAAAAGTAATGAACACTTGAAATATATCAGTCTGTGTAGAATGAATGTATACATTATACAAGTTTCACTTTTTGAATGATATTCTAATTATATGACCAGCACCTGTATATTACACAAGCGATGTGCATATAAAAAGAATAGACTTGTAACTTTTCTAATTATTCCTTTATGGCTGCTAAACGCACTGAAAAAAGCATGAAAGATTTAAGCCTGAAGTATCACACATAATATTCTAATGTTGCTGCCCTTTTGTGAAGGATAGTTGTTGCTCACTGTGTATGAAGGGTTCAGGCATCAGTGGTGTGAGAAGGCTTAAAGCTTCTTGAGTCGAGGTCCTGAAAGTCTCCTTCAGGTGTCTAACAGAAGATCTTTGTTTTATTCTACATGTTGTATATGTTATTCTCTCTGTAAGTTACTATGGTGGAACATAGTGAACTCATACTATGCTGGCATGCCAGATAGTATGCTGGTATGCAGATGGGGGCAGATTCCTCCCTCTGGCTCAGTTGAAAATCACGCTGAATGGTCAGTGTGCACTGACATTCAACGTAGCCAAAGGGGTCGTACACCCTTTGCTCAGCCCTGTATTCCCCACCAGACACTTTGACCCACGGTGGTACCCTTTCTGTTTGTGTAGCAGCCCAAGCTTTATGCAAAGTGTTGATGGGCAGAATTGTACCCCACTACTCTACGCACACAGTCACTAACAGATTGGCTCTGCACACTGTGCTCAGAGGCTGCACTGTGTACAGTGTGTGCCTGGAAACTTGTACAGATAATTTGAGCAATGACAAATTATCGAACTGCCTCATGTGAAGCTAGATACTTGAAGTCTTGTTACACTGTTCCAAACTCAGACTCTGTTGATTTAGGGTGTGTACTTGTGTCTTTCATATACAGAAAGGCACTAGTGCTGCGAAAATGTGTGCTCTTAAAGGATTAGGCTGGTTATGTTTAATATTTTTCTTATTGTTGACAAATCCCATGAAAAGAAGACTGTGGCATTTTAGCATGTTATTTAAACAGGAATAAATAAACCATTTGTTAGGGACTATTTTCAGTGGCAGATTAATACACATTTGGTGCTCTAGTGAGTTTAATTGCCTACACGATGTATGTGAAACTGAATTTTAAAAAATTACATTGCCCATGTGCTTTGCAATGAAGGAACATTCAAATGTTTGTATTATTTTCAAACAATAATCGTCAAATTAGGCTTTACGCTTTGGCTACACAGACAATACTTGCTAGTAAGATCAATTGTTTGTTTTGGTGTTTTAATGGGAGTTATTGGCAGTAAGAAAAATATAGAATGTCACCAGACGTATCCTTCAACTTCTCCTTGTTCTGTACATTTGATGTCATGGATAGTTTGCTCAAGTTGCTGAAGCTATTCGAACTTTCCGAGAGTAGAGTATCTTCTGTTTTTCACAGAAGATACTCTGACATGTCACAGTAGGAAAGCAAAGCTGTAAATAATCAAAATAATGCTTCAGAGTCCTGGTATTGTTCATGCATTTGAACATTGAACAGAGCCACTATTTATCTGTGCTATTCCTACTATGAAAATTCAAAATGTCTGCTGTGAACAAGGTCTATTTACACTAATGTATTTCTTCATCTGTTAACATTTTTAGTATCTCCCATTAGGCGTAAGCCTCGAAGGGATCATGTGTTTGGTCGTGTGTATGTGTTCGTGTGTGTATCTGTCTGCAGCTAATCTCACATACTACCGGACCCATCAGCCTAACAATGTTTGTACACATTTATGACTGTATGCTTAAGGACCTCCCGTGGTTCCAGTAATTCACAATTTGAAAATTAAAGTAAAAACCTATTGTATTGACTGCTCTTGTTTTAAACCACAATTGACTGCTGACTTCTCGCTCCTCTTGACCGGCCGGTAGGTAAGTACATTAGTTTTGCCAGTCAAGTTACCTATGTACGTTAAGTTAACAAATTAAAATAAGTCAGCGTTGACTTTTGGTTTCATATGGGACATAAACACCGGCCTCCAGTGGTGTAAAATGGCAAGCAAAAAAGGCATTGAGATAACACGTTAAATTACTTAAGACAAGGCGTGTTATTCATACGCCAATTGGTAATACCAGGCCTCGCAGAGATCTACAGTCTATTTAGTGCACTGTTGTAGTTCAGTATTGAATGACAAACCTAAGATTCGCTTGCTTTTAACTGCCACTCAGGTCTTGATCAGCAGATGGAGTTTGCTTAATTGTCCTAGAAAATGTTATTGAAAAATGAACACGAAGATATCTGGAGATGTATAATGAAATAATTAACAAAAAGCTTTACTCTGTTTCCTGAAGCTAAGTAGCTAATTTAAAATGTATAGATTTGATGTGCTGTGTGGAAATATTGTGTGTGTGTGTGGATTACCATGCTTCTGTGGTGCTGTTTCACTGTTGGTGTGCTTCTACTTGCTGGAAGCTGATCTCCCTTTGTAGAGTACATCATGCTTTATCTACAGCCATGCAGAGCCATTTTAGGATCCCAAATCTGCGTGCATCTGTTGTCGCGCTGCCCACAAATGTGTTTTCTCTCACAGAGGAAGGCAGATAGGTCATTTTGTGTTGCAGGTTGGCAAACTCAGGCCATTTTGTGTCAGAACAAATCAGTGGCTAGATGAGCCAGTGAGCTCAGAGGATGGTCATGAGATGCCATGAGTCCAAATGATACTCATTTGTGCACAACCATGACAATGATGACCAACACGGTGATGTGACTCTTCCTCCGAGTCAAATGCTCAATCGCATCTCCCTAACTCCACGGGAGCATTTGAAGCCAAATAGACGGAACAGATGGAAATATTACAGTTTACTGATTCCATGCTGGCCTTCTCTAATTTAATCATGTAATTATTTCTGTTCATATACTCTACACTGACTTTCTCCTGTTTGTTCTGCTCGTGTGTGTGTGTGTGTGTGTGTGTGTGTGTGTGTGTGTGTGTCATGGTCAGACCCAGGCAGAGGCCCACTACAAAGGTCACAAACATGCTCGCAAGCTAAAGGCCTTGGAGACCCAGAGGAACCGGCAGAAGAACGGACACAGTTCATCCACAACAGGAAAAGACAGAGACAGAGAGAAGGGGAAGATGGGAGGAGGAACGGTGCCCACATACTCGCATTTGAAAGATATAACAGGTACAAGTCTGGCTTTTTTTAAAGGCGCCCCTCTCTCCATCCTCTGAGTAATTAGTGGGAATTGGAGAGACGTAAGCACTAAGGCTTGGTAGCTGCCACTCAGCTGGCTAATTACCAGCTATTACCTGTCCTGCTATCATTGGCTCTGTCAGATAGGCAATTACTCCCATCAGGCTAAGACATTCTCCAAGATGAGATGCCCTAAAGCTCTTAAAAAGAGATGCTATCTGAGGATGGATGTAGTTATGTTACTTCCTTATAATTTAGATTTTTGGTTTTAAATCAACAGTGGCTCAACACAACTCCCACTTACAGCTCCCTGTTCCTATTATGAAATGTGTTGTCACTTTAAAAATGGACATTTCAAAGGGTGTAGAAAATGGGCCAGAAGTTGAGGTGTCGTGTGTGCCTACATGTTTTCTTGTCAAAATCAAACTAAACAGCAGAAGATTAAAAGAATGGAGACCCTGAGGCAGAGAAGACCAGCACAAATTGCTGAGCACAGTTGTACAGGAGGCATTAGCAGTGGCTAATGCTAGTAGCAAAAAATAGCATCGCAGATGCACAGAAATGTAAGCAAATATCTTTCTAACTGCAGTTTTTTTGAAGATTCATACCTGTGTAGATGTTGAAATATACACTATCTTGCCAATAGTTTTGGATTGCCTGCCTTTACATGCACATTAAGGTTAATGACATCGACCCCTGAAAAACAACCCCACACCATAATAACCCCTCCACCGAACCTTACACTTGGCACAATGCAGTCAGGCGAGTACTGTTCTCCTGGTAACCACCAAACCCAGACTCGTCCATTGGATTGCCAGACAGAGAAGCGTGACTCGTCACTCCAGAGAACACGTCTCCACTGCTCTAGTGTCCAGTGGCGACATGCTTTACACCACTACATCTGATGCTTTGCATTGCACTTGGTGATGTAAGGCTTGGATGCAGCTGCTGGGCCATTTCATGAAGTTCTCTACACACTGTTCTTGAGCTAAACTGAAGGCCACCTGACATTTGGAGGTCTGTAGATATTGACTCTGCGCCTCAGCATGCGCTGACTCCGCTCTGTTATTTTATGTGGCCTACCACTTCGTGGCTGAGTTTCTGTTGTTTCCAATCGCTTCCACTTTGTTATAATACCACTAACAGTTAACCGTGGAATATTCAGTAGTGAGGAAATTTCACCAATGGAATTATTGTAAATGTTTGTAGAAGCAGTCTGCATGCGTAGGTACTTGATATTATACACCTATTGCCAAAGATGTGATTGGAACACCTGAATTCAATGATGCGGAGGGATGTCCTAAAACTTTTGGCAAAATAGTGTAGCTTAATTAGAGTTTTGAGTCAGTAGTGGCAAATAAGCAGGCCTTTAATAAGTACACTGCTCAAAAAAATAAAGGGAACACTAAAATAACACATCCTAGATCTGAATGAATGAAATAATGTCATTAAATACTCCTTTCTTTACATAGTTGAATGTGCTGACAACAAAATCACACAAAAATTATCAATGGAAATAAATTTATCAACCCATGGAGGTCTGGATTTGGAGTCACACTCAAAATCAAAGTGGAAAACCACACTAAACCACACCTTAAAACAAGTCAAAATGTAGTGTGTGTGGCCTCCACGTGCCTGTATGACCTCCCTACAACGCCTGGGCATGCTCCTGATGAGGTGGCAGATGGTCTCCTAAGGGATCTCCTCCCAGACCTGGGCTAAAGCATCCGCCAACTCCTGGACAGTCTATGGTGCAACGTGGCGTTGGTGGATGGAGCGAAACATGATGTCCCAGATGTGCTCAATTGGATTCAGGTCTGGGGAACGGGTGGGCCAGTCCATAGAATCAATGCCTTCCTCTTGCAGGAACTGCTGACGCACTCCAGCCACATGAGGTCTAGCATTGTCTTGCATTAGGATGAACCCAGGGCCAACCGCACCAGCATACGGTCTCACAAGGGGTCTGAGGATCGGTAACTAATGGCAGTCAGGCTACCTCTGGCGAGCACATGGAGGGCTGTACGGCCCCCCAAAGAAATGCCACCCCACACCATTACTGACCCACCGCCAAACCGGTCATGCTGGAGGATGTTGCAGGTAGCAGAACGTTCTCCACGGCGTCTCCAGACTCTGTCACGTCTGTCTCATGTGCCCTGCTTTCATCTGTGAAGAGCACAGGGCGCCAGTGGCGAATTTGCCAATCTTGGTGTTCTCTGGCAAATGCCAAACGTCCTGCACAGTGTTGGGCTGTAAGCACAACCCCCACCTGTGGACGTCGGGCCCTCATACCACCCTCATGGAGTCTGTTTCTGACCGTTTGAGCAGACACATGCACATTTGTGGCCTGCTGGAGGTCATTTTGCAGGGCTCTGGCAGTGCTCCTCCTGCTCCTCCTTGCACAAAGGCGGAGGTAGCAGATCCTGCTGCTGGGTTGTTGCCCTCCTACGGCCTCCTCCACGTCTCCTGATGTACTGGCCTGTCTCCTGGTAGCGCCTCCATGCTCTGGACACTACGCTGACAGACACAGCAAACCTTCTTGCCACAGCTCGCATTGATGTGCCGTCCTGGATGAGCTGCACTACTTGAGCCACTTGTGTGGGTTGTAGACTCCGTGTCATGCTACCGCTAGAGTGAAAGCACCGCCAGCATTCAAAAGTGACCAAAACATCAGCCAGGAAGCATAGGAACTGAGAAGTGGTCTGTGGTCACCAACTGCAGTACCACTCCTTTATTTGGGGGTGTCTTGCTAATTGCCTATAACTTCTACCTGTTGTCTTTTCTATTTGCACAACAGCATGTGAAATTGATTGTCAATCAGTGTTGCTTCCTATGTGGACAGTTTGATTTCACAGGAGTGTGATTGACTTGGAGTTACATTGTGTTGTTTAAGTGTTCCAGTGTATAAACTGATGGCCACCCACTTTATATTGCACTTTACCCAACCATTTGGTGCAGAGTGCTGCAATTATATGCGCAAAAATGAAGATATGCGATGGTATGCCTTCACTGTCCTTGTGCACATGATCTAGTTTTACTTGTTATTGTGCCAAAAAACACTCAAATCTGCCTATAAAACCCACCATGTGTAACTTTCTATTGTCGCTTTGTTAAAAATTCCCAAATTTCCAGACAAAATACAGGACATGACTGTCCTTATTGGTAGCTTCAAGCCTGGATCCATATTCTTAATGTTATAGGTATTGGTTTTTCAACAACATTGCCAACAAAATAGCTGCTGTACGCGTAGCAACTTTGCTTTCTTTTACCCCCAGTCATTTGTCACTCACCTTCTCATTCTTCCCGACACAAATGTCACCATCTTCCTTTCTGTACTCTGAAAAGCTTTGCTTTTCATTATTGATCTCCCCCCTCCCATTTTCTTCCAGCACCTATCAATTTCCCTCTAACCACACAATGATAAGCTTGTTACATTCGGCGGTTGCCATGGTTGATTGATGGTGACAGAGGGAGAGAACAAATGACAGATAGACAAGGAGACAAAGGAGAAATGATTGAGAAGGCAGAAGAAAAGAGAGAAAACACAGAAGAAAGAAAATTAAGTAGATGAGAATACGAAAAGGAAATACTTTTATACATTGATGGTGGTTGTGGTATTATGGGGTGGTGATGGGGCAGTGGATAAGATACATGCCTTTGGTGTGGTCCGGGAGACCTGGGTTCAACTCCCCACTCTGACACATCCACCAATTTGTCCCTGTGCAAGACACTTAACACCTAGTTGCTCCAGAGGCGTGCGACCCCAGACATAAATAGCAATTGTAAGTCACTTTGAATAAAAGCGTAAACTAAATGAATAAATATCAATGTATTATACAACTGTGTTTACTTTTTCCCTCTCATATTGTAACTAGTACATCAAGTTTTAGTAGCTTACATTATAATGTTGTAGGTGTTTTATTAATGTGTTTTTCAGCAACCATATATCCTCCTGTGGGCACTCATAATGAATGACAATATAGTAACACAGTTGTATTAATATAAGTTAGTCCTCATAGGAGAAGTTATAATTGTTGACAAATATGTACACTGTTAAATACTTAAGAATGTCTTTATATCCAATTACAACTATATTTTAGTACGTCATAAACTATTGTGTATATATTGTATGTATATGAGGAACTGAGAAGACAGATATCAGAGGGGATATATGACATAGATCACATAGATATATGACATGTTTTTTGTATTATTGTCTCTTGGATATTATTGTCTTTACACTTGTTAAAGCACTTTGTAACTTGTTTTTGAAAAGTGCTCTACAAATAAGGATTATTATTATTATTATAGAATATTCATTACTTAAACTGCGGTCTGCCACTGGATATGCTGTAATCACTGTAAATCACTGACAATCACATCCTTTGCATTTATATCTGGTATTCATCATTTGTTTGCATTCTTTCAACTCTATGTCGTTTGTTTGTTATCATAATGTTGTCATATAACCTTAATGTTTTATCATTAGTAAATTAGTTCTGAAGATCCAAAATTATTCTGACTTCACAAGCTGCGTGACATTGAAGCAGCTATAATCCTATACAGTGTTTTGGGGATGACAATGGGTGCTCTCAAATTCATTGTTTATATAAAAGTAACATTAGATTTTGGATTAACAAATGTTTATTCTTATCTGGATAAAGCGCCAAGATAAATATCATATTGTTATACCGAGTGTTATTGGGCTCATCTATTTTTATCCATCCATCCACAGGCCCAAGTACTTCCCAACCTGCACAGCAGCAGCCAGAGAGCAGCCAGGGAAGCTTGCTAGTGCCCACTCTTTCCTCACAGCCCTCATCCACAGACTCCATCTTGCTCCGTTCTCCTCAGCTGTCCCCACAAATCTCCCCTGGCCCCCAGCTTTTTGATCTACCTTCAGACAGTCCACCTGGGAAAGGGTGCAGCCCGGCCACCAGTTCGGCCACACATTGTGGCCCTCAGGGGAGCTTCACGGGAGGTGAGGAGGAGGTGGTGAAGGTGGACGAGGCTAAGGAGACCAAAAGCAACAAAAAACATCTCCACTGTCCCACGTGCAAAGTGACGGTCAATTCTAGCTCCCAGTTGGAAGCTCACTGTAGTGGTATGTACTGCAATGCTACTGATATTGCTTCAATTAACATTTGACCTAAAAATGTCACAACCATTTTTTATGTTAACCATGATTCTGACACATGGTCGTCCTCTTTGTTTGGAATGAAATAGGGTCCAAGCACAAACAGATGCTTGATGGCCCATCCAGCAGCCAGCCACAACGCAGGATCAAGGTGACATCATCACCCAGGCCCATGTGCCGAATTAAACAGCGAATGGGCAGCAAGACCAGAGCGGTCGTGGGTGTATCCAGCCAGCCTTTTCACTGTGAAATGTGCCAGGTGTCTGTCAACTCAGAGACACAGCTAAAGCAGGTGTTTATCCTAATTTGGCAAATATTACTACTGTAAAAACCACTGACCACTATATGAAAACTAAAAATGGCAAAACCTTTGTATTCCACAAGGAAAACTACTCAATTTGTTTACTCTTTGGCTTACTAGTGAGCTGTCCTGACTGAATCACTGTTCTTTATATCCCTGCCGCCTTTTAGCACATGAATAGCAGGAGACACAAAGAGCGTTTGGCTGGGAAGCCTGTCAAGGTGAAGTTCACTCCTTATAATAAAGTACAGCCCAGTGCTGTCTTAGCGGTAAGAATTTGTCAAACACAATCACTCACACACATACACACACACACACACATTAAACTACATTTATTTTTGTCCACATCGCACATGGTCATGAAAGAACATATACAATACATACTGCATACTCAGTAGATGCAAAAGGTGAGCTCTGCTTGGCACCTGTCAACATATTTGCAAGTCTGAAGGCTGCCAAGTGGTTGATACAAATACATAAGTGACTCAATTTGTTATGTGAAAAGTCTGTGCTATTTCAAAATGAGTGCCTTGTTTTAACATAATTTTAGAGGCCTCAGAATGAAGCTTATTAAAGTTTGTTACCCTAAGTTGATGATACCCAGACAATTCTAATAACTGTAGTGATCATCTAACTTTCTGCCTAGTGCCAACATCAGGTCAAAATTCTAATTTTTTTTGATTTATGACCAAATATGACCTACAAAACTAATTATATTCCCATGCACCTTATCTGTACTTTGCATCTATCGTTAATTAGCAAATCTTAGCATGTGAACATGCTAAACTAAGATGGTTATCATACCTGCTAAACATCTGCTTATTAGCATTGTCATTGTGAACTTGTTAGCATGCTGATTTTATTATTTAACTCTAAGCACACGGTACGTGAACATACAGCTTCACAGAACTGCTAGCATAGCTTTAGACATATTGTTTCGACAATGTCTCTTGTCTTTGGTTTCAGACTAAACTGGCCCTGCAGAAACAGCTATCCAAGACCCTGCCGGCAGGGTTCCTGACCAGCCCCCTCAATCCAGCTGCCTTGTGCACCATGGCTTCCGGACCCTTGGCACTACGGCTGCCGCCGGGTCCCACGGCCTTTATCCATGGTCCACTGATCAGCCCCACGCTCTTTAGGCCTGCCCCAGGACCTCTGAGGGCCACACATGCACCTATTATCTTCTCTCCTTACTAGCAATGTGCCAAGCTAGCCTAGAGGCCTGACAGTAGAGTGGACCTAGTCAAAGCTGGACTACCAGAAAAGTGTATCTTGGCCTGTGAGAACAAAGCATGGGACCCAGTGAGGGACACCAGGACACTATGAACCGACTGCGAGGCCAGCATATCAGCATGTCAAATTTGGAAGGTTCAAGTCATAAGAACAGTATGCAGAATACACAGATGTGGATTGAGATTTCACTGCTGACTGACCACCCCCTTAAAAAACTGAAGGACCATCGCTCAGCTGTTTCCCCTCAACAAATTGTTGAGTGCATGTTCCCTGGGGTCTGTACCCCTCTGGAAGCCATAATGACAAGCATCTTTTAGTTATTTATAAGACAATAATAGACTAATACACTAGGCTGTGTAAATGTTACTAAGTGTTTGTTGACAAATTTCTTTCACTTTGAGAGCTGTCTAGTTGTACTCTGGGAGAACAAGTACAACATCTCATTCCAGCTTTAACTTTCATAACTAAATCTGAATCAGTAAAATCCAGATTGTGTTATTCCCCCGTGAAACTGGCTACTTTCATATAATTGATCTCCATCTATGAAAAGACAAAGGCTGGGGGTATTGCATCTGAACAAATGTGTCTTTACAGCACATATACAGGTGCTGGTCATATGATTAGAATATCATCATTTCAGTAATTCCATTCAAAAAGTGAAACTTGGATATTATATTCATTCATTACACACAGACTGATATATTTCAAATGTTTGTCATTTAATTGTGATGATTAAGACCAATACAAGACCAATACAAAAACAGGATTTTTAGAAATGTTGGCCAACTGAAAAGCATGAACATGAAAAGTATGAGCATGTACAGCACTCAGTACTTAGTTGGGGCTCCTTTTGCCTGAATTACTGCAGCAATGCGGCGTGGCATGGAGTCGATCAGTCTGTGGCACTGCTCAGGTGTTATGAGAGCCCAGGTTGCTCTGATAGTGGCCTTCAGCTCTTCTGCATTGTTGGGTCTGGCGTATCGCATCGTCCTCTTCACAATACCCCATAGATTTTCTATAGGGTTAAGGTCAGGCGAGTTTGCTGGCCAATTAAGAACAGGGATACCATGGTCCTTAAACCAGGTACTGGTAGCTTTGGCACTGTGTGCAGGTGCCAAGTCCTGTTGGAAAATGAAATCTGCATCTCTATAAAGTTGGTCAGCAGCAGGAAGCATGAAGTGCTAAAACTTCCTGGTAGACGGCTGCGTTGACCTTGGACCTCAGAGAACACAGTGGACCAACACCAGCAGATGACATGGCACCCCAAACCATCACTGACTGTGGAAACTTTACACTGGACTTCAAGCAACGTGGATTCTGTGCCTCTCCTCTCTTCCTCCAGACTCTGGGACCTTGATTTCCAAAGGAAATGCAAAATTTACTTTCATCAGAGAACATAACTTTGGACCACTCAGCAGCAGTCCAGTCCTTTTTGTCTTTAGCCCAGGTGAGACGCTTCTGACGCTGTGTCTTGTTCAAGAGTGGCTTGACACAAGGAATGCGACAGCTGAAACCCATGTCCTGCATACGTCTGTGCGTGGTGGTTCTTGAAACACTGACTCCAGCTGCAGTCCACTCTTTGTGAATCTCCCCCACATTTTTGAATGGGTTTTGTTTCACAATCCTCTCCAGGGTGCGGTTATCCCTATTGCTTGTACGCTTTTTTCTACCACATCTTTTCCTTTCCTTCGCCTCTCAATTAATGTGCTTGGACACAGAGCTCTGTGAACAGCCAGCCTTTTTAGCAATGACCTTTTGTGTCTTGCCCTCCTTGTGCAAGGTGTCAGTGGTCATCTTTTGGACAGCTGTCAAGTCAGCAGTCTTCCCCATGATTGTGTAGCCTACAGAACTAGACTGAGAGACCATTTAAAGGCCTTTGCAGGTGTTTTGAGTTAATTAGCTGATTAGAGTGTGGCACCAGGTGTCTTCAATATTGAACCTTTTCACAATATTCTAATTTTCTGTGATACTGATTTGGGGGTTTAGTTGTCAGTTATAATCATCAAAATTAAAAAGGAATGAACACTTGAAATATATCAGTCTGTGTGGAATGAATGTATACATTACACAAGTTTCACTTTTTGAATGGACTTACTGAAATAAATCAACTTTTTGATGATATTCTAATTATATGACCAGCACCTGTAGATGCTTTTTCTTTATAATTTGTTTTAGATTAATAAACACATTCATTGTTTCTCTGTCTGTGTCTTTCTCTCTTACCCTCTGTGTAATGATGTGACAATCAACAACCACCCTTATATGATGCCAAGAATGTCTCACTATATGTAGACCGCCTACATGTACTGCACACAATGAGATGGTTTAATTTAAAGCTATAACATTTAAAACTTGTATTTCTTTGACATGAGCCATTATAAAAAGCTCTTCAGGTGATGGTTAGATAAATAAGTTTGTTAGTTAATTAGTTAGTTAATTTTGCAACAGCGTGATGCTGTTCGTGCAATATGAAGAAACAGTGATGTGTGCTGTTCCCCAAACATGTAAATGATTTATTCACAACTTTTTAAATGTGTCTTTGACGTCTTTATGTAACTTGTTATTTTTCTTAGAGTTGTATTAAAAAACAATATTCTGTCACTTTAGAAATCCCCTCCCACTTGATTGTGCTGAATGATCCTAAGCAATATGTATTTTTGAAGTGTCATCTGGTAAAATTAATGACTATTGTAACTGTGCATCAATTGCAATAATGTAAATTATTATGTGCTTAAAAATGTCAATACTGTATTCTGTTCTAACTTATAAATAGTACTGTTTTTTTACACAGTTGTGGAAGTTTCTTTCTTCTTATGCAAATATGAGTCTCTTTTACCATTCTTTAGATATTTATGGTGAATGTAGGCTTCATGTATGAATATAGTTGTGGACCAAAGACACACACTCTAATAACTTGCATTATCAATAAATGATACTGTTCTTATATCAAATCACTCAAAGTGAATATCATTAGCAAATTAAAAATACCTTATCATCAAGTATAATATACAATATAAAATTATATATTATTATAACACTGAACTACTGATGACCACCAACATAAACACAAACAAAGTGATACTTCATGTCAATGATTTAGCCAGACTCAAAACTATATGGTGCTTAATTAGGGATTAAATAACACAAAACACAAAGTCACTGCCTTGTGTCCCCCAAGCATAAAGTATTCCTTATAGCCTACTTCATGATACTCTAGTGCCATCTCGTGGTATGAAAACACTGAAACACATCATATGTGGGAGTGCTTTTTGTATAAATCCAAAATCAGCCACAGTATGTCCAACTGTTAATCAATCATTCCCCGGTAGCAGCGGCCTGACCTCACTGAGCCTGCCGCTTCACATGCATGTGTCTATTTGGAGGTCAGGGTGAGCTCTGAGTTCATTGAGAAATAAATACAAGTTTAGGGCAGAGGAACACAATCTCAGGCGTAGGATAAAGTTGGTTATAACAGGAGCACGTTAGTGTTTTTGTGTTTTTTGCAACCTTTGTTTTGAAAAGCTAATATAAGTTTGAAATGTGAATTTTAGTCTCAGTTACATTAATACAATAAAATGCAAAATATCTTGGATTTAGAACATTCAACAAAACTATTCATATAATAAAAATCCCGCAGTTACATAAACTATGTTATATGGCCTAGTTTTTTATGACCTCAAAACCGAAAGAAAGGGGGGGAAAGCTCCCGGAAATGACGTCGGTTCATGTTCGTCCTTTCCAGAAAAAATGGCAGCTGTTGACATCGACGTGCCGGTGGACACAGAACCCCAAATCCGCAATCCTGATGACCTGGAACGGTAAACACATAATTGTCCGCCGTGTTTCATTGTGCTGCGTGTATAATGTGGAAATAACCAAAGATTTCTTGGCTGAATTCAACTGCCGTTATCTGACAAGCCTTGGAAAGCAGCCCGGGGACAAGCTAACCATGCTAGCTTGCTTGGGGGGGGGGTAATTTAGCTAAATGCCACATTTAGCTAAATCTTAAATTTTAATGGTTTCCATACATGTCAGCCATTGCTGTTATCATAGATTCGATGGTTGGAAATAGACAGCAAATTGTGGTTTTTTTTTTTTAAATTAACTTCATCCCCGTAAAGAGAACCAAGCCAACCAAGTGAATTAGCGCGTCTTGACACATGCTCAGCTAACTTATAGAAATCGCAGCACTAACGTTATTGTCCTTTAGGACTCACTGTAATGAACCTCTTTGTACGGACACAGTTGTAAATCTTAACACGGGAAATGAAGAATAACTAAATGTTCGTGCTGGACGCTCGTTAAAGTTTGTAACTGTGAGTGCTTTCATCTTTCTAGAAATTTCCATACAAGGCAGCCAGATAGCTTCAGCAAGACTTGGTATTCAAACCATCAGATAAAGTTACAGTGATGATCTAACTTTAGTAACTTCTAGAAACATCCAAGACAGTTTCAATTATGAAAAAAGGAAGATGTCATGATAGGACACCAAAGATTTCAATAGTTAACCATAAATTAACAGTGATGGCGTCTGGTTAGCGCACATTAATTTACCTGTAGGGATGAATCATCATCACTGACAACACACTTTGCATTTGTATTGGTGTCCTGTGATGTATCTGATCTGTCCTGCATAGAATGTTTACTTCACTCCAAATTAGAAATAACACATTTTGTTCTAATAAACAAACAGATACATCTTTATGTGCATAATTACAGTGTTTATGAACATTACCAATGAATATTAGACATCAGAGGATACAAATGCAAAAGTATTTCCAAATGACAATGATCTGTCAGGCTTTTAATACAAATGATCTCTTTGGTGGTGCCTCTTCATCATTGGGTTTATTCGATGTGACGTTTGACGCAAAGTGCTTTCCCTGTTCAGTACTTCAAGAGACACAGCTGGGCTGTCAGAGCTGTACACTTGCATACTGAAGGCAGATGTAGATAGTAGATATATGTTCTGCTGTGCAATTTAATTAATTCACAGACATGAATGGCCACAACTTTGTGCAAAATGCTTCTTATTAAACCAAGAAAACCTGTTACCATATATAGGAAATGCAAGCATTAGATCACAAGTATTACAATCCTCTGTTCATCTTAAATTAACCTACATATCTTTTAATTTTATATTCAATATGAGGACAAATTTGATTTGACAAGACGGCGCTGTTGTTTCAAACTTGGCAGCATACAGTTTTACGAATTATAAATTTTACACATTAATGTGCTCTTTGCCATGACTGTGGCAAGTGACATGCACAACAAACCAGAGTCATGCAAAGAAATCAGAACTTTTTAATGATGAATTCTTTTTTTTATATATATAAAAAAAATGTTGCAGCCCTTCATTTGCTCTTATTAAATAATGTTTAAGAATGCTCAAATTTGCAATTTTAAAAAGCTAATCCAATCCTGATTTTAGCAGTTGTGTAGCCTAACTTTTACATTCAGAATATGGGCCAACACTATCAGCTGTAATTAGCTTATCACAGCAATAGAATGTCATCATTGTTTGCATGGTTTTGGGGTTTTTTTTGCGTCAGTTATGGTCTTGGGTACCATGCCTAAATTTTAGCCTGTGGAAATTACAATTGGACCCTAAATCAAAACTAAATTCTTGCTGCACGGGCAAGGCTCAGGTTTTCTTCTTCTTATCTGCACCCAAACTGAGCTACTGATGTTAAAGCTGCTCTTTTTGGCTGATGGGAAAACACTTACCACGATGTCACTGATTGGGCTTTGGCCTGAATTGTAAAATGTGAGAGCAGCACAGCAGTAGCTTCCTCCTTAGACGAATCAGCGTTGATGTATCCTTTAACACTTGGCACTTTTTACTGGACTGCAGAAGGTGAATTTCACTGCTATGTTTAGTACTGGGGCCATCAGGACTGTGTGTACCCTGATCTGCTGTCCCAGTTCCAGGTGTAACACACAACACAGTCAAGTCCTTTCAGACACCAGCACTGCTTCATTTGCAAGAAAACTCTCTGATGCACACAAATGGGTGCTAGCAAGGCAGCTGGTCTGGTTTGATGACAATGAATTCTTTCATTCTCACAAAATAACATAAAAATATATGTTAATATATGATCCCGCTTGAGTTATTTTTATAACAAGCTAGCTGGAGTGAGTTGATGAGTCTTTAAGAACTTGTGGAGGGCTGGCTCAATAGTTTGTGTTTTATTGTATCTGCTCATTTTTGTTGTCTTCATAAAGTTCTTGCTCCACCTTGACTTAAGTTTCTGTTTCTCCTTTTTCCAGTACTTGCTCCACCTTGACTTTGGTTTCTGTTTCTCCTCTCTCTAGCCAGGCAGAAGGCTTCAAAGAACAAGGAAATGCATTCTACAGCCAGAAGGATTACTCAGAGGCTTTCAACTACTATACTAAGGCCATTGGTGAGATTACTACTAGCTACTCTACTTGTAAAAACTATTAAAATCATAATGTGATATTTGTTGAGGTTCAAAAACACATGTTTTCTTTCATCTGGAGAACTAGATTTGTTGGCTGGGACATCTCTGCAGCAATTATTTTACAAAAAAAATGCAGCTCCTGCAATTGGATATTGCACTAAATTGTCCATATAGTGATTTCGATTAATTGTGCAGCCCAGCTGGAATTATGTTTTTGCAGTGATTTCGTGGATGTACCAAGCACCCATTGACCAATCTTAGTTAGTTCATACTCTCCTGTTGTGAAATGCTTATCTGTAATAAGTACCCGCATCTCAGTTTGCCTGTGTGACACAGATTTTTCATTTTTCATCTCAAGATGCATGTCCCAATAATGCCAGTTATTATGGCAACAGGGCAGCCACCCTCATGATGCTCAGTCGCTTTCGAGAGGCCCTAGAAGATTCCCAGCAGGCTGTGCGGCTGGATGACTGTTTCATGAAGGTCAGTTTGAACAAACTCTTGCATCTAGAACATTGTCTTCATTCTCAGTTTTGCACAACACTTACTGCCTCAAAGCAGTTGCATATTGAGAGTACTATGTAGACAGTCCTGAAAAGGAAATGTGTCCCTGCTGTCCCACAGGGTCATCTGCGTGAGGGCAAGTGCCACCTGTCTTTAGGAAACGCCATGGCAGCTAGTCGCTGCTTTCAGAAGGTTTTGGAGCTGGAGCCCAGCAACAGAGAGGCCCAGCAGGAGGTGGAGATCACCTGAACTTAAAATGCATAGAATCGAATTACATACTAGAGCCAAAGGCTGAATCATGCAACTCAGACTGTTACCACTATAAATAAAGTGCTGATAGATGATTGTTGTTTTTTAGAATAAGACTGCAGCGACTCTACTTGAGTTCGAACGAATGGCGGGTTTTGGCTTTGAAAAGCGGGATTTCAGAAAGGTACTTTACACCCATTCTCTTTTCTCACAAACACTACTGCCCCATCTAACTGGATAGTTTAAGCAATATCCGTGGCATCACAATATAATTTCTGAATATGCTTTGGTTTGTAATAAGCACCAGTCAGTGGAAGAGTTTAAGTAGTTGACGGCCCTATTTGCACAAACCTTCTGTTTGAACGGCATGTTTGACTGGAAATGCAACATTTTCTGCATTTTTAAAAAAAATATCATCCTGATCCAGGTGGTGTTCTGCATGGACCGGGCCTTAGCTGTGGCTTCTGCCTGCCACCGCTTCAAAATCCTCAAGGCTGAGTGTCTGGCTCTGCTGGGACGCTATCCAGAAGCCCAGTCTGTAGCAAGGTAGGAGCAGCTGATGTTATGGCGCTTTTCCATTACCAGTACCGACTCGACTTGACTCAGTTTGGCCGTGCTCTGTTTTCCACTGCAGATGGTACCCAGAGATAGTACCCCTCAATGTAGCTGGTCATCATAGCGACGCTACACACAACAGCCGCGACATAATGTTCAATGCGACACACACACACCAGTGACCCACACATTGCTGTCTCTTGATTTAAGTTAAAATGTTAAGTTAAAATAGTTATCCAAAGAAGGTTAAAGTCAAGGGCAACTGGATTTCTGTTGCTGGCCTCTGTCAGGCGTGCATAATGATGATGCAGTGAATAGTGACGATTCTCTCTGACCAATCAGCAGTCTGCTGTGTTTTCACATCACATTTTAGTATCGCCTCAGCTCGCTTGGAACCTCGACGGATGTTTTCTACAATGGAAAACCAAACAAAGGCGAGGCAAGTCGAGCTGGTACTTTGCAGTGGAAAAGGGGCTATAGTGTTCATGGCATATGATTATTTTGTAACAGTGATGCAGTTTTTTTTCTCCTGTCATTATTAGTGCAAGCTTCTTGGATTCACAAAAGATTTTAAATATGAGTACAGGGTCTGCTTTAGTCGCTTTCCACTAAGAAGAGTGGCTTTTATTTCAGATTCCCCCAGCAGATCTTTTAACAAAACGATCTATTTCAGTGATATCCTGCGGCTGGATTCCACAAACGCAGACGCACTGTACGTACGAGGCCTGTGTCTCTACTACGAGGACTGCATCGATAAAGCTGTGCAGTTCTTTGTCCAGGCTCTGCGCATGGCACCTGACCATGAGAAGGCCCGGCTAGCGTGCAGGGTAAGATTGTCTTTCTGTCTCTTTCCTCCTCATTTAATTGGAAGGGGGAAAAAAAAAACAGACGTGTAGTTGACCAACTGTGATAAAAGCAGCACATATTTTGAAATCTCTTATGTAAGACAAATGTGTACGAAAAAAGCAAATGAACCTAAAATGTTAGACATTTATATTTTAGCGCAGTGCAGCACATTTGTAGTTGCAGGGCTGCTAAAACTGCTAAAACAAATGGACTGAAAAATGTGTCTTCCTAGAGTTCACATACATGATGAGGCAGCTTAATACAGTAAATTCATGGTGTAAGGCATGCGGAAATATTTAGAATATTGTACATTTCACTGCAAGTGTAGATTAATATTTTAAAAGAAATGTGAGGATTTGGTCTCTTCCTACATCAGAATGCCAAAGCCTTAAAAGCCAAGAAAGAGGAGGGCAACCAGGCATTTAAGAACAACAACTATGAAGCTGCCTACCAGCTGTATACTGAGGCCCTGTTGATAGACCCCAACAACATCAAGACCAACGCTAAACTCTACTGCAACAGAGCCACAGCAGGAGCAAAGGTAAAAGGCAGCAAATGGACTTATGTTGTGTACTGTTTTCTACCACAGGGTTGGAGAGTCTGGAATGTAATGGAAACTGTTACTGATTATTTGTGGGCTCCTCCAGCTCTTTGTCTTCAATCACTTCACTGTAATTAACTTCTTCCTCATCAACAGCTGAAGAAACTTAATCAAGCCATTGAAGACTGCACCAGTGCAATCAAATTAGACGACACTTACATCAAGGCCTACTTAAGAAGAGCTCAGTGGTATGCTATACAGTCAATATGGCACATTTGTCCTCATTTGGGTGTTTGGTCGTTCAGCATTTTGCAGCTTTTGAGTGATGTCGTGTGTGTCCCGTAGTTACATGAACACAGAGCAGTATGAGGAGGCTGTACGGGACTATGAAAAAGTTTACCAGACAGAGAAAACATCAGGTAAGCTGCTGACTGTTTTCTCCTTTCATTTTTTTTGCATTTTTACCTGCTATACTTGTTGGTATTATTGATTTTCACACACTCGCATGTGTTTTTTTGTTGTTTGTTTTTTTCCTCGATTTAATCCCTCTAGATCACAAGCATCTGCTGAAGACAGCACAGCTGGAGCTGAAGAAGAGCAAGAGGAAAGATTACTACAAGGTGCTGGGTGTCGGCAAGAACGCCACCGAGGACGAGATCAAAAAGGCCTATCGCAAACGGGCCCTCATGCACCACCCAGGTAGCCCTCTCGGTCTTTACACAGACTTGCAGGATACCGAATCTGATCGTATTTGATGTTATTTATGTGGAAGCCTTTGTTGTATTGTGTGATCGTCTTGCAGACCGCCACAGCGCTGCCACTCCAGAGGTGCAAAAGGAGGAGGAAAAGAAATTCAAGGAGGTGGGTGAGGCCTTCACTGTGCTCTCCGACCCAAAGAAGAAGATCCGCTATGACAATGGACACGACTTGGATGATGATGGCGGCTTTGATGGTAGAGGTGTGTTCCTATTTTAGATTTTTTTTTTTTTTTTTTTTTTTTTTGCATTTCTTTGGCTAGATTTACATTAAACATGCTGCTGATCATTAGTGGAATTAAAGAAAACATGTCTGTACTGATATAAATTTTAGAAATGTTGCACTCCAAACGATTGTCAAAACACTGGTATGTCCCTAGGAATTCAGTTTTCTTTCATCTCATTTCAACTGCTTCATTGTCATCTATTGTCAATGACAAGTTCATCACTCAGCTACAGCAACTACTAAAGGACACATTCAGATGCTACCAAAACTGATTCACAGATTATTTACAATATGGATATAAAATGGTGTCTATAAAAGAGGCCACAGTACTGTACACAGAACATCATAATGTGTCTACAAATTTGAAGTTTTTGAAGGTGAATATTCAAACTTAGCAACATGGATCCCACATAAATTAATAACTCAGTGTGACATGTATGAGCGAGAACACCATTATTTGTATCTTCTGAGTGAACTATCCGTATCTGAGCCTGAAATTGATATATGGTTTGATCAGAATTGCTATATGTATTAGAAAACTAATTGCAGAACTGCACCAGAATTGTTTTAGAAAATTTGCTATATTTATCGTTTATTAGTAAATAGATATTTTACTATAGTGAAACTCATACTACGTTATCTGTAGCAGTTACTTGTTTCAGCTGAGTATTCACTCATTCGTAATGACATACATTTTTTACTTACGCAATACGCTGAAGTCATTGAGCACCAATAAATCCCAGGTGCCTCAGTAGCGCACCTGTTGAATTTGTACCACCTATCAAAGTATGTATTGTAGATACACAAGTTATACAATGTGAGTACAGTATGTCTTGATTCATTCCCATTCTCTTTAGCAAGTTACGTCATCTTTTTACCCATCTTGTTCATCCTGAAGATCGCTATCACCAGCTAATCCCTTTTACATATCTGCCTTTTGCTATTTCTCTAGATTTTGATGCAAACAACATCTTCAGGGCTTTCTTTGGTGGCCATGGTGGAGGATACAGTTTTGATTCCAGCCCAGGTGTGTTTTATTTTTCCAGTTTAATGACGCACTTAAGGTCAGAGAATATGCTTTCTATTAACTAACTTAATTTTTCTTTTTTCTTTTATTTTCAAGATTCTGGACCTGGAAATTTCTTTTTCCAATTTGGCTAAAGCAAAGGAGGCATGCGGGAAAACGCATCCCTGCAGTGGACAAAATGAAGTTGGACCCACAGTCACCACCTGATGCTCTTTCTCCTGAGTGTCTTGCAAAATCTCCTCACTTTTCTTTTATAAGAGGTTTTTGATTCTTGCATTCACTCCTAAATTTCTCCTTACTTTGATGCTAACAAACATGGGAAAGGATAATACGGAAGCTTTAGATAGGATTTAACATTGTAAATAAAGAAGTGCTTAAGAAATCTTTTTTTAAGAGGCTTGGATTAGCTGATCGGAGCATGCCCCCTATTTGCCAAATCAAAGTGATATTAAAGAAAATCTAATCTTGTAAAACTGCCTCAACCTTCATAAAGATGATCAGTAGTAAGAAATGCGTTTTGGAAATATGAGCATCATGGTTGATTTAGTTTTAGAAGACATAACGTGGTGCAAGTTTTTTAGGTTCACCTGGGACAGCATGTCTCTATAGAGCAAGAGTTGACATACTGTGGGAGTTCAATGTCAAAACTGACCTCAGGACAGCCCGTTAAGGACAATGCTGGTCTCTTGCGAGTGTGTCCAGGTTTTAGTGGCTCACTTGCCAAATATAGAATTGACTTGCAGGGTTTTTGTTTCTTCTCCTTTTCTCCATCCTGCATTGTATATTTCACTCGAATGTAAATCGTTTGTGTCCATAAATTTGTCTACTTCAGTCTTCCCTCGGTCTATTTATATTTATTGTACTGTATATTCCAGACTGTATACAGCAGAATGCCAGTGTTCATTGTCTTCCTTATATTTTTTTTGAAAGAGACTCATTTGTATATGTTTTCCACATCATCCTCTTTGCACTCAGACTGTGAAAGTATTTTCTTCGTGAAACAGGCCAAAATCAGCATACATACACCTACAGATTTTCTTCTGTTGAATGCACCGGCTACACATCTGTGCTGCGGTCTGTCCTGCTGTCCCATTCAAGTGGTGCCTTACCAGAATGAGCAGATCAATTAACCTCTTACAGTTAAACCTACATCAAAAGCTTCAGAGCAAGATACATACTATTTGCAAAAGGCAACAGTAACACTTGCATAGCATGTTGTGTGTGTGTGTGTGGTGGTTTTTTTTGTGCTCTTTTGCAGGAAAACCTTTAAAATTTAAATTTGGCTTCATGTCCCCATCAGTCACAGCTAGCTGGCATCCACCTGCACTTGTCATGCACGTTTGGTCAGAACAGCCCTTCCCCTACTTGTTCCACCTGTTTTAAAGGGGCACTGATAGTAGGTTGGAAGATTCTATTGTTAATAGTTCTGTCACTGATCTATGTATAATTTTTAAAACATGTCATGGTATTAACAGGACATGCTTTTTCTTATTGCGAAATTAAAGGCTCGTCTTTTACTGTAATGATGGACTTTTCTCAAATTTATTTCTGGAATAATTTGTCGTTTTTTTCCAGATTCCATTAGTAAGGAACAAAGTACATTTAAGTACTGTACTTGAGTATTCTTCAGTATTTACATTTTATGCTACTTTAAACGGCTACATCATTACATTTCAGAGGAAGATGTTTCACTTTTTTTTTTTTTTTTTTACACTACATTTGTTTGACAGCCATATAATTACTTTTCAGATTAAAATCATACGGTAAACATGGTCAGCACAAATGGTAGAAGTAAACTAGTTTAAATTGGCTCCAGTGAAAACAAATTCTGCTTCACACTTATTATATAATCCAACAATATATCGCTCTAAAAGGCCATTCTTAATTGTGGGTACATTCATTTTAATACATTTTTTCTAATAATACAACTGAACTGAAAAATTAAGTAAAGGACTAGAGTATTTTTAGACTGTGGTATTACATCTGCTACCACTGTCAGATTCCTTTCTGATCAAATTTACCTTGAAACTTTAAACAAGAGTAATGTTTCGCCTGGAAATGAACAGGATTGTGTGCACAAGAATTAGCTTTCCTGCGTTCTTCCCTGAAATTGGGTATATCTTTAAAAGTCATTTTTGACCATGGATTATTTTAAATTTGTACAGTTTAATGGTGATTTATTGTAGGTAGCTTCTTATTATAAAGCTGTGGGCGTGACTGACATCACCACGTGACCATGTTTAAGCCAATCAGGCGCCGCCTTCAACGTGTAATCGGTCGCCAGATTATGGTGCGACAGGACGAGAGTGAGGTGGCAACTGGCAGGAGCACATTCCGGTATAACATAGAGCGACTCTTCAGCTGTGTCATATTTGACCAAGAAACGTTTCCTGTACTTTCGAGGGGGTGCAACTTTCATTGATAAGGTAACTGTTTCTGCTCAATTATTATTATTTTTTAAAATACAGTCGCTAGTTAGCTTCTCTGGTTACCAGTTAGCTAAGGGGCTGTCTGCACCAGTGGGAGGCTACAGCAGTTAGCCAGTCTGTCAGGACTTCAGGTTAGCGGATGTGAGATGGTGTGAGGTTTGTGTGGAAAAGAGAAAAAAAACTGTAGTCACGGTCATCCTACCAGATGCAGAAAAGGTACAACAATATTTGTCTTAGCTCTTGAAATGGAGCTTATGCGCAAAACTCAGATGATTGAACTGACTCTTCCCTGAGCGGAGAAAAAAAGCAGAGCTCATATTAATCACAAACGCAGGCTAACTTAACCTTACATCATCCGCAAACAGAGTCTCCCTGCCTTGGCAAGCTTGTTTTCCTCGTGTCTCACTCTGTGGGTTTTTCTATAACCTTAACGTTACATCTGCCCGTTGCATCACCCCTCCAGGAAGTTGCTCTTTATTTACACACAGCGAGCAAAACTAAAGTTATTGAACTTGCTTGACTAGCTAGTTAAGGCTACAGCCTGTGGATGTGGGTGTGGTAGCTGGAACAGGAGCTTCGTTCACCCTCACGTACGTGATGCAGCACGGCAGTGTGCACTGGGAAAAGTAATGCTAGATCTGCTGCTAAACTCATCAAGCGTCAGCTGTGTCTGAAGCAGTACCCCCTTTGCTGGCCCCCCTTGTGATGCTGCTGCCTTCAAATCCAGTGTCTGTAATCTCAGGAGCCTGTACAGTGGCACTAATTTCACGGCTTGATGGCTTCAAACAATAGACTGGACCTGTGGATTATGGCAAGCTAAATACTGGGACATCTGCCTCTAAAAACATGACAAGATAGCCCGCTAAGCTAAACCATAGCCCCCCCCCCCCCCCCCGGTTAGATATCGCAGACCTCTTGCAAACTGAGAGACCGTATTGAAGTGCTGCAGCTGACGCAGGAGCTGCTACCACAAAGCCATTGCTTGCGTTTCAGAAGCTGAAATGATACCACCATAAAATGTTATCAGTAAGGCAGAGGAGATAGCATGCATGTTATCAAGCCTCACTGCTGGTCATTGTTTAGTTTGTGGTGGTGTTGATGTTGGTGGTATTGGTCCTTTATAGACCAGTTTGGGCTGTTCCACACACCTGCCTTCAGAGTTGTGTCCCTAAATTAGAGCTGTTCACTTTAGACACAAGGCCAAAGGCGCAAAGACTTATAAATGCTTGTGCTTGCTTTGTTTTTCGTTGAGGTACCAGTGATGAGTTGGCTGAGCAGGGTCTGACAAGAGAAACAGGATTTGAAACAGGAATGATACCGTCTTTGCAACCTGTTTTCTTTGTGTAGGCTCATCTTATTGTTGTGACATTCCCAAACATGTTAAATGGCAGGTCTTGATAACTTTTTAATTCATGTGTTTGGATGGAGATGCACAATAGTAGGAGAGTTTATCCCAGGTTTCAAGGTTTGGAACAAAGAGTAATTGTGCTGTCCTTGGTAATATAATAACCTCAAAACTCAGCTGTATTACTGTTTATCTTTTTTTCCCCACAGTGGCTAGCTTTTATCTTAAACAGAGAAATTATTCTTTTAGATGAATGACAGCAAAACAAATGGAAAGGGACGGATGAATTTTGTTAGTTTTTATTTTATGCCCAAATGATTGCCCCTAACCCAGACAAACACGTTTATCTAAGTTTAATCACAGTTTGTAGCAAAGGATTTGTCATTATGGAAATCTCAAACACAGATAAGTGTTGCAAGGCATCAAAAAGCTTTAACTTGGATTTAATAAAACATGTAGGCCTAAGCCATTAGATTAAGTTTAGTCATTCTGACTTTTTAAAACATTACTCTTTTTAACTTTATTTAGTTATAGCCCATTTAATTCATCGCTTCTACCCAAAGTCCCACATTGCATGTGCACAAAACCTGGATTTATTTTCCAGGAATTTCAGATTTTTTGACTGGCATACAGACTACAATAATGTTTTGATAACATCCTTGAAATAATGTAACAAAGTACATTAAATGACATCATGCTGTGTGCATACATTTCCATCAGGACTCAATGGTAGCCCCCATCTTGATTGAAAATCAGAATTTTTATTTGCTCAAAATCTGTGCTTAGTTGTTCCTTTAGTTTTGCACATAGTAGTATTTACATACAATGATGTTGTGAAGTAAACTGTTGGCCTCCCTCTCCTAAAGGTCCTGTGCTATCCGGCACTGCCATGTCGGCGAAAGCCATTTCAGAGCAGACAGGAAAAGAGTTCTTGTATAAGTATGTCTGCACCTCAGCGCCCGTGCAGAACCGCTTCCGCTATGCCAGTGTCACCGCTGAGACTGACTGGGACCGCCTCACACAGGAGCATCCATGGCTGCTCACAGAGGTAAGGGCTTGCTGCAAAACACCTCAAGGGCCTTCTACTAGTCCGTCATGGTTTTAGGTTGTTTCCTCAGCCGGCATAGGAATAATGAAATCATGAGGCTAATGACTTACTGCACGTCACGGAAACGCTGTGCAGGACATTATGTCATTAATGTCACAGTGGCATGTGAACTACATATTTAGATGCACTGGGTGACTTGCTATGATTTTGTGTGTACTTGGGAAAATAGAAATTAGCACTAGACTAGCAAGAGCAAAGTATTCAACTTGTGATGTTAGAGAAGTTGTATTTTCTTGCAGCCTGGCACAACCATACGTAGGCTTGAGCAATCTTAGTAATTTACAAAGATGGCTATGGTAGACTTTTGAAGGGGTGCATCAAAAGATACACCAAAATTGTTTTAGTAGCACAAGCAGGTACCACACATCTCTGAGGCAGTTTAATATTTTGAACTAAACTAGGGTGAACTAATGGCTCAGCAGTTCTCTAGCCATTCATATGCAGCTGAAACGAGAATATATCCTCCTTTTGCATGAGCTGTGTGTGTGTGTGTGTGTGTGTGTGTGTGTGGAAACTAAAACCTGCACAAGTAAAGCTTGTAAAAACTTTTGAAGTGGGGAAATTCTCTAACAATATCACGTTTTAGCCTGGTGTTTTGTTTGTCACACCAGTATTGGTGCAAATCTGTGGCTTTTGTTTTAATACGTGGCTGATTTGTCTTCCCCTGTAGCGTCTGGTGGTAAAGCCAGATCAACTCATCAAGCGGCGTGGGAAGCTCGGGCTGGTGGGCATTGACCTGGACCTGCAGGGTGTCCGAGAGTGGCTCAAAACCCGCCTCATGAGAGATGCCACTGTGAGTTGACTGGAATCTCTGTCTGTCTTGGAGTGCTTTCAAGCCTAACAGTTTGGTTCTGTTAACGTTTGCCCGGTTAGTACGGTTTGTTTGGGTTGATGTGAAAGCGGTCAAATTGTGGTGCGGTACAAAACCAAGACACTTGAGCGGAGATGGTCTTGGTCTGGTCCCGCACGAAGTCTGGAGCGGTTCATTTGTTCGTTACGAGCAAATGACACCTGTGCTGTTTTTTCATGTTAAGTTAATAAGCAATGTTTCTGTCGCAGAAATATGCACTGGTCCAAAACATAGCACCTTCTTTCTGTATTTACTTTCTTGCTCCCTCCCCTGCCTTTTTTGTGTTTTGCGGTGGGATTTTCAATAGCCAATGTCATTACTTAGAGAGCAGGGCGACTGACGGCTGATATAAAAACAAACATAAATAATATAATTCTATTTATATATCCATTTTACATTTTCACTTAGGGGTATACTCACTTTTGTTGCCAGTGGTTTAGACATTAATGGCTGTGTGATGTGTTATTTTGAGGGGACAGCAAATTTACACTGTTATACAAGCTGTACACTCACTACTTTACATTGTAACAAAGTGTTGTTTCTACAATGTTGTCACATGAGAAGATGGGAGACAAAAATGGGAGATGTTTACTCACTTTTGTGAGATTCTGTACATTGGGTTACACTGTAGATTTCAGAAAGTGACTGGTGTTTAAGGGAGAGTGGGGTACAGTTTGTCAGAAGTGACGGCATTCAACTGCATTATTCTCTTCAGTATAACAGTATATATTTAACGCAAGCCAGTAATGGTTTTAGATTAGATCAGCTATCGTTTAGAATGCTATATCAGCCCCGCTAGTGCAAAATGCCAGATATCGGCTATCACTAACAACATTGATAGTATATGTGGTGTTATAAAAACTAATTTAAATAATGGAAATTCATTGCATCATAATGTATGAAGCACATGGTCCCTGCTCCTCAGTGAGATTTATTTTTTCTTCAGACCAAATATGTCGTAAATAAAGATAACATTGCCGTCTTAACAGTCCCATACAGGTAGTAAACCACATGACTGCCACATTGTGGCTTGTACGGCATCTGAAGAGAATGCATCCTTTGTCCACCTGTTGTGTGACGAAGGTTGCTGTGTCCAGTACCACGGGCTTATCTTTAGATCTGCCAGGTCAGAGGTCATGTACTGCAGTGGAGGAGGGTGGTCTATTCTGGTCCTCCATACATGCATACACACTGTACATGCTCTGCTGCATTTTAAACCTGCAGTTACTATACTTCCAGTACATTAGTAAGGGAATTTACACACCAGCCACACAGTTAGCTGTTTTTAATATCATATGCTATTTAATATGCTTTATGATTTAAAAAAAAAAAAAAAAAAAACATCATACTGTGTTAATTTTATTTTGTTTTTTCCTAGTTAAACAAAAAGTTGTTACCTTTTTTTTTTCTAGTTTGGGTACTATTCACTTTCAAGTCTATAACAAGGTTAGGCATGCTACTGGTTTGTAATATCAGTTGTGTCTTGTGTCTTGAATAGGTGGGAAAGGCAAAGGGTGTGCTGAAGAACTTCCTCATTGAGCCTTTTGTTCCACACACACAGGTAACGAATGCCAGTTTCTTGTGTGTTGTCATTCCACATCCTGTTTGAAAGTCAGTTTGGGTTTATTTGTGTAGCCTTAAGTCATACATACAGTCTTAGTTGAGCCCTGCTGAGCCAACCCATCACTGCCAGTCCCCACATTAACCAAGGAAACAAATTATGAAGCCACTCAGCAGATCAGTGAAACATCAAAGGTCTTGATACAAAAGTTATTTAGTGTGTTTTCTATTTAGGCAGTGTGCATGTGATTATTTGGTTGATTTCCTCACAGTTTTGTGAATTGCACAAACTGAGGGTGACTAATTGCAGTATGTGTGTGTGATGTGGTTATCACCCACGAATGTGTGAGAATATGTGCCTGTGTGAAGGTCAGTTTGCTCAAAAAGGCAACTGTGTGTAACTGTGTGCTTGTCAGCCTTTTGTAAAGGATGATGCGCTATCGGCTGTCTGCAAACTAAAATGTGTTTACATATCCTTGTATTTGTCCTAACCCTCGACTGAACCCAGGAGGAGGAGTTTTATGTGTGTATTTATGCCACACGTGAGGGCGACCATGTACTTTTCCACCACGAGGGAGGAGTGGAGGTGGGTGACGTGGACGCCAAGGCCCAGAAGCTGATGATCGCAGTGGATGACACGCTGAGTGAGGACCAGGTCACAGAGCAGCTCCTCACACATGTTCCTGATGATAAGAAAGAGTACGGACACATTATTTATTTTTATCCACACAGAAAGAGTTACAGCAGCTAAAAAAAACTTAGTTGAAAATAAGACAAGACTTGTTGTTTTTTTTTTTTTACCTGTATGTTAATGTGTATGCCAATAGATAAAACACTATATAACTGAGTGATTTTAGGTCTCTAATGAAAAAAAGTATACTGTATCTAAATAATTTTGTCCATCAAACCCAACCAGGAGGTCATCTAGTGTCCGTTCTGTATGTGACAGGGGTTGGAGGGCACCTTTATAATGTGATACTAAAGAAATTTTGTGATGGCAGTTTGATTTATTATATTATTTATTTATAATAAAAAATACTGGATTAAGAATCAGTCCCTGATATTCTGTGTCATGGACTGCTTATTCAGCTTCACTTCAGAGAGACTTTGATAAGAGGTGCCTCCCCCTCTTGTGTTTAGCCAGTAATTGTTGCAAATACAATACAGTCATAACCAGCCATGTTTTTATATTGTATAGTTGTCCCAACTATTACTGTCAGTAGAAACCGGTGGTGTGTTCTGGTTGTGGTGGATTTTTATTTGTTACTGTTTGCTTGGCCTGAACAATTAATAGATAGTAGTTTGGTTTTTTTCTCAGAGAAAACATTTGTGATTCATATCGGAATCGCAATATCTGTTAGGGGTGGGGGGGGGGGAATCGATATAGCATAGTATCGTGATATTTGCCATGGCAATACTGTATCGATACACGGACGCCAAGTATCAATGATTTATTATATAAATTGCAGATGGGACTCTTAACTTTTTGGTACTATAATAAAATCCATTGCTTTTTTTTTAGTCCACTAGAAAACTTAACAGGACCATATAGAGGACTGAAAAAGTGATATGAACAAAAAGGTAATAAATTGCAATATATCTCAATATATTTAAAATCGCAATAAAATCGAATCGCAACATAAATATCGTGATAAGATCGTATCGTGGGGCCTCTGGTGATTCCCACCCCTAATATCTGTGAAAATAATTAGAATATTTTCATATAATTTTCTAGTAAGAATTGTTGTCATTGTCCTCTCTTGTATGGTGATTTTAATCTATTGCTTATCTACTTTTTTCCCTTCTTGAAGAGTCCTGGCCAGTTTTATAGTGGGCCTCTTCAACTTATATGAGGATCTCTACTTCACCTATCTTGAAATCAACCCTCTAGGTATGTTTTTCTAAACGTGCATCTCAACTGTGCATATTTATATTTATTTTTTTACTTTAGCATCCACAGTCATTCTTCAGATCCATTTGTTTATCAGTTCAAGAGAATGAATGACGTGCTTTGCTGGGATTCATCATTAATTTATGGAAACAAGTTACTTGTGTACATTAATGATCAAATTTACCACTGACACATACTCTTCTGTAACATCTTTATTTGAAGAGAAGTTTTAAAATGTCAAATTAATGGGTAACACGACTTTTACTTTTTACCAGTCGTCACCCAAGATGGAGTGTACGTCCTTGACATGGCAGCCAAGATTGATGCCACAGCAGATTATATCTGCAAGGCAAAATGGGGTGATGTGGAGTTTCCACCGCCCTTTGGCAGAGAAGCATATCCAGAGGTGAGTTCTGAAGGACAGATCAGCAGGTTTTTATGTGTGTGATTGGGTTATAATACTGCAGCATGTTTAAGAAAATGGGTCTTTTCTGCAGCTTAATCATAGGCGAAGTTCACTGTTTTAGAGTAGTAACTTTTTTTTTTTAGTCTGCACACCTTTTATACTATTATTATTTTTTTTATATATTCAGTCTTTTCATGTTATTTTTGCCTCTGAGAACAAATATACCAAATGTAGTCCCAGCCCACGCTTTAAAATGGCACCTTGAACATACATTTACTGATACTCGCATTAATCGGCAACTGAAGTGAACAAGTAGCTTGAATCTCATTTTAAGCCTCTATCCTTGGCTTTGTGCTCTCACTGACCAGAATGTATAACCAGGATATGATTATTACATGGTAGGAGGCGTACATAGCTGATCTGGATGCAAAGAGTGGTGCCAGTCTGAAGCTGACCCTGCTGAACCCTCGTGGCAGGATCTGGACCATGGTGGCTGGAGGAGGGGCTTCAGTAGTCTACAGGTATGCAATTTTATTTATTTATATTGAACCTTTTTAGCTAACAGAAGCTATTCAAAGTGCATTGGTGGATGTGAGATTTAAAATTCTGTACCACTTGTGGTGGTCTATTGCTTGAAATGTAAAAGCTTGTTAGCTTGTTGTTTCTTTGACTCACATGGTAGACACTGATGCAAAGCAAGTTTGACAAACAGAAATTTTTAATTTTAAAGGAAGACTGAAACAAAGCAGGACTTACAATACATCTTAAAAATCGTCTTTCCAGTTGTTTTCTGAGGAAGGACATGTTCTAAATTCAACACATTTGTTAGACCTCAAGGATGTACATATTGCGTTTTGGCGAGTAATACTGAATGTTACCAAGAAGCCGCCACAGCACACTTAATTAAAACTAAAAGCACCAAGTAGAATCAGGGCGCAGTACTTCAATGTTTATCTTCCCTTTTCTTTAGCGACACCATCTGTGACCTTGGTGGGGTGGATGAACTGGCCAACTATGGCGAGTACTCCGGCGCACCCAGTGAACAGCAGACCTACGACTACGCTAAAACCATCCTCTCTCTCATGACACGGGAGAAACATCCTCAAGGTTAGTTTAGCCAGCGCTTCATTAAGGCGTGTTTCAACTGCACTTAATAGAGTTTAAAAAGTAGGCCAAAGGGCAACGTAGTCAGGGAGGGAGTTACCGGACACGCTTATGGAAAACAATCTTGACCGTATCAGATAAAGTACAAATTTCTTATGCCAAGTTTGCTTTTAAGCATAGAAGTCAGTGTTGGATCATTCCTCTATGTGGCCTACTTCTTTTTTTTTTTTTTCTTGTTTTAGCCTGTCACAAACCCACCGTTTATGATGTGTATGTTGCCAGCAATGGATTTCAAGGATTTCACCAACAATATATTACTGGGGTTTCAAATTTCAGTCATGAACATATTACCTCCTCTCTCTGTATCCCACAGGGAAGGTGCTGATCATCGGAGGAAGTATTGCCAATTTCACTAATGTAGCAGCCACATTTAAGGTGAAAAACATTAACAATCAACTCTAAATGTTTACTATAGTGTGATTTTTTTTATTTATTTATTTTTTTTTTTAAATTTACAAACCAACTCTCAACACAATATTTTGTTTCCTGAAGCTATTGAAGGAAAGCTAGTCAGTTTGAGATTCTGCAGCTTCCTTCCTTGTTGAGGCATTTAGACAGTGTCTAGTTAGAGTTTGGCTTACCTTTAAAGCCGTCCAATTTAAAGAGGACAGAAACTCGGCTATGACCTGTAACCAACTTTGTTACCTATTAAAGGTACGTTTTCTGTTTTCCTCTGGTTAATTCAGCACCACAACTCACAAATAATACCTAACATTTTAATAAGTTACACATCAGATGAGGTTAAGTATTGTGTTTGAAGCATTCCCCATACAAAAATACTGATGATACTAATTTACATGTAGAGACTCAGTGGAAGTTAAAATGAACGCACAGATAAAAAGTTCCTTAGTCCTTTTTTGAAGCAAATGAGATTGAGATTTGGCATCTTGCTTTATGATATGGACATATTCGATGGTGTTAATTTAAACAACACTGCTCAGCCACTCTGACCAGCCGACACACCTATGCAGATAATTTTGAAGAATCCATGGTATGTGATCCAGTTAGCTGACTTGCTTGATTTTCTCCTCAGGGCATTGTCAGGGCCATCAAAGACTTCCAAGGTCCTTTGAAGGAGCACGAGGTCACCATCTTTGTTCGACGTGGCGGGCCCAACTACCAGGAAGGGCTAAGGGTGATGGGGGAAGTAGGTGAGTGAGATGAAGCTAAGGTTCACAGGGAAGAGCACAAAGTCAGTCAGAACAAAGGAATTAGACTATGACTATGTTATGTCATTTGTTATTTTGGAAATCTTTGGTGTCAAGCAATTTTCGTATTATGTATTGGACAACAATGACCAGAAAGAGGGATAATATTTTTGAGTGCATGCATAGGTGATATGAGAGCATGAATGCCAGTTAAAGTTGTTGTTTTTTTTTTTTGCAAGTTAAATTGGTGTTTGAGTTGTTTTACTCTTAACTCTTTTACTTTTTCTCTAGGGAAGACGACAGGTATTCCTATCCATGTGTTTGGTACCGAGACCCATATGACAGCCATTGTTGGAATGGCTCTGGGCCACCGGCCAATCCCTAACCAGCCCCCGATGGACGCACATACCGCCAACTTCCTCCTCAATGCCAGCAACAGTGCAGTGGTATTTTCATTCAGTAACACATTACAGATGTTGTTTTGCACCACATTTTTATGTTAACATTACCCAGTGAGTTAATGGAAATTGAAATTTTGAAATGTCCTCACGGAAATCCAACTAATTTTACTGTTTGTGAGTTAAAAAAGGATTATTGCTGTGTAACGTTTTAACGTTAGAGATTGCACAAATATGTGCAGCTTTTGTTCACATGTAGCAGAAGCTGTTGCATGTTTAAGGTCATTTGCTTACTTGTGATACAGTTTAGCCATGCATGTTCAAACACTATTAAAGGTTTGGTCTTTAGAAGTTTTGAGTAGCTCTGTTGTATAGCATTACAGGATTTTGAGTAGTTAGCTGTGGTCCTCCATGTCAGCTAGATGTCATTTGGAATGTTTTCTTTGAAAACCACAATTTCCTACAAAGTGCATAAAACATTTAGCTGACGCCAAAGCGACTTACAATTGTTATATATGTCATAGGTTGCACGCCTCTGGAGAAACTAGGGGTTAAGTGTCTTGCTCAGGGACACATTGCTGGATGTGTCACAGTGGGGAGTTGAACCCAGGTCTCCCACAGCAAAGGCATGCATCTTATCCGCTGCTCCATAACCACCCCATAGACACGGGGTGATGTTTTCACTTGGGTTAATGAAAATGATAGCTGATTTGCTTATTATTTGCTTATGCTCCATATGGGTGTTGAGGCTTTTGACATTTTGTCTTGGGAACAAACGTTACTAAAAGCAAAGGACAACTCTAAATTGTCTGAGCAATATCTAGTAATAATTCTAATAATAATTTTCTTGTCAAAAATGCAGTTCCACGCTACCTTCTCAGTGGAAGCTTCTATGAGGCTTTGAATAATACAATGTTTGTTTCTCTGTATGTTCTGCACCAGACTCCAGCTACAACAAGGACCGCTTCGTTCTCTGAAACCAGGACGTCTAATGATGTCACCCCTGCAAAAAAGTCTAAAGCAGGTCTTCCAGCAGGTAACTAACACAGTAGCACTCACCTCTCCACTTCCACTTATTAGCAAGACTCCATATGTACTCATACACTTCTGCTTTTTCATTTCTCTTATCCTTACGTCCCTGCATTTCTCCCCGCAAATGCGTCACTGCTATTCTGCATTTTAATTTTCTTTCTATCTCTCCTTCCTCCTCTTCTTGTTTTGCTGCACAAACTGTCCAATCACCTTTTTTCATGCTTGTTTCTCTAAGACTCTCTTCATTCTATAATGTGGCCTCTGAAGAATGTGGTCACAGGCGATTGGAAAGGTACGTGATAGGTGTGCCATGCTCACACTGCGCTCTACTGCCCATACACTCTACACCGGTTTGCCCATTTTTTTCTTCTTCTTACCCCTCACTCTAATCTTGGTAGAAAGGAGTGTCTTGTGTGTGACGCGTACATGATTGCTTCACCTCAGTAGTCCAGTGGGTACATTATATTCGTCCTTGCAATACATAAAAACTGTAGAAACAATTGTAGATTACCCACAAAGTGAACAGATCATCAGTTTTCTAATACTGAGAAAAGTTGTCATCTATAGACTGAGATGTGTGTTGTGCAGGGATAGTTGTAACATTACAGTTACAAGTCAAATGTTCAGCACAGGATATGTTGAGATGAGACTGCGACTGTCTGACCTATACTTTTTAAGATTGCTTTTCACAGCAGCTCAGTAAAGGCATGTTCTATAGCAGCTGAGCTTTGCATGGTCTTTTCTTTGGTGTGCTATTTATGGAGTGTTTTCAGAGACACGGTTGACCGAATGCAGTTTGCATGTCTGTTCAATGAATAAGATACAGTTGCACTCATTCTTTTCTCCCCCCTCCCCCCTTGTTTTTGTGCTCATTTTGACGTATTTTGTGTTCCCGTCCTGTGGGGTCACAGCAGCGCATGCCTCTTCAGGCTGCAACGGAGGTATGGAAGGGTGTGAAAAACCTGTCTTCCTGCCCTCTCTGCCCTCTGTCCACTTCCCCCTGCCTTCTCATTTTACCTTCCAGTCTGTCCTTCTGGTACGCATTTTATGGTAGCGCACTTATACATTGCTGTTCTGTGTCTGCAGACAATTGCTGAGCAAGCATTTCCATCCAAATTGACACTAGTGAATCATTCAGATCAGCTTCATCCTAAAACCAGGGGGTCTGCAGATCTTGAAAAGTCTGAAGAAGTACTGACTTCCGTTTCCTCAAAAAAAAAAAAAAAAAAGTCTTAAATATTTTTGTGGAGTTTCAATCAGCACAATCAAATCTGTAACAAAAACTGTCACTACTGATAGCTACAGTAGGTGGGAAGCTAATAATGGGTTATATTATAATAATAATAAAAAAGGCAATATTGTCTCTACTGGTCGGAATGATCATCACATAAAATTACATTCTATCAAAATTCTTATTTTTAACTTGAATGTGAAATCCGCAGAAACCCTGTAAACTCTGTAGCCCTCTGTGAGAGGGTCAGTGATAGTGCTGAACAATTGATAACTGTGTGCACAGCTTCCTTTGGATCAAAGAACAACAGAGGGCAGTGAGCCTGGACAGGGAGGAGAGACTTGGGAGGACTGAAACAAAACGTGTTTCGAGATGGTGATTAATTTAACAAAAATTCAAAGCTCATTTTATACTAACATTACATTCAGCATTCAAAACAGAACACTTGAGACTCTTCAGATCTTTTTGCAGAGCGTATTCAGAGTTGTGTCCTCCTTACTCTGCCTCAGATCAGTCTGGACATTTTTCTTGCACTCCTTGCTGTGGCGAAATGTATTAATTAAATTACTAATCAACAGCGATGTCATCAACACTTGTGAGGTTGTGTTTTTTAGACAAGCTTACTTGGTATTCCCACTGGGTAATGGGCATCTCTAAGATCACACAACTACTTTAACAAACATACAGTAAATAATTTTCATTTAGAAACGAGGGATGTAAAGCTACTGTTGGAAACGTAACAATTTCTCAACATTGTACCACAACCACTGGTGCCATTTTAACATTGCGAAAATCCAAATTTAATCCTTTAACAGTGTGATCTGGAGGTAGATAAAATAATGGACTTTCTAGTTTGAATGCAACAGCAGCATTTGTCGGCTAAAAAGAGATGTGTGGTGCCTGAATTACAATGACATTTGTGAAAAAACCTGCAAATTAAGTTGTAATGTCAATGTGTGGAAAAATGACGATAACATAATGCCCAGGCAAACTGCATCAACAAAGACAAACACAACCTTCCTTTTGTAGAAGTGTTTGCTTTGGTGACATTTTTACTACAAAGTCCATCATGTTATTTTCTCTACCTCCTGCATCTCTGTCCTCAGAGTGAGGTCTCTCTGTACTCAGCTTATTACATCCCAATTCCTGCTGTTTTCCTAAGCCTGACACCCCCCCCCCCCGCCTGTGATTATTTTTATTTCTGCTTTCAACTCTTGACTTAACTCTCTTCTCTCTCTGCCTATTCTTTTCTTCAGCCAAAGCCACCACACTCTTCAGAAAGCATACCAAGGCCATGGTCTGGGGCATGCAGACACGTGCCGTGCAAGGCATGATGGACTTTGACTACGTATGCTCTCGGGAGGAACCCTCTGTGGCAGCCATGGTCTACCCCTTCACGTACGTTCCCCAGCATCTCAAATTTGTCTGAAATTAGATTACAAATTTGATACTCAAACATGTCTACGGTGTTACAACCGATTGTCCTAAATATGTTTCGCTGCTGATATTGTGTGGTCTTGTCATTGTGTGTAGTTGTCGCATTTCAGATCAATGATGCTAATAAGAAAATTACACTGACCATTTTGTCGAGGTGTAAATAACTACAGTGGTGCACAGAAGGAAATGTGTATTTTTCCTCAAACGATGGAGGATAATGTAACAAACATTCACATTGACTTTTTTAGTTGTGAGTTCTTATGTCAAGTCTCATATTTTGTCATTTCAACTCAATTAAATGTGTGTATCTTTTGAGTGTACAAATTCTGACATTCTGGTGAAGTAAAAATAAAATGTCGCTATTTATGTTCTACTTCTTTTACATTTCCCAGTGGGGATCACAAGCAGAAGTTCTACTGGGGCCACAAAGAGATCCTGCTGCCGGTCTACAAGAACATGGCCGACGCCATGAAGAAGCACCCCGAGGTGGACGTCCTGATCAGCTTTGCTTCCCTGCGCTCGGCCTTCGACAGCACCGTGGAGGCCATGCAGTACCCACAGGTAATACTGTAAAATTATCTTTACATAAAAGCCTCGTACATCACTGCATAAACATGCGAGATTCAGCCAGACATGAATATCACCCCTCTTGTCTAATTGTGTTTTCAGATCCACACTATTGCCATCATAGCTGAGGGCATCCCTGAAGCTCAGACAAGGAAGATAATTAAGATGGCTGATGAGAAAGGCGTCACTATCATTGGCCCCGCTACGGTATGCAGCCAGATCACACCCACAGTGCCTTTTAAGTACTGCAGTAGATTGTGAAGTGGTCATTGTGAGAGTATAATCATAAATGTTTGTATGAATAAAATAAATTTCAACTGGCACACACAAATTAATTTAATACCCATTATTTTCCGTCTCCCAGGTTGGTGGCATCAAGCCTGGCTGTTTTAAGATCGGCAACACCGGAGGCATGCTGGACAACATCCTGGCTTCCAAACTTTATCGTCCCGGCAGCGTGGCATATGTGTCGCGCTCTGGGGGCATGTCCAACGAACTGAACAACATCATCTCCCGCACCACAGACGGTGTGTATGAAGGTGTGGCCATCGGAGGAGACAGGTACGCAAAGTTATTTGAAAATTATTTGCTTTAGAATTAAAGACAGTTGTCCTTTGAAGCCTGTTGTGTAACTATTAGTTTCTGATTTTTAGATGATGTATCCCTGCCCCACATAAACATAAGTCCTTGTGTTTTGGTCCTCTTTGTTCAGATATCCGGGCTCCACTTTCATGGACCACATCCTTCGTTACCAGGACACTCCGGGGATCAAGATGATAGTGATGCTGGGAGAGGTGTTTAGTTTCATTAAATACATATGAATTCACCTGTAACAACACTAGTCTTAATCTGAAAATCTAATCTGTGGGTAAATTTTAACATCTTTTACTCTGACAACCTAGATTGGAGGCACTGAGGAGTACAAGATCTGCCAGGGCATCACAGAGGGCAGGATAACCAAACCTGTGGTGTGCTGGTGTATTGGAACCTGCGCCACCATGTTTGCATCAGAGGTTCGGTGGCTGTGTTTTTGTTGCCTTGGATTTGCCTATTGTTGTTATTTGGGAATACTTTTTCTGTAACCTTGCCATCCTCAGGTTCAGTTTGGCCATGCAGGGGCCTGTGCCAACCAGGCTTCAGAAACAGCAGTAGCCAAAAACCAGGCTCTGAGGGATGCTGGAGCTTATGTACCAAAGAGCTTTGATGAACTGGGCAACGTCATCAAGTGAGAAATTCATTACACGATCGTACCAGAGTTTGTCATGGAAATGCTTTTAGAGTTTTTCGCTGAGAGTGTGTGTGTGTATTTCGGGGGGGGCTGTAACAGGACAGTTTATGATGAACTGGTGTCCAATGGTACAATCGTTCCTGCCCAGGAGGTTCCACCCCCAACAGTGCCTATGGATTACTCTTGGGCCAGGGTAAGAACTTTCATCATTACTCCTATAGGAACAACTCCAGCATTTTTTATATTATTTTATATAATATTATTATATTATAATAATGGAAATGTATTTTATTTTGATTATTAAAATGTGTGGCTGACGCATATTGGATTATTAAGCTTGTTAACTGTCTATATTGGCCAGTATTCCTTTTTTATGATAGACACACAGCATAAACAAACATGTACATACCTGCATATGTAATGAGCGAGGCACTTGGAAAAACCAACTTGTCAGTGTTCTCTGATGGACAAAATATGCATTGTTGCCACTGTTTCTATTGGCTTCAATATACAGGTGCTGGTCATATAATTAGAATATCATCAAAGTTGATTTATTTCAGTAATTCCTTTCAAAAAGTGAAACTTGGGTATTCATTCATTACACACAGACTGAGATATTTCAAATGTTTATTTCATTTAATTGTGATTGATTAAAACTGACAACTAATGAAAATCCCAAATTCAGTGTCTCCGAAAATTTGAATATTACTTAAGACCAATACAAAAAAAAGGATTTTTAGAAATGTTGGCCAACTGAAAAGTATGAACATGAAAAGTATGAGCAGGTACAGCACTCAATACTTATTTGGGGCTCCTTTTGCCTGAATTACTGCAGCAATGCGGCGTGGCATGGAGTCGATCAGTCTGTGGCACTGCTCAGGTGTTATGAGAGCCCAGGTTGCTCTGATAGTGGCCTTCAGCTCTTCTGCATTGTTGGGTCTGGCGTATCGCATCGTCCTCTTCACAATACCCCATAGATTTTCTATAGGGTTAAGGTCAGGCGAGTTTGCTGGCCAATTAAGAACAGGGATACCATGGTCCTTAAACCAGGTACTGGTAGTTTTGGCACTGTGTGCAGGTGCCAAGTCCTGTTGGGAAATGAAATCTGCATCTCCATAAAGTTGGTCAACAGCAGGAAGCATGAAGTGCTCTAAAACTTCCTGGTAGACGACTGCGTTGACTTTGGACCTCAGAGAACACAGTGGACCAACACCAGCAGATGACATGGCACCCCAAACCATCACTGACTGTGGAAACTTTACACTGGACTTCAAGCAACGTGGATTCTGTGCCTCTCCTCTCTTCCTCCAGACTCTGGGACCTTGATTTCCAAAGGAAATGCAAATTTTACTTTCATCAGAGAACATAACTTTGGACCACTCAGCAGCAGTCCAGTCCTTTTTGTCTTTAGCCCAGGTGAGACGCTTCTGACGCTGTGTCTTGTTCAAGAGTGGCTTGACACAAGGAATGCGACAGCTGAAACCCATGTCTTGCATACGTCTGTGCGTGGTGGTTCTTGAAGCACTGACTCCAGCTGCAGTCCACTCTTTGTGAATCTCCCCCACATTTTTGAATGGGTTTTGTTTCACAATCCTCTCCAGGGTGCGGTTATCCCTATTGCTTGTACACTTTTTTTTTTTTTTTTTTTTTTTTTTTTTAACCACATCTTTTCCTTCCCTTCGCCTCTCTATTAATGTGCTTGGACACAGAGCTCTGTGAACAGTCAGCCTCTTTAGCAATGACCTTTTGTGTCTTGCCCTCCTTGTGCAAGGTGTCAATGGTCGTCTTTTGGATAGCGGACAAGTCAGCAGTCTCCCCATGATTGTGTAGCCTACAGAACTAGACTGAGAGACCATTTAAAGGCCTTTGCAGGTGTTTTGAGTTAATTAGCTGATTAGAGTGTGGCACCAGGTGTCTTCAATATTGAACCTTTTCACAATATTCTAATTTTCTGTGATACTGATTTTGGGGTTTTCATTAGTTGTCAGTTATAAGTTTCACTTTTTGAATGGAATTACTGAAATAAATCAACTTTTTGATGATATTCTAATTATATGACCAGCACCTGTATCAGCTGCGTTTGTGTACTGCAATTTCTTGTTACCTATCAGCTGACATAGGCCGACACTGATCTCTGCTTCACACTGTACAAACATTTTCATTGCCTGTGTGTTAGAACCCATCTTAAATTTGTTTTCCTCTGCACTGGACTTCCTCCAGGAGTTGGGCCTGATCCGTAAGCCAGCCTCATTCATGACGAGCATCTGTGACGAGCGAGGTCAGGAGCTCATCTACGCTGGCATGCCCATCACTGAGGTCTTTAAAGAGGAGATGGGTTTAGGAGGAGTGCTGGGCTTGCTTTGGTTCCAACGCAGGTTAGGATGACAACTGGTATTAATCAGTTACTACATTCGATTATTTTTATTTTTCCTGGTGGAATAAGCGTTACTGTGTTTCTGTCTAGGTTGCCACGCTATGCCTGCCAGTTCATTGAGATGTGCCTGATGGTGACTGCTGATCACGGGCCTGCCGTCTCTGGTGCACACAACACCATCGTCTGTGCTCGTGCTGGCAAGGACCTTATCTCAAGCCTGACCTCTGGGCTGCTCACTATCGTCAGTACTGCTCACACACAAACACTGTGCCAGCATCTTGAGCTAGCACAAATAACAGAAATGCTCTCATCTCCACGTCTCTCTTATCTTTTACTAATTACTACCTGCTTTGGCCAGATTGTTTAATCTGGCCAAGTATTTTTTGTACTGAAATATGATTTATTCATAAATTCCAGGGGGATCGTTTTGGAGGAGCTCTGGATGCAGCTGCGAAGCAGTTCAGCAAGGCATTCGACAGTGGCATGCTGCCTATGGAGTTTGTCAACAAGATGAAGAAGGATGGCAAGCTGATAATGGGCATCGGCCACAGGGTCAAATCAGTAGGCAGCTTTTCACACTACCTCAAGTTATATAATCGAGATCCATAAATGTGGTATTTTTAAATTGTATTATAGAGTTGCTAAGAATATACCTAATGGATAATTCTTCTTTACTTTCAAACTAAAATGAAAGCATTACCTTACCGTTTAGAACTTATTTTTGTTTTGTTTGATTAATTCATTGAAACAAACGCTGTAAGTTGATACATGTTATATCTCCGTTTCAGATTAACAACCCAGACATGCGGGTGCAGATCCTGAAGGACTTTGTTAAGCAGCATTTCACCTCCACCCAGCTGCTCGACTATGCCCTAGACGTTGAGAAGATCACCACCTCCAAGGTAGAGATGCAAAACATATGAAGACACAAATAAGATTTGACTGACAAACACACAACATTTTAATGTGACACATTAGTGTGCATAACCTTTTCCTTTATGTTCAGTTTGGCTGGCTTACTGATATTCCTCTGACATTTAGATCAATTCATTTCTCTTTCTTATTCTCAGAAACCCAACCTGATCCTCAATGTAGATGGTTTTATTGGTGTTGCCTTTGTGGACCTGCTTAGAACGTGTGGTGGCTTCACACGGTAAGAATATCAAACTGCAATGCCATGGAGAAACTGAGGTGGAAGTGTCAATCCAGTATCCACGGATGCATTTTATCACCAATACAAATTTTGAAGTACTGCCAAGAGTGCATTGTCTGGATTGTTGCTTTCTGTGCGGATGGCACACTGACCACTATTGTTTCTCACATCAATGTTGAACTGGTTCCAGAGATGAGGCTGACGAGTTTGTGGAGATCGGTGCACTAAATGGGATCTTTGTCCTCGGCCGTAGTATGGGCTTTATTGGTGAGTCCCATGTAGATAGGGCCATGACACTAACTTTCCAAGTATTAATATATTAAGACATCTAACTTGTGTCTGTCTTAACATTAGGACATTACCTGGACCAGAAGAGGCTGAAACAGGGTTTGTATCGCCACCCCTGGGATGACATCTCTTATGTGCTCCCAGAACATATGTCCATGTAATTCCCACATCACAGAATGGGTTGCACTTCCAGATGTGACTGTTGTGGTTGACGGTTGTGACCACAGCTGCCTTGGTCAAACTGGGCAGGATGATTCTGGAAAGTGAAAGTACTGTCTGACTGAGGGATCTGGGTAGAGGTTTTTTGATCTAGTTTTTACGGAGAAAAAAGGGGGACGTATATTTTCAGATTTCGTTTTTTGACAAATTATTTAAAGTCTGAGATGTAAGTTATTTAGTTTTCAATGAAGAGCCAAACCAATGTAAACTGCAGCAGCTGCAGAAGCACAAAATTAATTGGTACTTTGGGGGGGAAAAAAAAAATGCAAAGAACCCTGCTTTGTGTAGTTGGACTCCTGCATTACGGAGTCTGATTAGTTCATCTGCGGTAACGGCTGCCGATTTGTTCAAGCTCCGAAATACAGTTATCATGTCTTTTTAATACTTCTTAGAGAAAATGATTTTGTTTTAATCAACATTTGCCTGTTTTATGCCACAAGAAAGTGTGCTTAAGTCTACTTTTTGGCTTTCAGAGTATTGCACCTTGGTTTCAACACTAGCGAATCTATCTAAAATCTGTTTTTGAATTCCTTGTCCAAGTTTCACTCCCACTGAGAAAGATCTTTGTCATCTCAAGAGAAACCAAAGTTATTTTTATGAATTTGTTGTCTTTATTAAAAGTAAAATAAAGCAGGGTCCGGTGGTTGACGTTACAGAGCTTACCCAGATCTTATGTTTTGAAAAAGAGGTATTGTAATGGGATAAAGGAATGCAATGAAGGAACACAATGATTTAAGTCTCACTCCACTATTGCCTTTCCTACAACAACCCTGGTTCTAAACGAGTGGTTGAAATTCATCAGCTTCTGTAAATTAGATGCAGTTTTGAGCTGTCAGGTCTCTGTGTTGCTATTCTGAATAACTGTCAGACAACAGGAAAATGTAGAAGCATCAAAAGGGGACAAACATGTTTCATGAATGAGCCCTGTGAGTGTTTGAAAGCATCTTTTGGCGAGGGACCATGAAAGCGGTTTGCTTTACTTGGGGAAATGATTGCACATAATACAGGTGTCGGGTCTGTTAAACTTTCACTAAATACTTGACACCAACCAAAACGCTTTGTAATTGCCCGCTGTATGGCCTGCTGTTTGATCTTTGTTTTGCTGTTTATATTTAACTGTGGAAAAAATGTTGGGTTTTTTTGTAACATGCTGTCATATAGTAGTATAATAAAGAACTTATTGTCTTACTTTTCATTTTGACTGAAGAGTATAATGTCAAAATCTGTGTATGATCTATGACCAGAGGGGATGAGCCAGAAACAAACTGACGGGGTTTTAACTGTACTTGATTAAAGGAAGGTGTCCGCAACCCCCTTTTCCATCAACATAAAGGTTTAAAAGAATTGCCCTTTTGTACAATTGATGTGAGAGATGCTTGATGCGAGAGAACTTTAGCAGAACACTGATTTCAAAGAACTAAAGTGCAAAAAAAAGTTGCTAATGAACTGGGTCTATGGCTCCAGGGTCAAACAAAGAAGGAAAATGTTAATTCAAGTGGACAAATGGAGACTTAATGTACGTTAGAGCCTGAAACTGCCCAAAATAAAGGTAAAAGTTATAAATTTAGTTTACTGAAAGTATACATTTTATTCATCTGTATTCATGTATTACCAACTTTTTAATAACTGTTGTGTGTGGCATAAATATTAACTATGTGGCACTCTTCACTACTGACTTCTAAAGGAGGGTGAACTCAAGACAAAAGTCCAATCGAAAATGTACATTTTGTCTGAAGAGGTAGAGGCTAAAATTAGCTGACACCACACAACACAGTAATAGTCTAAATCCATTAAAACAGTTTTCTGTGCTTCTCTTCTAACGTTTTTGTTGCACCCACATGCAAAACGAGGTCAATAAAATTTGTGCACAACGACAAATGCCTTTATTTCTTTCCTTATTAATACGGTATTACAGCCTGCAGTATAATAGTAAAACGGGGGAAAGCTAGCTGCGACTATACAAAGTATAAACATTAATAACAGACATTTAATATTACGCTTGCCAGCAGGCAGGTTAACGTGTCAGTTATTAAACTGATGTAAACCTAACCACAGGATGCATAAGCCCCAGTGAACTTCACCAGCAGTTAGATTATTCGCAACCCGCATGCGCGAAAACGGTGCTTCGCGTTAAACAAAGTTACATATCGCTAAATAAGACGTGTTAATGCGTCATAGAATGAAAACATTGTCAACACCTCGGACTTTTCTGTATTTGCGGTAGGGGTATGGGTCTCGTGTGTGAGCAGAGGTACTAGCTTGAATCCGCAAGCCTCCCATTGGCACTACATCAAAAAAAAAAAATGCTGAGGTTACATTTGGAATAAAACACGGAAGCGAGCACTCCTGTTTTCGGACCACGGCTGCGGACGCTGCGCATGCATGTCCGTGTTTGAATGTTTATTTGCGTGTGTTGTATATGCCTATGAGGTCTTCCCGAAGATAGTTCAGTGCTTGCGTTTGCCTCCGAGTCTATCCCGCTGCGGTATGGCAGCGGCAGCACAAGGGCCGGAGGACCGTGGCCGGAGCAGCGGCGCGCCGGTAGTGCGAACAGGTGACTGGGAACCTGAGGAGGCCGAGGAGTTCACCTGCTCGGCCTACTGCTCCGAGCTCTCCCGGCGGCAGAACGAGCAGAGGAAGACGGGGCTGTTCTGCGACGCGACTCTGATCTTCAGCTCCATCGGGGTCTCTGGGGAGGAGAGGGTCCAAACCATAAGCGCCCACCGCTCCGTTTTATCCGCGGCGTCGCAGTACTTCACGCTGCTGCTCGGCGGACAGTTTTCAGAGTCTGTGTCAGGGCGAGTGGAGCTGAAAGAATGGAGCTCCACAACCGGACCAGACCCAGAAACAGTGGAGCGAGTCATGCAGTTTATGTACACAGGAGAGATCAGGGTAACCAGCGCCAATGTACATGAAGTGTTGGAACTTGCTGACAGGTATTTTTCAAACCATATATTTAATCTGAAAAAGAGCATTGTTTTCCCCCTTGCTTAAATACAAGGAAGTGTTGGGCAGTGATTGTACAGGTCTATGTTTCTAGGGATTAAGTGAGCCACACCTGTCTGCTCATTATACCAGCAGATAGATATTTATGTTGATATCCTATAAGACTAAGAAAGCCAACAAATACTCACATTGGATAAGCTGGAACCAGTTAATTTTTGCTTAATAAATTGCATACTTGTTTGATAATCAAAATAGTTGCCAATTTAATAATTTTTGGTCAATTGGCTAATCGTTTCGCTCAAATATGGCTTAACACAGTCTTGAATTACATATGCTATTACCAGAATGAGCCTGCTGGGAAAAGATGTGGCTGAAGTTTACACATTACTCATTATGTTTGTTTATTGCTAAAGTCTTTACACAGCCCTGGTACGCCCATGCAGGTATTTTCACTCTTACCTGATTAAACCTATTTTTAGGACTGTTTAGGGTTTACAGGATGTGCTTGACTGACAACTCCTGCTGTTACACCTTCACTATTTGTTAAAACATGGAAACTGGTGACCTCATGTAATTCCCATCATAGCTACACCCATCTTCAACCTGGTCAAAGCAAAGGTCTAATCCGCCAGAATAACTGAAAACAAATATTTTGTATAATATTTTGTTTTGAAAACTAGAAATTGAATGTTTGACAGTTTGAAAAGCACAGGTGTTAATTATAACTTTAATGATAGCTGAATTCCCTGTAACTGCTTTAGTTTCAGGGTCATGGCTTACTGGCACTTGAACAGAGCCATTATTAATATTATTGGTGACACCTGTGATTTTCTGCTGTGAAAAAGGCCTATTTTAAACTATTCATCGATCCCCATTATATATAACAGTATTTTAATAGTATATTTTAGAAGCAGTTTGAGGTGACCTGTGTATATGAAAAACCCAGCCAGTTAGCTGCAACAAGTAGCACTTAAGGAAGCTATCTGCAACAAAATTGTAATTGTAATGAGATGTTTGTTAAATTTTAAGCCGAACGCTGATTTCAAAGATTGGTTGAGTTGGCCCCATGCTGTTTGGTAGTTGGGCTTAACAAGCACTTAAGAAACAACAACTGATATTCTTTGCAAGCCAAGTAAAAACTCTACAGACCTGTATTAAAGGTTAGATAAGTGCAAGAAATACCTTGGCAATATTTCTCGCCAGTACAAAAATTCAAAAGAAGGAGAACACACTGGTAGCCAACTGGACACCAGTTCGATTCCAGCCAGCTTTCTCCCGTGTTTCCTGTCTGCCTCTCTAATCGAAAAAGGTCGGAAAAAACCCCCAAATAATTATCTTTAAAAAACACAATTCAAAGGAAAACCACTACATACATAAAAGGCTTCCTAGCAGACAGGGTGTCTTGGTTTCTCCTGGGAATCCATGTTACATAAAGCTTATTACATCTGTCAAAACTTTCTGATAATGTTCACACAGGTTCCTATTGGTGCAGCTGAAGTCCTTCTGTGGAGAGTTTCTGATTAAGAATTTGAGCTTGTCCAACTGTGTGGCTGTGCACAGCCTCGCCCACATGTACACCCTGGACCAGCTGGCCAACGGAGCTGCCAAGACCATTAGGAGAAACTTCCACAAAGTTATCCACAACGAGGAATTCTACACTCTGCCATTTCACCTGGTGCGGGACTGGCTGTCAGACTCAGAGATCACTGTAGATTCGGAACAGGAGTTGTTTGAGGCCATCGTAAAATGGGTGCACCAAAACACAGAGGAGCGAGAGAAGCAATTTGAGGAGCTGTTCAAGCTTCTAAGGCTGCCTCAGATTGCTCCTACCTACCTGACGCGGGTGGTGAGAAAGGAGCCCTTAGTGGCAAACAGTGCAGCTTGTCGACAGCTGGTGTCTGAAGCCCTCGAGGCCCATGCTGTTCGCCTTGAGAGCCTCAAGTCAGCTGACGTAGAGCCCTGTGCCTCCTACAGGGCAGCACTCCAGCCACGTTTTGGCCAGAACATGGATGTAATCATGGTAGTGGGTGGTGTTTCAGAAGGCGGAGACTATCTGAGTGAGTGTGTGGGCTACTTTGTTGCAGAGGACCGTTGGGTCAACCTGCCACACATTCATAACCACCTTGACGGACATGCCATTGCAGCCACTGACAGCCATGTTTATGTGGCGGGCTCCATGGAGCCGAGCTTTGCCAAGACGGTGGAACGCTACAACCCCAACCTCAACACATGGGAGCAGGTCAGCAGCCTGACCACCCGCAAGCACTCTTTCGGCCTCACATGTGTCAAAGACATCCTCTACAGCATCGGCGGTCATGGCAACTTCAGTCCAGGCTTTAAGGATGTTACTGTGTACGAGCCTGAGGAGGACGAGTGGCAAAATCTTGACCCGGCACCAAAGATACTACGAGATGTGAAAACAGTGAGCATTGAGGACCGCTACGTGTACGTGATGGCCAGGACCCCCGTAGACTTGGACAGTGAGGATGGACTGAGCACTGTGACCACTTGCTACGATACAGAGAGTCAAAAGTGGCAGGAAGTGGACTCCTTACCGCTCATCGATAATTACTGCAGTTTTCAAATGGCCGTTGCATCTACCAACTTCTACCACACAGCTTCCTGTTGCGCCAAGAGCTACAAAGTAACAGCTAAGGATGCTCAGCAGAAAATAAGCAGAAACATCCCTGACGACCTCCTTGACAGCCTCCCTCCAGAGGTCCTCAGCATGGAAGGCGCTGCTGTTTGCTACCTGGGTGAAGACGTATTCATCATTGGTGGGTGGAGGAACAGCAACAACATGGACAAGCAGTACCGCAAAGAGGCCTACCGTTTTTGTGCTGAGAGGAAGCGCTGGTTGCTGCTGCCACCCTTACCTCAGCCACGCTGTCGAGCCGCAGCCTGCCACGTTCGCATCCCGTACCAGTACCTCCGCGGCTGCCAGCGCTACCCCATGCCCCAGAACCTGGCTCACCAGCGAGAGCGCATGCAACAGATGCAGCAGCTCCATCGGCGCACCCTCACCCTGCGCAGACAGCTGCAGTCTCAAATCGAATGCTGAGCTCAAAAGCTGCACAAATGTGACATTCTGCCTCGTCTAGCTAGCACTTAATTTTTTATAAAAAGGCCTTGCTGTTGCTGCAAAACTTTAATTTTATTTTTTGGCTTAGTTAATGTGAAATGTCTGCATAGGTTCACGCAGGGATGGTTTGCAGGAAATAATTATTTAGGCTACTAAATGATCAAGTCTTACATAATCATGTTGGCCTTATGTTATCTTATGCCTTATACTGCTAGTAAATTATACTGTGATTGATGTGGCATTTTCTGAAGAGATTGTTGATGTCATTGCTTAACAACTTAGCTTAGCTTTTTGTATGTGGTCTGTGTTAACACCTAAATGATGTCAGCTTATGTTGTGGTGCAAGTTAGAATACAAGTATGACAGTCACCAGTTACACTTTACTGTGAAATCTGGTGTTGAGATGTAAACCTAACAAAGTAAATGATGTCTACATTTATTGTGAAGTGTAAGTTAGAAGAAAATTATATATTATCAGCGTGGAGAAGAAAAGAGGTATCAGCTTTAACTTTTGACTCCTCTTGCTACTCGCATCTACTTTCTCTTCTACCTCCATTTTCCACCCTGGTTTTAACTTTTTGCACTGAAGGGATTGAAATATTTAAATGGTGATCGGATAAAGTGTGTACGTAGTGAAATAGACAATCATTTATCTGAATTTATTTAGCGAGAATCAAGTATTGAGCAAAGCAAATATTGGGAAAATAAGCTCTATTTCTGGTTGGTTTAATGGATTTATTTGGTTTTGCTCTGCCTCTGTGCTTCTGGCAGAATTTGCTCTGCTTCTTACTTTGTGAATTAGAGCTCATGTTTAGATGCTGACATTGCACTGTGGAAAGACCATGAAATGTGTGAAACGCATTAAACAGGAGTCTGTTTTTGAGCTTTGTTCTCTCCATGTTGCCACCTGTGCCATAAAATCCCAACTGCCCCTGATTAATACAGTTGAATTAATTGTATTTCCTGCACTAAATGACTTTGAATGTTAACTTGAACATTGCACAGTGTTGCTTTTTTGACTACAATCTTCAGACTCTAAATGCAGTGTTGTGTGGACCAGTTGCTGCGCTCGGTGTATTTCTCCATTACTGTTAAAGTTGCGAGTACTAACCCCAGCCAAATAGTTTAGAAATAATCTAAAAAGGCTTTGTGTGCCTAATGTTTTCCCACTAACATACTGTACATAATGTGAGCAGTATTAATTGACAAATGAAAATAATTGGATCAGTTCTATGTGGAGGTTGTTAAATTTTCGAGAATTTGTTTTAAGCCAATATTCTCATGTCAGTACTTTACATGAGAAACCACAGGATTACTGCAAAATGTAACAGACATAGGCAGGTTTTAGTGATTGGCTTTAGTATATCAATATCACATTTGAGTTTGTGTTTGAAGATTTCATACAGCCACATGTAATGTTTTACATATTGTGTCATTCCATTTGTATGTACAAGAGCTGCAATTGTCCAAACATTTGCAATAAATTATAAAATATGTTTGTTGTTATTTCTATCTATCTATCTACAAATATGCATCTTTGTTATGGCAGGGAAACCCCCACAAGTTAGTTGCCAAAGCCATACAAGTTGATATCAGTGGTCTAGATGTACAAATGTTTAACAATAAAACATTTAAATTAAGCAATATACCTGTATATCACATTACACTTTAAGAAATAACATAGACGATGAATGTTAGTTAGATGAATGTTATTACTTTATGGAAGTTGGGCATAGATTTATATAAATAGCCACTAACATGTAACTTATTGCAGCTTTATTCTAAGTGCTATCCTGAGAATATATATATAAACTATCAAAAAGGCTAATTGGTGTGAAGCTTTAAAATCATATGTCTTTCAAAGCTTTATTATTGGTGTGCCTGAAAGCCGGTAATGTATTGCATTAAATGGTTTCTCATCTAATGTAATGGTTTTGAAATTGATTTAATGTGATGTAATAGCTTTAATATAGCAAGTTAATCCTATTCAATTCCTTTTAATGCTTATTGATGAATATTTTATTTCACACTCACTGACAAACATGTCACTTGTCAATCTGTCACCGTGGACATGACCAAATTAATTCTGAAATATGATGTTAACCATATAACAGGGTAAACCCCTCCCTTTATTTTATCTTAGGAGTAAATACCATTAACCTCTACCATTTAAGAGGACCTTCAATGCTAAAATGAGACTCTTTGGGAATAAAGCCCCATGTAGCTTTAAAATCTTTAATGTAATGTAATCTAATGAATTTAATGTAATGTACTTTAATCTAATGGATTTAATGTTGTGAACTGTCATTTCATGTTTAATATAAAGTTATGTAATCTAATTTAATTCAATGGAATGGATTTACTGTAATGTAGTGTCCAAGGGTGTAGAATTTAGTATACATTTGTCCCTACCAATGTCAAGCAACTACTTAATTTTCCCTAGCAATCATTTTGATCAAAACAAGTATATAACCATTTAGTTTTAAGACGTGTTTTATGCGTCATCTGACCATTCCCTGCTCACAGTAGGAAAAGACTTGCACCAAATTCGCTCATGTTTCTGTGCTAATCAGCTAAAAAACTGTAGTGTTTTCAATTTAATTCAAGGGCGCAGCTGTAGTTGATGTGTGGGGGGGGGATACACTCCGTGAAGGAGGAACTAAAGTGCGGCGGAAGTAAGGTGCGGCGGAACCTTTATGTTTGTTACATGGCAGTTACCGGGGGAATGAATCGGGTGCAACATACAGTTAACAACCTATGTCAACAACAAACAAATCATTCGAAGCACCAGTGTTCTATAATGTCTTACATTATTTAATTACTGTATTTTTTCAGATACATACAGCTTGATTTTTAACAGTATGACCTTTTAACGGTTGTTCCCAATAACTCCTCGCTGTTACGGCCAGTTCTCCGTCTAAAAAATGGTAAGTTACGTTAGTTACGTAATGGTAACCATTGCAGTCGTAAACACGAAGTTAGTAACGTTAGCCAGTCAGTTCAAGTTTGGTTAAAAAAAAAAAAAAAAAAACGAAGTACGAGCTTTGTTGATTCAAATATAGGGCACTTTTTATAGCGAATATAGTGTGAAATGACTACACTCGTGTACCTAATTAAGCTAAGTTACTTTTGTCTGTTGTTATTTAGTTAACGTTAGCTAACTGTTATTGTTAGCTACAACGTTACACTGTAGCTACAACGTTAGTTGGCTGTAACGTAACAAATTAACACTAGGCCTAATTTAAGACCTATATATATATATATATAGGTCTTAAATTAACATATATATAAAAACATATATGTGTGTGTGTGTGTATATATGTGTGTGTATATGTGTATTATACACATACATATATACACTGTATATATGTATACACTGTATATATGTATGTATGTGTGTGCGTGTATATGTGTATATACATATACATATATACACTGTATATATGTGTGTGCGTGTATATGTGTATTATATACATATATACATATATACACTGCATATATGTGTGTGTGTGTGTGTGTGTATATGTATATGTGTGTGTGTATGTATGTATGTATATGTAGGTTGGAACTAATTATAAGGAAAACAGGAATTTACTTTAACGAACAGCTCAATTTCAACACAAGTGAATATTTATTCATTGGAAACTTTATTCTCCATATATTGAATTACAGGGCTCTCAAGTTTTATCAAAAGCCCCAGCCAATTCTCTCAAGTTTTTACTAGCAGTTAAATTTTACCTATAGTTCATAATTGGCACGAATAAATGGAATAACAATTGGTAAATCTGATAAAATACTATTTATATATAAACTTGTATTTCAAAAATATAAATGTATCAAAACTAAAAAGAAATTTGGCTATGTGTGTAGCAGTGCTGTACACATAGTCCTACAGTTGGATGGCAGAACTTGCCCAATGCATGTATGCCAAGCTGTGTGTGTACACATTTCATCTTATGAATGGTGTTTTGTGTTGCAATTGATTGTTGCACATTTTAATGCCTTGATTACAGGGGTAGGGGACTCCCACTTGAAGCACTGTGGCTAAAGGCCAGCCATTTTCACCATTTTGATGGATGATAGCTTTCCCTCCAGAGCCAAAATATTGAAAAACATCTCCTTTCCTTCGTTTCAGTTAGCCAAAGCTAAGTCCAGTGATGGACAGTAACAAAGTAGTAGGCTACTGTGCTTAAGTACACAAAGTATTTGTACTGAACTTGAGTTCAAATGAAAAAAAAGTGCTTCACCACATCTCAAAGGGAAATATTGTACGATTAATACATAATAAAAATAAGCGTTAATTGCAGTCTGATACAAAATAGTTCAACCTCAACCAGCTACATTAATGCATGAGTAATAATAATCTAGTGATATAATATATAATAGTTACAGTCATATGGGACTTTTTTCTTTCTGCTTTAAGTAGGCTACTTTTATTTTTAATAGGCTACTTCTACATTTTCCTGCTTATAGCCTACTTACATACTATTGTTTAACTTTTTCAATGCAGTACTTGCAGAGTATTTTTACAGTGAGGTATTGGTACTTTTAGTTTTTTAAAGGATATGAATAGGCCTAAGTTACTTAGCTCACCAAAGAGGTTGCAGAGTTTTTGACTGCATCTTCGATAAAAATTTATCACGCATTTGGCTGAATTGTAAAATCAGAATGCTTAATGCTTCCCTGGAAACGAACGAGCTTACAGCGGGATCACGGAGTTCACCCGAAAACAACACATTTTAATTTCTGATCGGCTTAACGGCTCTGGAATTTAGTAGGCTACAGAGAAAGCTATGAACCCAGCACAAAAATGATCGTCCATTGAATATAGCGGGACAACTTCGGGGACGTTATCTCTTAACTTACTTCTCAGTGTGAGAAAATTGTGTGTGTCTCACGGTGAATGTGTGAGACTTGAGAGCCCTGGAATTATATGCTTGCCTGCAAGCAAATCCCGCTAAGCTGCCTAAAAGACTCCCCTGAGTTACACTGTGAATTAATTTAGTGGAACAATTGCACACTGTCTATATTCTCCCTAAAATACCAAATGACCAGTCATGTCCAAGGAAATTCTTTTGACCTAAATTCTGGACCTGTAAGCATTACCTAAATGAGTTTTCTCCTTGGTTATACATGCAGATATACCATGTCCCCTGGATCTACACACCGGTGCGGACTGTCCTGGCAATATGGCACCAGCTGACCAAGCCTGAGGTGAGAAAGCTCCCCTGAATAAAGACAGTGGAAGTTTCATTTGTAACTGCATGTAACGTATTCCAGTATAGCCTCCCTGAAATCTGCATTTGCCCTCCTCATTTTCTGCTCCCTTGCCTTCCTTCTGACTGTCTGTATATATATATGCGTTGTCAGACTAAACTCTTTTCTGCTCAGATCCCAGGGCTGACCAAGTGCTCGGTAGTGATGAGAGAGCGCAGCAGAGTGGAGGAGACAATCCACGCCATGCAGCGAGAAGGTGCAGGCAGCTTGCAGGTGAGTGAACATCAGGAGTGAGAATATAAATTAGATTTGACTCCTGCTCCATCATCAAAATCTTAGCCCTCACAGGAGGACAGATTACTGATCATATGTCCTTTTATTTCTTTATGAATAAATACAAAAATGCAAAAGTAGTGTTTGCTGTGTGATAGAGTATTATTGTTCAGTTCTTTATTGTCATATTTCCTCAGGTAATCTCAGACTTCGATATGACACTGACCAGATTTGCCCACAACGGCAAGAGAGTGCCCACCACGCACAGTAAGCTCACAGGCTACAGATAACTGACTCTTATATGATGTGGTAGAGTCTTAACATTTGCATTATTAGATCCAAATAATTTATGAATTGACTGTCTGAATGTCGGTGATCTTTTTTTCCTTGCTTCTGTCAGACATCCTGGATAACCGGTTGTTGATCAGTGAAGAGTGCACTAAAAAGGTGAATGTGCTACAGTCATAAGGTCATTTATTAGACCTGCTAGATAAACTCATGTTTGTTGGTTTGTGATTCTGCATAATTGGAATACAGAACAGCAAGTACATGCTGAAACATCCCCTGCAGGTGGTCTTAAATACAGTAAATGCTCAGTATGTTGTGTTGGTCCACTGTAGATGAGGGAGCTGTTGAACACCTACTATCCCATAGAGATTGATCCTAGAAGGACTGCAGAAGAAAAGCTGCCTCACATGGTGGAGTGGTAAGAAACAAACATACTCATATAAACAATTACATTTTATTTTAAAATATGTTTTAGTATTTTATACTGTCAGTATTTGAAGCTCCACTTCCTGGAAGGACAATAGAAAAGTGTTTCAAGCCCAATCCTGTTAATTTGTCTTGTGCTGCTCAACACAGGTGGACTAAAGTCCACAAGCTGCTGATTCAGCAGAGGATCAGGAAAGACATGTTGGCCCGGGCTGTCAAGGAATCCAGCGCTATGCTCAGGTACACACCAATAACCAAGACCCTGGTTCTACAGAGAAAAAATAATTGATCAAATACCTGTTATGTATTTTTTGGAAGTTTTAAATTTTGCTATAGCTATGTGATTGTAACCATATGCTGTATAAAGCTACATCAGTAAGTTTATTCCACTGTCACACAAAAAGAAAACTGAAAAATCTGAGGTAATCTGAAATGAAAACATTACAATAACTTTATTAAAATAACATTCATGCTAAACAGATTGCACCATTCTGATCAGTGGTGTGTGTGATTTCTTTAGGGGCGGCTACAAAGTGTTTTTTGACCGTCTGGCGGAGCAACAGGTCCCTCTGTTGATCTTCTCGGCCGGTGTTGGAGATGTCCTGGAGGAGGTGATTCGACAGAACCTCGTCTTCCATCCCAATGTCCACATCATCTCCAACTACATGGACTTTGACCAAACTGTGAGTTTGACCACACTGGGCTTTACGGGGATTTCATACCATCTGCATCACTGCATAAACGTCCTTGCTCCTGCATAATATTTAGATAGCTGAGAAGATATCTGACTATTTATTTTTAAAACATAAATATGTTCTTTTTAGTTTAGAGAGGTTTGGAGTATTATTTAAATTGTGTTTCATATTTATTATCTACCCAAGATCTTTCTCTTTGTGTTGGTTCATTTTGCAAAAAGGTAAAAAATAAGAGTTTAAGCAAATCTTAAGTAAATAGGTATGACCTTGCCATTTCCAAATGCCTCATCATTGAGCCAGAAATGGTAAACTGACTTTACTGAAATATACAGTACAAAAACACAAGCGCTTTGTGTGGTTGGAAGACTAGAAAGGAACTATACAAGTTAAAATGAGCTCAATCTTAAAAATAAACAGCAGTAAAATGCTACAAACACATTAAAGGAGACCTATTATGCTTTTCCACATTTTATGACTTATCTACAATGTTATAATGTTGGATGTTGATGTTAAACATGGTCAAAGCTTCAAATAACGAGGTTAAAGTATTTAAAAGAAATCCCTGTGAGCAAAAACCTCAGATTTCCTCCTGTTCTGAATGCTCTGTTTTGAACTGCGTTTTATACCAACTGCTCCTTGTACGTAATACGAGCCAGACGGGGCGGTGTTCCATATGTGGTCATGTGCTCAGCACAGCAACGCTCAGTCGGTACAACAACAGCCTGTTAATATGCTTCTGGTCTTGGCCAATCACAAGACAGTGGGCTTTGAGAGGGGGGCCTTAAAGAGACAGGAGCATCTACAGCTTGACAGACGCTGAAATGAAGGCCTACATGAAGAGGCAGTATAAGACTTTGAACTTTGAATCATGCAAAGCTGCCATACAGGATAATGCATAATGCAGCAGCATTTTTTCCAAAAAGGAACTTTTACTTAAAGGTTCAGAATGTGAGTTTTACTGGCATCTAGTGATGAGGGTTGCAAATTGCAACCAGCTTCTCACAGTGCATTCACATGTTCCTTGGATGGTCCCATTCCCGAGTTGTGAAGTCGTTCTCCTGCAACATGGCGACAACCATGTAAGAGGACCCACGGTGTATGTAGATAGACATGGCTCATTCTAAGGTAATAAAAACATAACGGTTCATTATGTTAATTCTTTATACACCACTAAAAAACATAGTTATATAAATTATATTACATTTCTGTCAATAGATCCGTCTAAATATTACACACTGGACCTTTAAGTAAAAGTATGAAAGTCTAATTATTAACACTGAACATTGTCTTGTTAATAAGGGGGTTCTGACAGCCTTCAAAGGCCAACTGATCCACACCTACAACAAGAGGGAAGGTGCTCTGTCACATGCCGCTGGCCTCACAGAGCTGCAGGGTCGCCCCAACGTGCTTCTCCTGGGAGACTCTTTGGGAGACCTGACCATGGCTGACGGGGTGTCCGGGCACAAGAACATCCTCACTATCGGCTTCCTTAACGACCAGGTCAGACTAATGTATAGTGTTATCCTGGGATTACCTAATTTTAACACATTGAGTTTTAAAGATTGAGTCCTAACTCTGAGTCCTGTGTCTCTCAGGTGGAAGAGAGAAAAGACTCGTACATCAACTCATTTGACATCGTACTGGTGACGGACGAGACGATGGACGTCCCAAACGCCATCCTCAGATACATTACCTCATCAAGAGACAACAAGTAAGACGCACAAGGAGGAACTGGACAGTTTATGCCAACATACACGCAGATGCATGCTGGACACCTCATCACTTACCTCAATGCAGACCTTGAAACGGGACTTTTCCACTCCTGGAGTGGTTAATCGTGCAAATCACACTTTTAATGTTTACACTCTCTGTGTTTTGACTTGTATTTTTCTGCTGTGCTTCAAAGCCATCTGACCAAATTCCAAGGGGTAAAAGATCTAAATTAGGTCATTCATTTGCAGCTTAGTTTAGAAAAATCTGGAATTTATGCCAGCAACTTCACAGAATATTAGAGGGCTTAGTTTGGAGTAAAAAGTATTTCTCCCTGCTGTTTTAATTTGTGTGAGGGAATCCACAAGGTATCTTGATAGAAACCGTAGCAACGTTGTAGCAATGTGCCACCTTAGTGAAGGGACAATTATTATTGTCCTATTTCAAATGCATGAAGTACATAACAGCAGCCCTCCCCCTGAAAACAAATCAGCAACCTTTTAAAAATGTTAATATTAACAATTACACCGTGTATTTCTAATTTTATTTTTTACTCCTTTTTAGTACAAACGAAGTAAAAAAAAATTTTTACTTTGTTGTTTTACAGTATGCTTTTAAAGATCTTTTACATTAAGGTAACGTATGAGCGAAGACTTTTTTAAATGTCTCTATCTTCCAAGTCTTCTACTTCATACTGACACTGTTTGTTATGTGTGTACTGTATATTACCTCTATGTATACTCCAAATACTTGATGCTCATGTCTGCACATACTGTACACCTGAATCAACAGTTTACTTGCAGGGTGCAGCTAATTTGAAGCCATTTAGGTCAGCTTTTTGTAATTCTTTTTTTTAACCTGTGACAGTGAAGACAAACACGTTAATGCCAGTATCAAACACAATGCTACAGTATAGCAGAATGTGTTCCTAATGGGTGTTTTGTCTTTCATCTGAAACACTCTGGCTGCTATAAATTGGGACTTAGCTTTGAGCTAGTTTGCACTTTACTGTAGGTGCTGTTGTTACACTAGAAGAAAAGATGAATGTGTGCTAACTTGTGAGTGTGCTTTTCTCAGCTAGAGGTTATAGTTCTCCTTTTTAAATATGCCATTTTATTTATCATATGATTTTCTCCTGGTAAAAAGCAGCATGTTTCAGGAAAATAATGATTGTCATGCAAGTCCTATGGGATTCTATAAAAAATTTGATCTCTGTATGCTAATAATCATTTTGCAACGTAGTCTTATGTCAGTAATATGGTCATGAGATTAATAGATGGCAGTGAATCATGTTGCAGCTTATAAATTCTATTTGAGATGCATCAGTATTAATAATACCTATATTAATAAGTTTATAGCAGTAACCAATAGTTTTCCACCAATATCATCATAAACATATCATATGCGTTTTTTTAGTATGCAGGTGTACGACATGTTGAGATTTTCAGATATTATACATTATTTCTACCTGCTTTTTAAAATAGTTCTAATAAGTCACTACTTTGACCCTAAATAAAAAACCCTAAACACTGTAACAGCAAAATGAGTCACTGAAAATGCTACTGCTAAAAACCTGTTGATTTCCAATGATTAAATTCCCCTGGCAGAGGCTATTCTTTAGCCAAGACCTTGTTTTCCAGGTCTTTTTTTTTTTTTTTTTAAAGCTGCTCTTAAAAGGTATATGAAAGAATTTCTGTGCAAAGTGTCTCAAAGTCATGTTAGTGCCAGACACCCTCGCACAGTATGCCACATACTGGTGATAAAAATAACCCAGAAACTGAGTGTTTTTATCGGATAGTATTAGCTAAAACCAACAGTTCATTGACGTGCAGTTACTAATTTTTAAAGGTGATCTCACAACAGGGTGTCTGGCTTAAAAGAGCATTCCACCAATTTAGTGTGCACGTTTGGAGAGTTGGGAGGGGGAAGAAATGTCAAAGCAAAATCAATTCAGGAATAGATTTTTTTATTCCTCACATTTTTCTTGTCAACAACAAAAAATATTTTCTTTTAAACATTTTAATGGATGTGACTTTCAGGGATAAATAAAGGTGCTTGTTTGGTTTTCTGAAATCCTATCAAAACTATCATAAACACATTCAACACAGAACTTCACAAAAAGACCCTACTCTGCACTATTTTCTTGTTGTTTAAAAAAAGACTGTCCAATGTGATACATAAAGAATTAAACCATGATGCTGTAATGGAAAATGTCTCTCGTTGCTTGTTTTTAAGGTGTTGGGGTTTATCCCTGAGAGAGAATGAAAGCTGCCCTTTTCACAACTCCTCGTGCCTTGCTGCTTCCCTTTCCTTGTCCTCTTCTACCTTCAGCTTGAGTTCGTTGGGCGTGATCACTCCGTCTTTATTCCGGTCCTGGTTGTTGAACATGTCGTCAATAACATGCTCCATGATCATTCCCGGCTTTATGCGACCTTTTCCTTCTGCCACCTGTAGCTTGATGAACTCCCCGAACTGAAATTAAAAGAGAAAAGAGCATCACCGATCAAGTCGTAGAAGGTTACAATAGACTTTTCGCATTAAGGAAAATACTGTAATAAAAACTCTGCATGTATACAGGCATTATTTAAAGGCCAAATTATACTTTTTGGCTTTTTCCCTCTCGTTTATTAAGTTATATATCTTTTTTGTGTATGTAATACGTTTGCAAAGTGGAAAAACCCAGTCCACCCCAAAGGGAGTTCCTATCTCCCACAGAAAATCCTGCTCCGAACCGCCTGAAAATAGCTCATTTTTAGTCCAGCCTTTTCTTCCGCTTTGCTGTGACGTCACAGCGAAATACGCCTCATAATGCTCGCCAAGCGCCTAGTCAGACACGCCCTCAAAAACACAGGTGGAAAAACACTGAGCTGCAGCACACAGCGACAAGACGTCCGCCTGCTACCTCCCCTCTCCCTTCCAAACATTAGTTACCCTCCAGGCAGTCAATGGACATAAAGTTGTTACTGTGATGTAGAGACAGAGCTCAGTTAAAACTTTATGTCTGAAAGATACATTTGTTACAAATGAATAACTCACCACTCTGAAACTCTTGCTCCAGTCCATGTTGCTAAGCTGGTAAGGGGATATACAGCTGATCCGAAGCCATGTTTACTGGCTTTTCAGGACCCACCCTAATCTGCTTCTGATTGGCTTTTCCTTAACTAGGAAGGAACTACGTGCAAGTCCCAACAAAATGAAGCGTTCAACACACAGGGTGAAAAGAGGACCTGCAGCAATGTGCAGTATGACAAAATATGGTGTTTTTTGAAAATGAAACCATTTAAACCCGTTTTGGTACAACCCCTAAATAAGATTTTGAACCAGTTTTATCAAGAATGTTTTCTGTTCTCTCACAGGCTGCATCACTGATGTATCTATGAATCCACTGGTGCCTTTACATTTGCTGCCTGTGTTGCAATATCCGACAGTACACTCTTGAATGACTTTCAACATCTCGGGAATGTTGGCTTCCTTATAGGGCTCAGAAATTAATATTTGAACATTTCCATGACTGAGCATCGAAAGCTTCAGAACAGCTACTAAATGGATGTAGTGGTGAGATTATTGTGTCAATTGCTGTTTCCAAGGTCAAGAATACACTTTGAATCTCAAACTTGAAATTATTCTGTGAAACAACCAGCAGTGTCATTCTTGATGTTACCACCAGATGGGGCCAAAGTGAGGAATCAAATCCTAATGGGTTTAATCATTGGCACCACCAATTTTACTCAAGTACTGTTGTAAATACAAATTTGATTTTATGTATTTAAATGTTACTTACTTTAAATCCTACTTTATACTTTTCTTTTACTACATTTCAGAGGGACATATTGCAGTTTTTCTCCACTACATTTCTGGGTATGACTTAGTAGTTAATAGTTACATTGCAAAATTATTATTTTGCATACAAAAAACTTATTCATCTTGTAAAATATTTGTTGTAATTATTATATAATTGTTGTATAATTAGCCTCTTATGGTAAAATGCCACTTGCACATGAAAACATTAGTAATATAACAAATGATCCAATAATATAATGTAAATAATGAATAAGTTTTAAGTAACGTACCTCCTCATGGGGCACCTCTTCGTTCTTGTTCATATCCAGGGCTTTGAAGAGGTCTGCAGGACTGTCCTGGAGCCACACAAACAGGTAACCAGGCGGCACTCCCTTCTCAAAGCTCACCAGTTCAACGTCAAAGACCAACACAGCACTGCCTGGCACACCGGTGGCTGATGGAGCAAAAGTAAGAAAAACACTGTTCAAACGAGAGTATTTGTGAAACATATATCTTTGTATATACCTTTTTATTTATTGCCTGGGCTGTAGCTTGTTTATAATTTTTCTATTCTGAGAACGGTAGGTGTAATAAACTACAACTATTCAGACACAGCTATAATTTTTAGGAGCTCTGTGCATTACTGTTTTCAGTTTTGAATGATCACTTATTTTATAACTGTAAGGAACAAAATAAAGATCAAATAATATTTACAAATGTAGCGCTGGACTTTTGAGAAGACTGTCAGGGTTCAAAATGTTTTTTTTGTTGTTTTTTTAAATAACACTTAAATTGTGATATTTATACATTCTTCATACATTATAGCAAATAGACGTCAAAATCTTCTCATGAAAATCTGACATCGAAGTACCTCAACAAAAAAAAAAACTATTCAGATTCAAAGGCTCATGAATCAGATGAGCTGTTTCTTTGAAGCCTCCAATGTCCTGATAAAGAAGAGTACAGTGTGTTTAGTGTTTCTTGTTTCTTAGTCTTACAAGGCAAAGCAGAAGTCTCACCTCCTTTCTCTCCATGGCCGAGGTGAGGCGGCACCGTTATCACCCTCTTCTCCCCTACGCACATGCCACGCAAGCCCTCGTCCAGCCCATCAATCACCTTGTCAGCCCCCAGCACTGCATCCTGAAGGTTCTCATTGTCGTTTCTGGATTATTGGACACATTGCAGTGGGGATGTAATGTATGTTTATGTATATTGCACAATATCAGTGTTTAAAATATGGGATGTCTGGGTGACTCACGAGGAGAAGAGCGGCGTGCCGTCCATCAGCGTGCAGTTGTAGTGGTAGCGTACAAGGTCGTTCACACCGGTGGTCTCGTTACACACCTCGGGTCTGTAAGTGATCTGGACCTCCACTGTGTCATTGGGGTTGTGGAAGTCGATGACATGAATGTCAAACACCAGCACAGCAGAAGGAGGGATGACGTCACCTGGACAGAAAACGCATAATCATTTCATTTTCATTGTAACTCAACAATGTTGGGAAGTTTTCTGCTCATATTCAGATGTATCTGGACTCCAAGTTCAGTAGAGGGCCTACAGTGAGATCTGTTCTTGGCCTTTTTCATTCAGTCTTTTTATTCAGTGACCATGAAAGTATGTGGCTTGCTATGATTAGGTTACCTGATTTCTTAGTCTGTTAAATAAAATTTTTTTATTTCCCAGAACTCCAAGTGAATTGTGTGTTTTGTCCGACTGAATTAATGTCTGTCTGAAGAATTAATACTCTAATATAAAACACAATAAAGCAGCAAAACTCAATTTCAGAATGTATAACCAGCATTTTTTGATTAATGAAGCAATGATTAATTAATTTTCTTCTGATAAATATTTACTACTAAAGAAAAACCCTCTTTTTTATATATTTATATGTACATGTATAAATCCCATTACTTTTTCTTTCTGGTTTTTTTACAATTACTTCACTGTGTACTGAAGTACAAGCAGGTTCTAAACACTGAAAGGGTTTTTCATCCTTTTGGTTTACATTCTTCGATGATTGTGATCCTCATGTTATATCCCGCCCCAACATCCTGTTTCAACCACTTACAGACCCAAACATGCTCCATGTCGATGCATATGTGGAACAATGAACCAACAGTTATTATCAACTCAAATTATTAATCAATCGGGGCAGTCATCTTACTGCAGGTGGCAGTAAAAATTACAGTAACTTACCTGCTCCTTGCTCTCCATACGCCAGGTGTGGAGGGATGATGACCCTCCTCCTCTCCCCAATGCAGACTCCCAGCAGGGCCTGGTCCATCCCCGCAATCACATACCCCATCCCGATGTAGGTGTTGTATGTGCTATTCCTCTGGTAGCTGGTGGCAGTAACAGACGAGCACAGTTCAATATAAATTTTTTTTTTAAATTAGAATTATATACTGATGTGATGGGTTGACATTTAGAGAAGCTTTAAAAACTGGATTGTGTTTTTACAGTCATAGTGCTCAAGGATAAAGTTTTCTATCTGCCAAAAAAATAAACACATTATAAACACAACACAACAGGAAAACAGACACAACAGGATGAATTCCAATATAACTGGTAACTGAGCTCACCTGGTGTCAAAGGTGACTCCGTTCAGGAAGGTACCGTTGTAGTGGTACCGGGTGTAGTCTCCAACCACAGACTTGCGTGTACACGACTCAGGCACCACCTGGCTCTCGATGGTGAGGTTATCCTTCGGGTTATGAATGTCCACCAACAGGACATCAAACACCAGCGTTGCCTGGGAGGGAACCTCTGTGCCTGGTGAGCAGAGGGTGTAAATTTCTTGTTGAATCTTGGCTTATTTCTATGTTATTAAATATAAGACAATTATAATCACTAAATTAGTGAAAAAGCACTTATGTTTCTCAATCAATGACTTTATTTTGCTTATCTTTAGCCTGAAAAGGTTTTACCATTTTCCTACCTTAAAAGGTACCCTCTGGAGTTTTCTTGTAAATAAAAAAAATGTGTATGCTTACATTTTCAGTTTCTCAGCAAAACGCACAGTGAATATCCTTGAGGCCTAACAAACTTGGTGAATGTATTTCCTCATTGCTTTTTATCATGTTTACTTACATGTGTGTTCTCATACAAGTAAACAAATGGGGACCCCCTCCTAAAAACATTGCTCCATGGCGCTACTAGTGGTAAATAAAAAAACTCCAAAGGGGGATAGAAAGTTCTATTAGTATGATTTGTGTATATGCATTTTATTGATGTTGATTCCTGTGTTTGGAGAAGCAGGGTTCGAATACAAAACACAAACACCAAGTCCGTCATTTACTCATGGTCGTTTGAGCTTACCTGATCCTTTTTCTCCGTAGGCTTTGAAGGGTGGAATGACGATGTTTCTTATCTCTCCCACGCACATGCCCAGCAGGCCCTCATCCATGCCCTTGATCAGCCAACCCTCACCCACTAAGGAGTCATGGGTCTGCTTCCTGGTGTAGCTACGTAGGGCTCATACAAGCGCAAAGTCAAACACACAACATACCTGGATGACACAGTACAAACAGAAAAGAGCTATCATTTGGTCTGGGCTTTGTTTCACAACCTGGAAATAAGAATGAGATTTAGCATCGAACTAAGACCTCTTCCCAGACTGGTTTATTTACTATTTTTAGGGCTACATTTGCTAATCACTTTCTGTATCGTTTCATGAAAAAGTCAGCACTCTGAGCACTTTGGACAGGAGACCTCTCCACCATACGTCAACAAGTCGTCCAAGCCAGAATTTCACCTGGAGTCGAAGACGGTGCCATCGAGCAGAGTGCCGTTGAAATGGTAGCGCACAAAGTCGGTGCGCATCACAGAGCGTCGGCAGTCTTTGGGAGTGCTGATGGTTTTGGTGACAACCAGGTCGGCTTTGTTCCACACATCCAGCAGATGGACGTCAAACACCAGGGTGGCATCTGGAGGAACCACATCGCCTGTAAAAGAGAGACAAAGGTTAGAGCTTACACAGCAAAGGCATCTGTCTTCTCTGTTTTGAAAATCTGCACACTAATTCACACCCATCTTAATTGAAAGCCTCTGTGAAATTACTCCTTGAAGGTCCAGTGTATAATATTTAGGAGGATCTATTGACAGAAATGCCATATAATATGTTAACTAATAACTATGTTTTCAGTGGTATATAAACCTCTTACATAATGAACTGTTATGTTTTCGTTTCCTTAGAATGAGCCATTTTTATCTACAAACACCGCAGGTCTCCACTTACATGGAAGTTGCCATGTTGATCAGCAGTGTTTCTACAGTAGCTGAAATGATCAAACCGCTTTTACAGACTGTGTTTTGTCACTACGTTGAAGAAGTAGTAGTAGTAGTCATCTGGTTTGTTAAAAGTAAGAAGATAAGTGAAATTTGGACAAATAGAGGACCACATGTATTATTAAGCACAAGAGCCGAGATAGTGTGTCAGCCTACGCGCTTCCAAAGGGAGGAGTGAGCACTGACTGAGTCGTTGGTTGTAATTTGAAACCCTCACCACCAGATGCCACTAAAACCTACACACTGAACATTTAAATCAACTTGTTTCCTTAAATGAGCTCCAATTGTTTTATTTTTTCATGCCTTCAAGTAACCAATTAATGTACATGGCATGGCAAGGATGGCAGTGTTGGTCTGTTTGTCGCTTAGCCGGTCCACCACTTTCGTCCAGACTGAAATATCTGCACAACTGTTAGATGGATAGCCATGAACTTTGGTACAAGCACTAATGGTGGCAAGAGGATGAATCCTAGTGACTTTAGTGGATCCCCTGCCTTTTTCTATGACACCACCAGGAGGTCAAATTCCTCATGTGTGTACACATACCTGGTTATTAAAAGTGATTCTATTCATTTATCCTGTAAAATATTGATCAATGGATGGGTTTACACAAAATTTGATAAAGACATTCATGGTTCCCAGGTGATAAATCCTACTGACTTTTTCTCTAGCACCACCATGCGGTGGACATGGTGGACATACTGATGAGTTGCCATTTAACACTTGTTCATGTCCCCTTCAGGACAAAATGTCATTTTGGTGATCCTTTTCTCATCTTACTTTATCATCAGGTCGAAATTGTCTAATACTTTCTGACTAAATACTTGTGAAACAAACAACTTTACTTTCAACCTTGGCTGTTTTAGTTTTTAGTGCTAAATAGCCAATATTAATATGTTAACCCAAGATGGTGAACATGGAAAACATTATAGCCTACCTGCTTAGCATCAACATATTAGCATTGCCATTGTTCGCATGCTAATGTTAACATTTAGTTCAAAGCACCACTCACAGAACATGGCTGTAAACACTTGTTGGTATTTATTTTGCAGTTATTTTTCATTTCACATGGACCTCAACCCTGATGCAATGAAAAATTTGCCAAACTGCAATATCCTCTAAGCAGGGGGCCAGGTGCAAAAAAAAGAGCTGTGGTTCCCTGCTGGGCCCCAGAAACCAGAATTTTAATAAAAGATATTAAAACTACATTTTGACAGGGCCCCTCTATAAGACAATTAAGGCACAATACATGCTTTAGTGGCATATATTCTCAAACATCTATAATTAGGCTAAACAAATAAAAGTAACTGCCACATAGATAACCTGGACCCGCTGGGAGGCTGGGGGGTAAATCTCACAAAGTAACTGCTGATTGCTCTGGGAAATCTGCTGTGCTGTATCTTCGACCTCCCACTGGTGCAGAACAATTCACCATAAAAACATTTTCATTTACCTGCACCGGTGCTTCCATAGGCCAGGTTAGGAGGGACGGTGATTGTCCTGCGCTCATTCACACACATGCCCTGCAGGCCTTTATCAATGCCAGCGATGAGTCGGCCCTCCCCGAGCAGGCCCACCTTGGCGTCTCCTTTCTGATGGCTGTGAAGGAAAACCAAAAGGGTAACAAAGACAAAGGAAATGTCAGAAGTAGGTCAACTTTAGAGGATGTAAACTCTGGAGAAAGAAAGGTCTACATCTGTAGAGCGCGCGCATGCGTTTCTTAAACTATTGCAAACGTTTTTCACAAGAAGCCCTAGATCCTTTCTGAAATGCCATTGCAACTTCTGCCTAACCAAACTTTGAATCTGGTTTTATGGCCTCTGCAGCACAATTATCAACTTTGCAAGCAAAGAGAGCAAAACAAAAGGAATGCATTCAGTATTTCAGATATTAAAATGAATGCCTTACCTCGAATCAAATGTTTTCCCGTCGACAAATGTGGCGTTGTAGTGATAGCGGACATAATCACCAGTTTTCGATTCTCTGGCACAGACTTTGGGGATGAAGTATCTGTCCACGACTACATCTCCTACCACAGGGCTGGGATTACACACCGCCGAAGACCACGCAGTGAGGAGGAAAAAAGCAACGCAGCAGGCAAACATCTTTACAAAATCACGTCAAATAGCCTAACTGAATAATAGCCACTAAATGGATAAATTTGGAGGCCTACAATCCTATGCGCGCAGAGGGCCGAGGCTGCAGATGTGGAGCAGAGCAGCGGTGTCTGAATGCTGTAAACGTGGACAATCTCCAGGTTGCAGTGAGGACTTTTCACCAGAGGGAAGGAATGTCGGAGTTTACGGGTGGGAAGCGCCTGTGTCAAGCCAACCACAATAGGAAAAGAGCACTACTTCCTTTAAAAAGGAAAACAAAGGTTTTGTAGCTGGAAGGACACAAAATAAGGACGTTTATGTAGCCTACATGAAGCACATTATTTCCACATTGTTCCACCTTCAGAATAAAATCAGTGTGTTTTCGGTAAAAATGAAATATTCAAAATGGTCAAAATTTCCGTTTTTATTTTGAAAGAAACGGCTTGACTCTTCAGCATCGCTGAACAGCTGCAGACCGCAGACAGACCCGCCTCTCTGGATCAGCCTCTCAGAGCCGTAAAGTGGCCCGAGAGCCCCCAAATTTTCAGCTTTTTCATTAATGCTGCGAACGTTTGAAGCAGCGCTCTAAAACAGCGACAAGTCCTCCAAAGTGAAAAAAAAAAGTCTAATCTGCAAGAGAAATTCCTGTCCAACAACCTTAAGACGGCTCAGTGTAAGACTTATGAAAGAACAACTAGGCTATAGGTCTAATAATCCCAAACTGGGTAGAACAAGAACTGCTGAAAATAAAATATGCCGGAGCCGTTTTCCAAGCTTTTCCCTACAGCCCTCTAATCAGATACAGAACACACAACACCTTATTATTATATCCCCAAACCCCGGAGAAGACCTTTCATTCATAACTATGGGACTTAGCTTTATACATCTCATATCATGCAGTTTTATTCATCACATTTATGGTGAAATAAAACTTATGGGAGTGAGCACTGGGCAACACCATAACGATAACAGTACAAGTGGCCACTTTTACGCACGTCTGTTCTTGTCCCAAATAACGAAACACAGCCGTGAGAAACCCGAGACGGTAACTACTGAAAGGTCCAATCACGGAATTCCCACAGACCCCTAAGCACTTCAGCAGACCACCACACAGACCCAGGAAAAGTTAACAGCAGGAGAAAACGCAGACGGATATGTGGGAATTTATCTTATCATGGTTACATTTTGCACAAAGGGAGAGGCGTTGTTGAACTTGCTTTGTTTGAACATTATTTTTATGACAGCCGCGCAATACGAAAACTATCATTTCAGAAATTTCCCCAAAGAGGAGCTCATGCCCCTCACCACTGCCTATGGATCGGCTTTGGACCATTACGCAGCAGAGAAGTGGACGGAGTCGATCAAATATTTGGAGCTGAGTTTGCGTTTGCACCGGCTTCTTAAAGACAGCGTGAGATACTGCACGCTGCACTGTAATAGTAGCAAACACGAAGAACCGTCATACACAAGAAACCGGGATCTCCGCGTCTACTGGCACGTTATGATGAGAGCGTCCTGTCAGAAGAAGTGCAGGGCGCATTTCCCTGCGCTGCAACTCCCTCCGCCCGGCAGAGAGATCCTGGAGGACTTCAGCAGAAGATCTCCCTACAGATACCTGCACTTTGCACACTCCAAGGTGAGACACACCAGGACACCTTATACCAGCACAGCCATGTCTTAATTACCACCCCTGAAAGATGTTCAACTTTAAAAAGGGCTCAAGTTTTCAAGTCTATGAAGTATTTATTGTAGCCTATATGCACCATCTTAGCATGAACATATAGTGCATGACATTTACTGTTGTGTTATGCAGTATTAAAACAGTGGATATTAAAAAAGCTGGGTCCAAGGATCACCAGCAAAATGAGCAATGAATTCAACTGGGTGCATTCTAAAAATGCTGTATAAAATTTGTCCTGTTGACTCAGTTGGCAGGCTTCAGAGCTTAGGACTCACCTAGTCTTTCTTCAATCCCTCTATACTTAAAACTAGCAAAGGCAAAATTCCCCCAAATACCCATTAACAAATAGAAAACATTGTTTAAATGTTTGAAATGTGTGTTGCTATGATGCAAACGTCTGCATGATTAATTCCAACCAAATTCCAACCACTGGGGTAGAGTGTGTTTGTAGTGTTTATTGGCTCCTATATTTGACAGTTTACCGATAGTGTCCTGCCCAGTTTAGGTTGTAGGACAGGAGAAACCAAAGACCAAAGTATGTGTCACTAGTCTGAGGTAATTCAGTGTTTTTCTCCCAGCTGAATGACCTGCAGAGGGCTGTCCCATGTGCCTATACCTACCTCCAGAAGAACCCTGAGGACCAGGAGATGCGCCAACTCATGGAGGAGTACAAGAGCCAATACGACCTGAGTGGCTACCTCACCGACCACGAAGAACGACCATATGAGGTGAGGACAACCTAGCTACACAGCTTGAATACACAGCTTCTACTGAATCAATAGAAATATTAAAGTGCAAAAGACATCTCACTCCCACACTAGGCACCAAATGAATGACAACGTCAACTATTCCCATCGTACCATTCATCTCCTACCAGCTGTTTCTATCATGTCTTTGTGCTCCTCTGACAGTATCAGTCCTTTCTAGGCTCCCTTCCTGAGAGGAGTGAAACTCATCAATTCAGGTGACTACAGCAGCAGTGTTGAACACATGGAGGAAGCTCTCAGGCTCTACCTCCAAGAGCATGACCTCTGTCAGGCCGACTGTGAAGGGATCACTCCACGTTCACCAGACAGTGACTTCTATGCGTTCATTGTAGGTTAGTATTCAGTGTTTAAAAATGGCCAGAGTACCACAGAGAACCGTTAAAACGACTGAGCATCCAAAAGACACCACAAACTGAGTAAAACTGGGATTTAAGAAGAAAACTTGTCCTAATTGCTTCATTTTCAGGAAGATTTTGGATGACACCTCGGTCCTCATGGTCCAATTTGTTCTGTATATTCCTCGTCAGTGGTGGAAACTAACTACTGTACTTAAGTACAATTTTTAGGTACTTAACTTATGTAATTTTTCCTCGAGTATTTCCACTTTATACTTTTATCTGACAGATAACGTTACTAGTAAATTTTTAGATTAAAATTTAACATAAAAAACACACATGATAAGTTTCTACAAGCACAAACCAGCATTAAACCAGTGGTTGCATTTTTGGCTGGAGTCCCCTTATAAAAACGCAGTGTCTAGTTGGGGCTCCTTGTAATGTTTTAGATCTCTACGAAAAGAGACATTTCCCCTCTGAACGTTTCCAGTGCTTTAGTTTAAATGACTGAATACTTCTTTCCTCTCCTCTCAATTCTCTCTCGACACCTCAGATTTGTTATGTGACCCTTTGAAGGGTCCTGACCCTAATGTTGGGGAACCACTGGACTAGCCTACCTAAACTAAATGTATGTGCAGTTGTTAAAACCAGCTCCATCTTGAACAGCTACAACAGTAAAATGCTGCTTACACACCGATGCATCAGTATTAACAATCTAATAATGTCATATAGATAAATCAGTCACAAAGGACATTTTACAACATATCAAGTTATTTTGCTGATAATACTAATGTACTTTTTACTAAATAAATAATATCTTATTAAATGATATCTGCTCTGCTTTCCCACAGATGTCTACATTGACATATTAAAGTGCAAACTGAAGTGTGAGGAAAACTTGCAGCCTAATGTTGGTGGTTATTTTGTGGAAAGATTTGTGGCCACTATTTACCACTACCTCCAGTACGCCTATTATAGGAGTAAGTTTGCTGTCAGCTCGTCAGCAACTGAGCTTTGAATCACTGAATAATATTCCTTATCCTTATTCCTTAACACTATCTGATGGGGTTTTTTCTCTGATCAGTGAACGAGGGCTGCAGTGCGGTGCCCTGTGCACATAGCTACTTCCTGTTTGAACCTGAAGACCAGGTCATGAAGCAGAATCTGCTGTATTATGAAGCCTACCGTGAACAGTGGGGCCTTCAGCCTGACCACTTCACACCCAGGATGGTAAGAGGAGAACTATGTCCAGATATCACTAATGTCTCAACTATCTGTGGAAATACACTGTAAATACGGACACAGAAATACATAAATCAATACCAAAATACGTTTAAGCAAATATTCGGTTTTATGTGAAAAAAACTACTTTCAAAATAACAATCTGATTAACTACAGAGAATTTGTCCTTTTTTTGACAAAGGCCTTATCTGCCAGTTGCACCATCATAAAGGAACAACTGGCAATTTGATCTAATTGTTTATTATACGTACATGAAGGTTCCATCATTAATCATATTATTTGATTTGAGATAATGAATCTGTTCTTCTGATACTTTTGTCATGTCTTCATCTGTCTGTGTAAACAGGAAGCTCTCAAACACTTCAACCAGACTGTCGCTCAAAAGCAGATGCTGACATTTGCAGAGAGGTACTTAGAGTTGGATGATGAGGTGAGATTACAAAAAAAACTAGAACATCTAAACAACAATTGTAGTTTATTTAACAAGCATGTTAAGTTATTGTTAGTTAATGTTGGAATAAAAACAACTTAAATGGCCACGTTAAAAGAAATCCTTAAAAAATATAATTTCTATTTCCTTATGTAGCTAAAGCCTACTAAAAGTGTGACGTTTGTTTGCAATCTGTGTAAAACATTTATGGAAACCTTATCATCACAAATAACTGAAATTGTTGTTTTTTTAAGGATTTTCTAGGACCAGAGGAAGCTGCACTTTTGGCCTCAGAGTCTCCCGATGTTGAGTTTGAAGGGATGGGAGACTACGAAGAGTCAATCTACGCTGACTGGAGGCAGCCAAAGGGCAAAGGAGACTCTGGGGAGTCAAATATCTGAAGAGAGCTGAAAGTGAAATTGCTTTTACTAATACAGGTGTTGGTCATATAATTAGAATATCATCAAAAAGTTGATTTATTTCAGTAATTCCATTCAAAAAGTGAAACTTGGATATTATATTCATTCATTACACACAGACTGATATATTTCAAATGTTTATTTCATTCAATTGTGATGATTAAAACTGACAACTAATAGAAATCCCAAATTAAGTATCTCCGAAAATTAGAATATTACTTAAGACCAATACAAAAAAAGGATTTTTAGAAATGTTGGCCAACTGAAAAGTATGAACATGAAAAGTATGAGCATGTACAGCACTCAATACTTAATTGGGGCTCCTTTTGCCTGAATTACTGCAGCAATGCAGCATGGCATGGAGTCGATCAGTCTGTGACACTGCTCAGGTGTTATGAGAGCCCAGGTTGCTCTGATAGTGGCCTTCAGCTCTTCTGCATTGTTGGGTCTGGCGTATCGCATCTTCCTCTTTACAATACCCCATAGATTTTCTATAGGGTTAAGGTCAGCCGAGTTTGCTGGCCAATTAAGAACAGGGATACCATGGTCCTTAAACCAGGTACTGGTAGCTTTGGCACTGTGTGCAGGTGCCAAGTCCTGTTGGAAAATGAAATCTGCATCTCCATAAAGTTGGTCAGCAGCAGGAAGCATGAAGTGCTCTAAAACTTCCTGGTAGACGGCTGCGTTGACCTTGACCTCAGAAAACACAGTGGACCAACACCAGCAGATGACATGGCACCCCAAACCATCACTGACTGTGGAAACTTTACACTGGACTTCAAGCAACGTGGATTCTGTGCCTCTCCTCTCTTCCTCCAGACTCTGGGACCTTGATTTCCAAAGGAAATGCAAAATATACTTTCATCAGAGAACATAACTTTGGACCACTCTGCAGCAGTCCAGTCCTTTTTGTCTTTAGCCCAGGCGAGACGCTTCTGACGCTGTGTCTTGTTCAAGAGTGGCTTGACACAAGGAATGCGACAGCTGAAACCCATGTCTTGCATACGTCTGTGCGTGGTGGTTCTTGAAGCACTGACTCCAGCTGCAGTCCACTCTTTGTGAATCTCCCCCACATTTTTGAATGGGTTTTGTTTCACAATCCTCTCCAGGGTGCAGTTATCCCTATTGCTTGTACACTTTTTTCTACCACATCTTTTCCTTCCCTTCGCCTCTCTATTAATTTGCTTGGACACAGAGCTCTGTGAACAGCCAGCCTCTTTAGTAATGACCTTTTGTGTCTTGCCCTCCTTGTGCAAGGTGTCAATGGTCGTCTTATGGACAGCTGTCAAGTCAGCAGTCTCCCCATGATTGTGTAGCCTACAGAACTAGACTGAGAGACCATTTAAAGGCCTTTGCAGGTGTTTTGAGTTAATTAGCTGATTAGAGTGTGGCACCAGGTGTCTTCAATATTGAACCTTTTCACAATATTCTAATTTTCTGAGATACTGATTTTGTGGTTTTCATTAGTTCTCAGTCATAATAATTAAAATTAAAAGGAATGAACACTTGAAATATATCAGTCTGTGTGGAATGAATGTATACATTATACAAGTTTCACTTTTTGAATGGAATTAACTTAAATCAAATTTTTGATGATATTCTAATTATATGACCAGCACCTGTATGTCCATATATGGCCAAGTATACATTTAGTAGGTACTTGTAGTAACACATTTGTTTGTTTTGCACCTGTTGAGTGCATCAAATGTTGGACTGTACTGACTGAAAGAGAAATGTTGTCTCTTTCTCTCAGACCTGTATGTGAGAGACCAGTCCTCAACAAACCACCAAACTGTAGAAATATTACCGACTTCCAGCAAATATTTCAAAATATTTACAAATCAATAAAGTAGGAAGAACTACAAATCAGTTTCAAATTAACACTTCACCATCACTGCTATACTGCATATATATTATTATTATAGTATCATGGATTCCTAAGCATAGCTCTTTCAGATGTAAACATAATTTACTGAAATTTAATGAATAAAATTAGACTCTAATGTTGTTAATCCTGGGATACATTTACAATTGATGTTATCAATGTTTCATACCTGCAATAAACTAACATTTTTACAAATAATTTTCCTTATTGCTTCTTCTATACACGCACACACACACACACACACACTTTACCAAACCATTCTCAATACATACACTTTTCATATGGCATCGTGATTAAGTTTGATGTTATAACATCACCAGGTTAGTTATTACATTACAAAAGGATCATTTCAACATTAATTTTTGTAGTCATCTGTGACAAATATCATAATGAGTGCTAGTAATGTAAACAGGGAAATTATTCAAATGTTAATGAATTATGCAAACAGGATTGTTTTTCATCAGCAATCTTAATAGAAGATGTGCAAGATGCTAACAGGTGCTAATGGGCTGATGGCAATGTCATTCATTTTGCAGGAATTTGGTTATAAACCTAAGACTATAAAAGTATTTGGTTTGACAAATTATGACCTGTTGATGACACTAGATGAAAAGTTAGGAGATCACCAAAGTTATTCATCTGTGGACCATGAAATTATGTCTGTATAAAATTCATCCTAATCCATCCGATAGTTGTTGAGATATTTGAGTTTGGATTTAAGTGGTGGACTGACTGAGTCCGTCATTAAGACAATCAATCTACTGCAGGCAGGTGTTGTGACGTAACGAATCATTTCAAGGACAGCTACTACTGAAGAACAATGAATTTGTTAGCAAAATAGTTGAACAAGTATCAGAAAAAGAAAAGAACATCCTGCAGAACTACTGTCTTAAAACTGGATTACACACACACACACACACACACACACACACACAGGTCCAATTGAAAACACAGTCACTGTTATTCAGATATGTTTGTTTTAATATGTATTCTAATATACAGTAATACGAGTATTTACATAGAAAGCTAAAACTGTTACCGTCCGGTAGGACCAAACAATGTTGACTTCCATGTGTTAATGGTGCCAAAATCCTTTGATGAGTCCAACTACAATTTGTGATCAAAAACAGTGGCAGTAAACAAGGTGTGACCTGAGCTTTCAGCCAAGTCTGTCCTTGAGTATTAGATTTTATACGGTGCGTATACAGGATAAGGAGTTCAAGTATGATTAAAGGGATGCGATGACATTTAACAATGTAGTCTGTGCTGATAAACATTTGAACATTTGCACCTTTAACCTCACCTGCTGTTTCAAGTCAAACTAAAGTTAGCATCTTGTCTTCAAAAACCAAATTACTAACTGCAGTCATTAGGAACGTCATTGAGCGGTTTAGTCGATTAACTTAATTTTAGAGGCAGAGATCCTCACTAGATGGATTCCTGTGGCTCAAAATGTCAACACATTCCTTTAATGCTACTGTATCTTGACTGGCAGTGTAACTTGGATCATCTCTTCTGGCATGTGTGCTATAGCAGTACGTCATTGTTATTGGTGAAACGAAGCTTCCCAAGCAGTCTTTGTATATAATAACAACCACAGGAGGACATCTTCTAAACCTGATTTAAAAGGAGAGGGTGAAGCAAGTAGAAGCTGCCGAATTGGAGTCTCTTTGTAAAGGGAGAAAATTTTTGATACTTGTTGTGTTTGTTTTTCACCTTGAACAGACTTTTTTTTTTTCATATGTACATATTTATTGCTTATTATATGGATCTGTTCAGTCAGAATTAAATGATCTGAAGCCATTTAGAGATAAAGCATTTTTGAAATCTTTTTGCCATTTCTACTATTACCTCAGCCAAATTATAATTAGTGTGTATATGTTGAACTGAGGGAGAACCTGTGTTAAATATAAGCTTTGAAACCTGTGATCTAGTTCATCATTTTGCAGCTTGAAACTTGAAATTCTCTCAAGAGGCATGTACGAAACATACAATACTCACACATCATCTCTGTGGCCCAAATGATCAGGCAATTTGCCAACAAGAGGAGCTCAGACTTATCCTGAAAGGTACAAACTGTGAAGATTTCAATCCTCTCTTGCTAGTTAAACCTTCAAAATGAGCAGTTTTACGCTGAGAGGCAGGAAGAGTCTTCTCTCTCCAAACTTGTGCTTCCACTCAGAGCGGCAGTGAGTCACTGCTGTCTAAATGAGACATCCTTATGATACACTATATGTACATCAGCACCTATGTTCAGCATACGTGTATGCATATTGTTTGTACATGAATTACATATCATACAGCAGGATAAAACATTCAGTGTGTTCATGTGCTTGGCTGCAGGAAAGTACAAAGTACTTGGATGTCATCAGCACAGAAACACAACAAACTTCCTTGCACTCCTGAACTATACATTCGTACATTAAAGCATATTATGTTGAAGCGTTGATTGACAATGGATTACTGTTTGATAATGAAATGCAGCTTACAAGGAGAAAGCATGGCTATAACTGTGGAATGTAAAGGCCAAGCAGACAAAAATAATCCTCATCCAGACAGATGAAACATTCACTATTTGGTGATATTTATACACTTCTATTGCAGTCACACCACTAAAAGGAGGTGGTTGTGTTCTCCACGAGGTTAAATATGTGTATTAACAGAAGCCTTCCCCCAAATAAGTCCAGATGAGGAGAAGTACATGGCCTCCTTCTATGAAATCACAAGCAGAGTAACAGTCGATATGGCAGAAGAACAGCTGTAACCAGTGGAAGGGAAAAGAAACCTGGAAAGGTTGAGTGAACACACTTGAGTTAAGGGCCTGTGTGTGTGTCTGTCTGTCTGTCTGTCTGTGTCTGTCTGTCTGTCTGTCTGTGTCTCTGTGTCTCTGTGTCTGTCTGTCTGTCTGTCTGTGTCTGTCTGTCTCTGTCTGTCTGTCTGTCTGTCTGTCTGTGTCTGTGTGTGTCTGTGTGTGTCTGTCTGTCATCTACTTGGACATTTGAAATCAGGTGATCCCTGACAGCCAGTCAGATCTGGTGAGAACGTCTCCTCAGGGCTTCCAAACCAATAAGAAGTAATGATTCGACTTTCCAGGAGGAGAATACCAATAAAAATCAGAGAAGAAAAGAGGAAAGGTCTGAGGGCTCGTAAGTGGAAGACATCTTTGTTTTGTCTCCTCAGAACAGACTGGACACACAGTGTTAAGGTAGACAGGACAGCGAAGAGATACGACTCAGACACCCGAAGATCTGAAAAGAGAAGAGCAATGAAGTGTAGAAAGAAGATGAGAAGATAAGGAAGGGAGGAAAGAGAGGTGGGGTGGGGGAAGAGAAAAACACTGAGGAATCAGATAGAATCAACAAGCTGAATTAAAACGAGGATGATTATTTTCATCATCTTCAATTAATCGATTGTTTGGACTATAAAACATCAGGTAACAGTTTCCCATCACTGTTTCCTAGAGCCCATTATAAATCGATTAATTGACTAATTGCTGTAATGCAAATGGATCATAAAAGAATAAGAAAAATAACCTCAAACTAAAAATTAAAAGAAGGCTTCACCTTTTATTATTTAAAGTCTTACGAAATGAACATTACAAAGTCGATACTGCAGATTTTAGAAATGGCAGCCAAGTTTGTGAGGGGACATACAGTACAAATAATAATGAAGCAAACTAGGATTACAGATTATAGACATTTATGTTTCCTAATACTGTCCATAGAAATACAATTATAATTGCGTTGAATGACATTTTGTGTATTTTAAAAGGCCCATCTATGGAAAGGAATTGCAAACTAGCATAAGCTATATAAATGCTGCGGTATGTGGCATTGGTTCATGCTATATACTTGTGCCTATACAAATAAATACAAGATACAAAATGTGTGAAAGATGAAAAATAAGGCCGTAGAAGCAGTTGACTGTTATGTGTGTGTGAGCTTAGAGATATGATGATAGGTGCTCAGAGAGGATTCTTATAAAACACATGGCATTATGTTGACATAACGAACGGCTGATTCAAGACTCTGATAATGTTTTGGTGTTGGGATCAGGACTGAAAGGTGGGATCGTACCTTCCTCTTCGGATGTTTCTGGATTCGCAGTGAGGCAGGAACAAGATGGAGGAAAAAAAAAAAAAAAAGACAGAACAAGTGAAGTAGAACGACAGGTAAGACTATCAAACTGGGGTTTCATGTGAGCAAGAAGCGATGTGGAAAAAGGAACATGCAAATAACCCAAGGCCTTAAAAATGAAGCATTAAACAGGCATCTGAAACTTGCATCTTTATCTTTTGTTATTAGGAAAATAAACTCTTCTACAGAGAAGCTTGTAGCTATAGTGTCTATCAAGGCAGATTTGGGCAGATTTTGTACAAGATACAGTTATGAGATTAAAGCAAAAGATTACAGTCTGAGACAAGCATTTTCGTTTGTTTTGCATCCTGCAGGCATACCGCAACAAAGTTAACTTGAGGCAAGACGGCATTGTAGCATGTGAACAAAAACTACAGAAAGAAGACCCGGAGTCAAATACAGCCATGAGTAGAGGAACATGGAAAAAGCTTGTTGATACATTTTTGGATTTTTGATCGTTCACTGCATTCAAACATTAGTGTCAAATTTGAAAGAGTACTCCATTGATTTAGCATTGCACTCCAAACTCTGTCAGACTCACGAGGGATGGATTCTAAATTAATATATTTTGTTTACAGATTCAGATGCGTTATGCCAGTAGTGGCCAATGTAGCCTCAAGCCTCAATGAGAAATAAGAAGTGGCCTACAGAGGTCTACAGATTTTTATTAATTTTTAAACCCAACTGACTGAAGCATATCACTTGTGGCAATTTATCAGATTTGGTGCAGATCCCTCTGGAGCTACAAAAGACTTTATACAACTGTTTTTTGCACATGCAGTAGCACTCCAAGAGAAGTGCAAACAGACTTTGAGGTCTGAAATCAGTTTAAAGAGTTCCTCTTTAAAGAACTCACAGGATACAAACTTCTTTACACAAGGAATGTGGTTGATTATAGTTTTTTTTGCCTCAGTGAAAAACTGAGTCTATTAAATTTCCAAACATAGTGAGGAAGACTATTCTCAATTTCCCAGAGACCAATGAAACATCTGTCCAAAACCCAAAGTTATTGGCATTTTTGTTGTTGTGAAAAATTACATAAAAAGGGCTGCTACTACTGATTATTTTCATCTACTGGTTATTTTCTTGATTAATCATTTAGTCCATAAAATGCCAGCAAATAGTAAAAAATGCCCACTGCAAGTCCCCAAACCTTTGTGATGGACGTCACATTTTCAGATCTGTCTGACAGTCCCAAACTCAAAGATATATAGTTTACTATCATAGAAGACAATATGAATATTTAATGTAAGAAGTTTTGGCTAACTGTTGCAGCACTAGTTCAGTGTTTAGCTCTTTACAAATTATACACATTTAGCATCTACAGCCTACTAAACAAAGTGCTACCGTTTTATATTTACCGTTGCATATTACAAAGTGGTGACACTCCTGCCAGTAATCTCATGCCATGATGTAGATTTCATCAAATCTCCTACCATACTTAAAAGGTCTAATGAGGGTTTGTAAATACCACCATTCATGCTACCTTCTTCTAACAAACCCTGCAGGAGCAAAATCATCTACCGCACGTTCACCAGCTTGAATAATAATAATAATAAACCCCACATGGTCTCTGGTTGTGAGTATGCATCAGACAGCAAGCAGAGGAGCATTCAGCAGCTAGCCGCAGGCATGTGTCTTAGCTGACAGAGGAACACAGCAGGCACACACAGATGGAGGCATGCCAGAGCTCTTACTTAAATCCCCAGCCAGTTCCCCCCAGGACTATCGCTGCCACCAGAATTGCACCAGCAACCGAACCTATTATGATATTGGTACCACTGGGACCTGTGGGAGTGAAGTAGTCAGCCAGTGAGCGTAGGGGGAGAGCAGTGGGTGTATTTTAGCTTGTAGTGAGATACTGTAGTTATCCGTGAACATATCAACATATTTTCTGTCTCAGCAGGTTATTTCACAGAGGTGAGAAGCCACTGGAAGGAATATGTGGAGGCAAACTGCTCAGTGCGGTTACCTCTGTGTTTCTCTGGGCCCTCTGGCGGGGTGGGGATGGGAATGGGGTCAAACACACTACAGTCTGTCCCAGTGTAGTCTGGATCGCAGATACACTTCACCTCGTTACTGCAAGTCTGCGGGATGGAGCAATACCCTAAATGTTTTTTTTTCTCCACCAGTTATACTTTCATATTGTAGCGCCATCAAGCTCCACCAAACAAACAAATAATGAAATCTTGAGGTGGGACTAGACAACTCACTCCGTGGTGGGAGCAGATTCGTGAGGACGAGGAGCCCGGGCAGGTGCTGAGGTTGAATGTGGTGACAGGGAGGCACCGACGCTCCAAACACATCATGTTTGGACCACATGGCGTCCCATCCTCCACGTAGCCCAGATCCAAGCCGTCATCCAGCACTGCATGGCCACCCCTGCAGGTCATATGGTCACATTAAAACATGGTTATTCTGCTTCCTGGGGATTATCTCAACTCTAAAATGCAACTAGAACCCGACATTAACTTTTATTTATTTCCACTTTCTATATTTTGACAGATGTTAAATACAGATCAATTCCTCAGCTCATTAATGTATGCCATATATCTTTCTCTCACATAATCTTGTATACATCTAAATATGCTGATGGCACCATAAAACTCAAGGTAAACTGCTTCATTCAAGTACTGTGAATAAAGTCTTTATTATAGTGGCTACATTTTCAAAAACAAAACATTAAGTAGCATATTCGCTGCATGCTCATGTTTAGTTTGAAGAGTTAGAGTTAGAGCAGACTGTTGTTCGGACGATATGTCTTGGTGTTGTTTTTATTTCTGTTGTCACTATAATATGGGTGTTTTTCCTGTGGAAGATAAAAAGGTGCTCTGGGGAGTTATTTTTACATTCGGTGTTACTCACCAAATGTGTCGAGTGCGTTTGCTTACTCGTAGAACAGTTGCAAAACAAATTTTTACATATGCGTCCTCATGCCCATGATAAACAAAACAGGGACCCACTCATAGAAAAAACAGGTCCAAAGCGCCACTAGAAGTCAAAAACTCCACAGGGAACCTTGAGTTTTTGTGGAATTCATTCCCTTTACTTGTGGACATTGTGGCATTAGGAGCGCCTGCTATCTGTTCGGTTCAAGTATTGATTATCCTTCCTACATTGGTGCTTTCTCTAAGTTTGATACCATTTTTCTCCCATCAACCTTAGACTGGAAGGACTCATATATGTCCTTCTCATATACACAAGCAAACATATACTCGTATATGTTGTTTGTGTGTTTGACCACCAAAAAAAAAAAAATACAAAAATGCAGAAATTGAAAATTCTGCCATGTCTTGTGCATGTAGTGAACCCAACTTTTGATTATGCATCTCTCTCTCTGTATTTATTAATTGTTCAGTTGTGGTCCAAACCCATCAAGCTGCCAGAGAGAAAAGCTGTCTCACCTGCAGTCCATGTATCTGTTCTGATGGTGGATTGTCAGACTGGTGAGCTTCCCCTGTAGTTCGCCAAAACTCGGTCTAGCTGTCAGATTGGTGCACAGAAGCAAACCACACAGAACGTCCCTGAAGGACACGAGGGAGGAAAATAAGAAAACAATTTAAGAATAACAAAACAAGTCAGACTTATATGAGATTTTATAACACAAACAGTGGAGTGTGAATTCAGGTTTTCTCTGCAGCATCCTCCATTGAGTTAGTTTTTCGATTAAAATTGTGTGTATATGCGCTATCAACATGTATTTTATGAGGCCATGCTGTTCACTCACTGCTTGTTGCACTGCACCCATCCCTGACCACTGGAGTCCGGGCCACAGTTTCCTTTCTCTGTGCCCTCAGAGTTCAGCTTTTCATAGCAGAACCTGTCAGCTGAGTCTGAGAAGACAGAACAGAGTATTTCACTTAATGCATTCAACCCACGGCTTTGCTTTAATCCTTACAAAGCTATTTTCAGAAAATATAAAACATTCAGTGGATGACTTTGGCTTTCACTATGCAAGTTATTAAGTATACCAAATGGCATACTAAAAAAAATCCTATTTTAACCATCAGAGCGCCATGCGACATGGAGAAATAAAGCTCAATATCCAATCCAAACCTACTGTAGCCCCACAGAGTCCTGCACTGGCCATCTCTGGTCTTACACCGACCTCCATAACAACGGCCCTGAGGAAGAGGAGAAGAGGAGGAGGGTGGAAAAAATGGTGAAGAGAGGACAAACAGAAAGAGACATGTTTTATTAAATGCAACAAGAGAAGCAGTAACAAATATTTATCAAGCAGCCTGACTTTACCTGTCCAGCATCACACATGTAGCCATCCAGTTTGTGGACATTATGAGGACACTGCAAAAGAGAGAGAACATTATCTGTCCATTGGGTTTCAAGTGTCTGAATTCCTTTTTAAGCGTCTTGATGAATGTACAGATTTGTCGGGGCTTCTTTTACCTGGCTGGAGTCTCCTGTGCAGGTCTCAGGAATGTCACAGTCGTTAACGGCGTCGCGGCACGTTGCCCCTCTCAGTTCGTACTGTCAAAAAACAACCATGGAAGGAGACGGAAAACAGAGTGAGACGAAGAAAGCAGGCGGCGAAAGAGAAGCAAGTAAGCAAGAGGGAGTAAAAGAGAACGTCAGGGCTGTAATAAACAGTGACGAAGCATCCAGTTAAAGTGTGTATAAAAGCAGCTCACCTTGCAGTCCCTGCAGCAGAGCCCGTTGCTGCACATGGCATTGTGGGTAAGAGTACACTTCTTACAGCAGTTGGCTCCACTCCGTGCACACTCCTGTGGGTCAGAGATTGTTTACAGTACATCTGTAGTTCATTAGTGTCAACGTGTTTTGCCTCAAGGCTTTCATGACATCCTGAAGTCACATCACTGACTACACTTCATGCAGCATCTGACACAATGTGAGGAAGTCCTGCGCTATATATAGTACCCAGTAGAGTTCCCAGTTTAGCTTGTTTACTAATTTAAAAGTGTTTCCTATAAGCCAAAATGTATTTTTAATATAAACTGATAATATCTGCAGTTCCATTTGAATTGAAATGTTCTGGACAGATGGGTGAATATGTGACGGGTCCTTTTCATGCCACCTTTCACACTTTGCATATTGTGCGCAGCCTGCTGACAGGATGACAAACATTTTATGCAAAGCCGGTCGTTACTTTAAGTCTTTTCCAACCACGCTTACGGCTGAATGGGTGATTCCTTAAACTCGCTGCAAGCTGCAAGAAATTAGTTTACTGAAATGTACTCACCACTAGTGACCCACAGTCACATTCCTCTCCCAGCTCCACAAATCCATTCCCACACTCTGGTGGGTCTAACAACTAGAGGAAAAAGAAAATATGTAAGGTAACTATAGAGTCCAAGGCCCAATCCCAAAGTCCACTCTCACAGACTCAGACTTTGAAGCAAGTTCTCGGGAAGTCCGTGAGGGCTTAAGGGCTGTCCCGCTGTCAAATCGCCAAGTGTACAAGGGCTCTCTCGCGGACATTTTGAGCCCTTTTTAGACACTTTCGTAATTCTGAATTTCTGCAGACTTTGCCTGAGGGAATTGTCCACAGTTCATAGCGGTATGACGTGAAACACAGGGGTTACACCAAGGGAAGCCCAGAAGCGAGAGAAAAATCCTTGCAAATCCACGTTATAAGAGAAGAAGAAAAATGGTAAACAAACAAGCATCGATGCCAACGCTGATGTTAACATTGTTAGAATTGACATAAAACACATGAAATCGGAGGAAAGCAACCACCTTATTACACACTTAGTTTATTCAACTATTTATTTTAGTTTTTGCTTAATGATGCTGTTTTGACCAACAATAGTGTATTGATTATTGACAAATATATATTGACATTTACCTCTCCTCCACTCTGTAGGGCAAGAGCCTGCAGGACTTAAAAATCAGGCAAAAACATAAAATAAAAAAAGCGTGCAACGTTTTTTCAGCATCGTCAAGGTAACGTAATAAAGTGTCAAAGTGCTGTCCCATTCCCGTTTACAGCATTTTGAGCCCTTGCAGCCTCTTGCACTCAATCACTTTCCAAGTGACGTCAGTAAAGTCTGTGAAGGTTCAGGGCTCAGGGCTAACTCATTTAAAACAATTGAAATTTGGTATTTATACACAGACAATGTCTCTGTTATTCAGGAGATTGTTTTTGACTTTGAAATACCTGTAGGTATGCATTCAAAACTGAAAAGGTCTCTACAGTAAGTAGATTTTCTTTGATTGTTTATCATGTAATAATAAAAAAGTTACGAGTGAACGAGTATCTCTCACCTTGGTGGGCTTGTTGAAGAGACAGCTGCCTCCTCCCTGTTGGAGGAAGCGCAGGTACTCATCTATACTGCAGCGAGAGAACTTCCTGGGCAGGTAGTAACTAAGACAAAAACAAAACACAACACAGAAATCACTCACTGCCACATTTGCTTAGAGAGTTTGCATTGCTCAAAAGTTGCTTTAAAAATTAAGAATAAAATATGATAATCCGTGAACCCAAACTGTTAATAATTTGCCCAAATAAAGAGGAGGACTTTCAAAAACCACATTTTATACATTATTACTTCGTAGACCGCTGGCTGGATAGGAATATGTCCATCTGCGTGTCCACAGATTCCTGTTTTAGTTGAGAATGTCCTAGTTTTAACATATTCCAGGTCACTAATAAATTTATTGTACATTAAGTGCATACCCAGTATCCTCCATGATACAGCCCAGCCATGGGTCTGGACACCTGCAGTCTTCTTAACACACACATACACAAACACATACAAAACATTTCTGTGGTCAAGAACAGGCTATGATGTGACTGTGCACAGCAAAACATTTTTGAGCAACTTTTTAAAACTCTGCTGTGCACTGCTGCGTCCTCACCACCAGAGGGAGCTGTTAGTGTGGCAGAGGAGTTCTCAGTGAAAAATCAAGTCAGTGTTGTATAAATGGTTTACACTACTTTAGTTTGAAAAAGTCATTTTCAAAGGGACATTTTAATAGGACATAACATTTTGAATTTAATCTGAGACAACTTTGCAGAAATAACCAAATATTGCAGTAAGGAATCATTAAAAGAATAAAACAAAACTATAAGTATGAACAGTGGACAACAGTTTTTAAAGTAAAAAGCTTTTTTTGTATGACAAATTGCCTTTTTAGCTACACCTCTACGTTTCTGAATCATGACACAAGCGATTGTCCTTCCACGAATCTTGAAGCTCTCCAACCAGTGTATGTTCGTCTTACCTGCAGCCGGTCGCTCTTTGTTCCTCAGCATGCCAATGTTCTGGCCAAGACTCTGACACAACGTGATGGCCATGGGGCCCACACTGCCAAACTGAAGACACACACATAATCCAGTTAACGACAACAACTGCCTTGAATTACACACTCCTGAGAACAATTAATTTTCAATAACTACACAATTTTTATGAAGCTCATGGAAAAACATCCCCGATTTGTAGCCGGTCTCTCTGATTTAAACAGTGTGAGAGACACAAGTCTCACCTCATTGATGCCTCCACCCCTGGTGAGTGAGCAGATGCCCCCAATGTAGGCTGCCTCGCTGCGGCTGCTCATGAACGTCCTCCCACTGTAAAGACAGGGGGACTGTTACTATAACAGCCGTGAAGTAGAAGAAGAAGAAGCAGAAGAAGAAGGCAGTGGTGGTGAAGGAGAAGGTGAAGAAGCAGAAGAAGAAGGCAGTGGTGGTGAAGGAGAAGGTGAAGAAGCAGAAGAAGGAGAAGGAGAAGGAGGAGGAGGAGGGAATGTGGACGAGGTGGATGACGAGGAAGAGAAGGAAGAGCAGAAGGAGAAGGAGAAAGAGGAGGAGGAAAAGGAAGACGACAAGAAAGGAGGATGAAAAGATGGGAGAGGTAAAGGAGGAGGAGGAAGACAAGAGGAAGAAGGGGAATGTGGAACAAGAGAAGGAGAAGAAGTAAAGGAGGAGGAAGAGGAGAAAAAGATGAAAGAAGAGGAGGAGAAGATGGAAGAGCAATAGGTAAAAGGTGAAGGAGGTGAAGGAGGAGAAACATCCGATTTGTATCCGGTCTCTCTGATTTATACAGTGTGAGGAAGAAGAGGAGGAGAAGGAAAAAGCAGGGGGAGGAGGAAAATGCAAGTAGCACCAAGTTAAATCAGGAGGTTGCACCCACGAGAAGAGGTGAGCAGCGTCGCAGCGTTCCTTGATGCTCTCCTTCCTGTACTTCATGAAGTCGCGCAGGGTGAGCAAGGCGTCATCGCCCACGGAGACCCTGTTTTCAGCAGACCAGGTTTCCATGGCCACCAAGACGATGCGAGTGTTGAGCTGCTCCTTGTAGATCTGGATTCATCAAAAGGAAATCCCGAGCAAGGGTTACGCTACAGAAAATTCATCTTCTATCCTGTTGCCTGGTATTTGCCAATAAACAAGATCCAGGACTGCAGGTTAAACATGCGACCAACAAGTGAATGTAATAAAGATCCGAAAGTCCAGATCAATGAAAATCTGAATGTCTGCTTGGAGAATAATGGTACTCTGAATGGCCTCAAAACGGCTGTAAAATCAAAGAGAAATTCAGGGATAAAATTCTCCAGATGACGCACAGTTTTTGATTTAGGTCCGTTTCTACATGGGAACAGAGTAAGAATAATCTACAAAAAGTGTTTTCTGTTTGTGGGAAAAATTCAGATCTTAAGGGATGGTTGCAACAGTCTTCTTCTAAAGGACAGGGGAGCTGAGATGAGAGGACTCTCATCTGTTTAACTTATGATTTATGTGGAATAATGACAAAGAAAACTGCATCCTTTTAGAAGAACACAACCTCCAAATCCCCAGGTGGGGATTTAGAGGAGGAGAAGAGAGAGGTGGAACTCCAGACACATTACCATCAAGGATAATTTGAAAAAAATGTTGGAGATAATGGAGACCGTTGCATCAGTCTACTTTAGATGTGGAGTGGGAGAGGGAAGACAGCAGTGCCATGGAAACCAGCATCACTGTATGTCCCCAGTCAGTGAAGGGCTTCCCATTCTGATGCCACACTCGTGGGACACGAGCACACTGATTTGCACTTCATTTGGCTGTTTTGAAAGGTAACCACATCCGATCATACATTCACAAAAAGGTCACTTAATTAATTTATTCATTCATTCATACAATCATACATACATACATACATACATACATACAGTACAAACTGGCTCTAACCAGCATCATTAAATAGTACCGGGAAAACACCAGTTTCAACGTCAACAATGAAAAGGCGATTCCGGGACGCTGGCCTTCTAGGCAGAGCTGCAGAGAAACCATTTAATGATGCTGACAGTTGAGGACCTGTAAGGCGTCTATTTCTCAAACTAGACCCTCCTTTGTATTTGTCCGTTTTGCTCAGTTGTGCACCGGGGCCTCCCACTCCTTTTTCTGTTCTGGTTGGAGCCAGTTTGCGCTGTTCTGTACAGGGAGTAGCTTTGTCTGAGATCTTGTGTTTCTTTGCAATTTCTCATATGGAATAGCCTTCATTTCTCAGAACAAGAACAGACTGACGAGTTTCAGAAGAAAGTTTTTTGTTTCTGACCATTAATGATCTTCAACTAGTCTAAAGAAGGCTAGTTATATTGCTTCTTTAATCAGCACAGCAACAGTTTTTATTCTGCGCTACCATTTACATTTATTAATTTAGCTGACGCTTTTATCCAAAGCGACTTACTTAATTGCTATACATGTCAGAGGTCGCACGCCTCTGGAGCAACTAGGGTTAAGTGTCTTGCTCAGGGACACAATGGGAACAGTGGGAGTTGAACCCAGGTCTCCCACACCAAAGGCAAGCAAAAGGGGTTTCTAATCATAAATTAGCTTTTTAAAATGATAAACTTGGATTAGCAAACACAACGTGCCATTAGAACACAGGGCTGATGGTTGCTGATAACGGGCCTCAGTACACCTCTGTAGATATTCCATTACAAATCAACCGTGTCATTTATAACATTAACATGTCCACACTGTGTTTCTGATCAATCTGATGTTAAATTAATGAACAAAAATCATCCAAATTAAAAGCCCCATGATGAGGATACAAGAGATAATAGCAAATATTTACAATTTTATCAGTCAGAGTCACTGGACCTAACAGAAATTCTGATACACAGAACAATACAGTCTGAGACCAACCCTGAGATGGTTAAAAAATAATATCAGACTGTAAAACAGCTTTTATGAATAAGGGATGGCAGCTGTCCCACTCAGGAAAGTTTCATCTGCAGGGAAAAGCTCTGAAATGTGGCAATTGTCCTGAGTAATCTCAAGAGACTTCCTACAATAGATCCTCTATGAAGGGGTGCCATGGCTAAATAAAATACATCATAGGAAGAGGAGGGCTCATCGTCAACTCCTCAACAATATTTCCACTCACCGCATCGGCCATGTTAACCACCGCTTTGGCAAAGTTCTTGGTCTGAGTGGTCGACCGACGGAGCTGCACGAACTGCCAAGAGGAGAAAAATACTGCGTTAGAGCCTTTCATCTTTCTTCCTGTGCTGATTAGAAAGTCTTATCAACAGAGCACCAACATATTAAATCCTCATTTTAATGAGAGTCACGCTCACATCTTCTTATTGCCTTCGTGCAGCAGTTACAGATTTGAAGTCCAAGAAAACACATCAGTGCTTTCACACTTACCAGTTCGTGGTCGTTTACCACCATCAGCTCGATGTACTTGGTCTCAGTCTGGACGGTGCGCTGGCCTCGCCGCACCTGGAGGGGAAAAAAAAACAACAACAAATAAAACCCACACAGCCCGACGTTTCAGTCCACTGTCATAACCACCTTCACACAGGACAAACAGACGCACACAAACTCAGCAGGTGAAACCATTACTCACACTGAGCGCACACACATGCTGATACTGGCGAAACTCTAGTCTTTGTCCTTGAGAGGGCAACTTGGACAGCAACACTCTTTCATTCATTAAGCAGAAAATGCGCTCGGCATCCGAAAAGAAGAATTGCAGCAACTGTGTCCGATTACTTCAGGAGCAAGAAAAAAAAAAACCCTACTAAAGACTCTGAAAAGTTGCCTTTTTCTTGGTAAAATATTCATGACTAAATAAATGACAGTCCAAGCTTAAAAGCGAATATCTTTAGTAATAAAAATATTATTTAGTAAGATTTTAACACTAAAAAAAGGAGAGCAATTCTGCTTAATCAGTACTGTGTAGTAATAATTTGATCTCATTAAACTGATCTGGGGAAATACGCAAACAACCCAAAAACTGTCATGACATTTTGATTTAAATGTTGCAAAATTCTGATACGTGACATTAACCTTTTTCAGCTGAGCCCTGCCTATTTAAAATCAGTGAGAAGAGTGCAGACATAAACAGAAATATCTCAGTTGAAAGCAGCTTTATATTTTAGTAAACATTGACATAGGCTTACCTAAAAACCAAACTGTCAAAACTGATGCAGCAGAGGCAGAGCATTTCTGTCATTAGACCAAAAATGGCTGAAACTTCACACTTTGTGCTTATGATGCAGACTTTCCATTAGAAATGTCTCTTCCAAGTCCAATACAAACTTAATCAAGTGGCCTCACTCGAGTAATTTTTACTTATCGTGGGATTCTATTTTTATTAGCATCAAAGCTGAGATAAGCTATCAGCATGTGTGTACATTTGGCATCATATAACAGACTTCCCCGTAAAATAGTATTCGTGTTTGCATATCTTAACTCTGATGTTGCCCTCATGGTGACACTTGCAGCAACCCATGTGACATGTTGCTGGCCAGGCCATCTGTGAGCGTACATGGAGGTGTGTGTTGAGAAAGAAAGAGACTCAGAGACGGTCTGAAACACTGACTTGTCTTTTTGAGCGCCTCAGGCCTTCTGTAAAGACGGTCTTCTCCTGGTCAGACCAGTCGTCTCCATCCTTCAGCTCGCCGTCTCCACCACTGTGGACGTCTGTCTGCCCCTCGGGCTCTGTGCTGTTCACGGTGCATCCTGGGAAAAACACACACACACACACACACACACACGCAGAGTAAGGAAGAGAGAAAAGTGGCTAGTCATCAGGCCAGGGATGGATGTAACCATGTATTTTAGTCCACTGATCTGTAGGAGAAATCAATATTGCACAGAGTATAACTGGCCAAATGGGAAGGGAGAGAGGGCTGAGGAGGGAGGGAGGGAGGGAGGAACGGCAGGGGTTGGATAACAGGGGGGTGGGGTGAGGGGGTAGTCCAGAGAGGCAGACAAGTGTTAGGACAAAGAGGAGAGGCGGAGAAGAGGCAGCCAAATGAGACATTTAGCAAGGGCAAGGAGGACAGCGGGACAACTTGAGGAGGACACTGTACACTGCAGTGTGTGTGTGTGTGAGAGAGAAAAAAGCAGCCAAAAAGCTGACTTGCATTACAGAACATTTGATTGTTTTAGATCATCCAATGTCAAGGACGAGGCTGAACATGTAGTCTGCAAACAAGTAACGGCAAGCAGCCTCTGGGTTTATCAGGGACAAACTGCATCCTACCGGGTTTCACTAAACTAGGTTTCAACTACAGCACCCACAAACAGGCTATTAATCGCATCTTTTAACAGCAAAACACAGGCCAAATATGTATCACATCACAAAATTTAATCTAAATCAAGTTTGAGATGTCATAAAAGTAAATAACTTGTATTATAGCTGGATTTCTGCAGCAGGTATTGTGTCACTAGACTTAGGATTTAGAAATTAGAGGGCAGACCAGAGATTCTGTGTCCATCAAACTTTTATCATCACACCAGAAGGCCTGAAATGCTTTCTGTTCTGTGGAAAGTAACTGCGAGGGGTTTCTGTGTAAGCTGATGGTCCTACCTGGACAGGGAGGTGGAAAGAGGTCGATGTCCGGCATGCGATACACAATGTGGTCATTCTGCTCCTGAGAGGCGTCAAGAAAAACCATAACAAGGAGTGAGAGACAAAGAGAGAGAGGCGGGACAGTTAAGTCTATTTTTTTCCTCAGAACAACTCAAGGCAACTTTAATTTCCTGAATAGTCTTATTTTCCTGAAGATTTTAACTATTAAGGGTTCACACAAGAGACAGTTTTGGGTTCATTGTTCACGTCTGCCTGAGCAGGAATGAGAATTCCAGACATGAAAATATTAAATTTAAGTACAACTTCACCTCGAGTCAAAAGCAATCCCTACTCAGACCAAAGCAGACAGGGAATCACATCACTATGTCTCTTTGCATTCTCTTTTTTTCTGCAGTGATTTTTAATGGCAGAAAAATAACTACAGCGGATCCACAGGAGAGCCAGATATTGTTGTTCACTATTCCAGGCAGGAGAAGTGAAAAAGTTACATAGGTCAAACAAACAATCTAAATCAAATCAATCAATTTAAACACAAAATAATCTCTATAATAAACAAATGTGGAATAAAAGTTACACTAAAGTAAAATTTCACCTTCATGGCAGACAGCAGCAAGATGAGGTCTGAAGGAAATTTGACATTGCCCTTTAAAGTGCATCAGGCTTTGACCACTCAACCGTGAACATATAGAACAAATCATGGTTATAATCTTAGATTAAATTGCACAAAATGCAGCTCTATATGAGTGATGACACCCCCCTCATGATTTCCAAATGATGCAGCCATCAAATGACAACTTCTCATCCTCAAATTTACTCCACAGCTTTTCTGTGTGAAAAAGTGCTGCCGTGTCCTCTGAGGTAGAGATGAATCAGCGGGAAGGAAAGTGCTCCAATGCATTATTAATCAATCAGTGGGCTGTCATAATGGCAATAACACTGCTAGACACTGTGGTACACTTGAGCTGGGGATAAATACTTTATGAATATGACCCATTTGAGATGGATAGCTGAGGAGAGGGAAGAAGAGTGAGGGAGCTTTAAGAGGAGCAGGGAGGCCATTGATCCATCTCTCCAGTCTATGTAATTGAGCTGTACTTCGATTACTGTGGGCCTTAATGGGGAAAAAAGCTCAGCATCTTCCACACTAAACACTTTCACCCACTCCATTCGGCCAATCTGTTATATGTTTACTTCTTTTTAATATTAGATCTATTCTAAAATCAAATCAAAGTATTTTTGTAATATCTAAAAGGCCTCTTAAACATTTTGTTATTTTATATTTCTTCTCTCTCCCTCCTGTCTCACTTTGATATGAGAGAGGAGAAATGTGGCAGTGGTGGTGGATTGTGTATCAACTCAATACTTTTCATACAGTAACTTAGAGATAGAGTACCACCGTCTGGACTAAAGGTATTGTGTGATATGGAGACAGAAAGAGACAGTGAGACTGTGGACTCACTGTAAAGATTTCAACATATTTTGAACGTTTGTTGCCAGTTTTGCGAGAACTTTTTCACACAACCTTGTTGCTGCCTTCGTTTGATGCCAAGAAACTTGATATGTGTGTGTTTAAAGTCCTGACTCACCTCACCGCTGCCAACAGGTTCAATCCCATAGGAGAAGTTCCCATCAGAAAACATCCCGCTGGAACAAACAAACAAACAAACAAACAACAGCTGCATGTTACAGTATGCCTGGACATGTTTGTGTCGGATGGCAGCCGTATTGTCAACAAATCATTGGTTGCCAACTTCTAGTGGTATCCCCTTCTGTATTTTTAGGTACTTTTTTTTCACACTCACATGAACAAAATGATTCATACCACCTAAATGCAAAATAGCATGAAAGATCTTTATAATTATCAAATATGTTTATATCTTTCAAGGGCATTTCTTCCCCTTTTGATTAGGCCTCTATCATCATGTTTTGTAAAATACATTTTGAAACCTTGCTGTAGTATATGTATTTTATTGTATGTTAAAAGGAATAGTTAGAGTTCACGTCTCTACTGTAAATATGAAGCAGTGGGCAGCCAGTTAGCTTAGCACAAATACCAGAAATAGGGCGAAACAGCTAGCCAAGACATTTCTTGGCTTTCTGTACAGAATAAACAAACCAAATGCAATAGTTTAGTGAGCACTAGACCATGACAGAGCCAGGCTAGGTGTTTCCCTGTTGCCAGTCTTTATACTAAACTAAGCTAAGCAAATCTGAAAAGGATATTTTAGAAAATTTACACTGAGCTTTCAAATGTGATTTAGTGCCTTAGCTATTTTAGTAGTGTTTTACTTTAGGCAAACTTACAGCAAGTATTTGAACATTTGAATTACATACAGACACCAAACGTTGGGTCCTGACTGAGTCTACATTACAGATGAAGTGACCTTTAATCAAAGTATTCGACTCACTGCAGGCCGTGACAGGTGGACAGAGCAGCCCAGGAGCCCGGCAGCCCCCGCACACCCCCATGATAGTAGCAGTGCTCTCCTCCCTGGAAACAAATTGTATATTATACTGAGACACTCATAAAGTAACATCAAATTTCAGAAAATGAAACAGACACTGACTGTGAACCCCTCGCTTCTGCTGATCTCCTGGCCTCCTAAATAAGCACAGGGCAGGTATTTACTGTCAGTCTAGGGCCTACAGCCAACCTGGTGGGTCAACTGAAGGATATCAGTGACTACTGTATGACTCAGTGGCCGGGAAAACCTACACCTACACAGGCTGCAGCGGAGATGAGTTTCACCAAGGAAAAGCTGTGTGCATACAGTGCATGTGTGTGTGTTTGTGAGCGATGGAGAGAGCAATTCGAGTGCAACAAGGCCAAGGGTCAAATGAGAGAAACTTATTGATGGACTATGAAGTTTAAGTAAACAACATGAATTAAATTCAGATTTTTCCTTCAAAATGTGCTAAACTTTCACTTGAAAACCTATTGTTTTGATTTAAAGAGTAAACTTGGCAGCAAACCACATAATAGCAACCATTTCAGTTTTCTGCAGCAAGGTTACTGCAACCTCAAGGTTACAGTGTCTGTAACCAAGGACTCATTCAGGTACTCCAACTTGCATGAAGGATACTGGATCTCAAACAATGACTGTATCCCTACATTATACAAAAACCTGACTATAATGTTTTCTTGTAGAGGTCAATGTATTTTTAAATCTGAAAACAAATGGGTTGTAACTGAAAACTAACCTGTTAGTAGGGCAATTTTTATATTCCAAAACAGGGGGAAGTCAGCTATCTGTAAGATAAATGAATCTCCATATACTACATAGTTAAGGATACACAAATAAAAAAGATTATATTGAGATATGTTAAATTATATGCTTACATGACTCAACCAAAACCTATAGAAGACATTATAAAACAGTTCTGAAAAGCTCAACTATAAAGGTTGACTAGTAAATTCACTTTGACATGTAAAATCTGTGAAGTGCCCCTTTAATATAGGATGAGTGTGCCAGCTGACACTTTCAGATTGGCAGAACTGCTGTAAGGTGTTAGCTGTACACCTGGCTTCCAGATACCTTCACCAGATTATTCATAATCCCCTGAAAGGCTCCAACTGGATGATCATGTTTTGAATATAGTGTTTCCACACTGCCTCTCACGGAGCAGCAATGATCGCATTACGACAATTAGAGAGAAGGCATGCCACTGTCACTCAAGCAGCACGTGCATGTGTTTAACAAAACAAAAATTGTTGAGAAGAAACTAAACTGTGCATGGCAGTTAGAATTACACTCAGGAGTGGATTTTTATATAATAAAGGAGTCTTCATCTAAGTGGATGGAGATTATAGTTATGGGTCTGTGTTTGTAGCTACTTCAGAGAGTGTATATGCATATGCATGAGTGTGTGTGTGTGTGTGTGTGTGTGTCTGTGTGTGTGTGTGTGTGTGAAAGAGAGGGTCAGTTTCAGGTGTTTGTAATGAACCCCTCTAAGTCATGTCTGCCACCTGAGCCTGCGGTTGTCTGGCACGGTCAATAGATCCAAAAGAAAAGAGGCAACGTGGAGCTTCTGTTCTTTATGCATCATCAACCTTTACTCTGAGCTTCAACTTAAACCTGAAAAAACTCTGAGACATCTGTCAAGTCAAGTACGATCTCGCAAAAACATATTTCCCATTACAAATGGACTCATACTGTATTTGCTTCAAGGTGGACTAAATCACACATAGCCAGACAGGTTCCTATTGATGAGAAATCAATGGCTGACTTGGAGGTCTGTCAACTATGGCTCCCTCATCCCACCTCACATCAGTCACACACAGCCTTGAGAGAAAGATGAAGATGAAGTTGAGTCTTTCCATCGGTCAGACATGATGTCTCAGATCTCAGGACACAGTGCTGATTTGCTTTTGATGAAACTTGGGGGAAGGGGTGTTAATGCATTATATTATATATAGTTATAAGTAGAAATACACTAAATCCAAATTAACAAACAACCTAAGTTATAATAAAAACTGGCTAAAATAAAGACTATGACTATAAGACTATGGGTTTATAGCCATATCAGGGCTTTGAGCTAAATGCTAACATCTGCGTGCTAATGTGCTCACAATGACAATGCTAACATGCAAACGTTTAGCAGGTATAATGTTTTCCAAAATCACCATTTTAATGTAGTTTGTTATCATGCTAACATTTGCTAATTAGCAAAAACACATAGCACAGCTGAGGTTGGTGGGAAGCTCATTAGTTTTGAAGGAATTTGACCAAAGTATTAGACAAATAATTTAATAAACAGATATTTTGGTGATGGACCGACATTGGCATCACTAGAGCCATGCTGCTTGTTTGGCTAATAATAAGTAGCAGCTTAATTAAGTCTACTACTTTGAAAATCTTAAGTTCTACATCAAAATGTTATTTCTACATCATCAGTTCTACATCACTTTATTATTTCAGGCATCAGTTCAAAGCTGTGGAACCACATAGAGTCTGACTATTAACTAGAAATAATAAGCACTTAAATTTAGTCCCAGTATAAGAGCTTACTTAGATTCTGGACTTTAATCATTCATACTGAACAGTGAGATAGCCCGCAGCACTTGTCCAGGGCACAATAATAAATAAATAAAAGTTAGGATTACATGGCTAAATGGAGGAAATCAAATTGCCTATTACAGCAGACACACACTGACTTTGAAGGACTGAGTGCGCTTTTCATAGGAGATGCATACGCTTTAAATAATGGTCACTGACATTTAAATAAACCATGTTGTATGAGAAATTGTAGATTGATGGTGAAATATTATCAGGGCTGGGAGGACAGGGACAGGTAAGCAGGACATTATATTAGAAGTGAGTGACTATAGCAATGAAATAAAAAGTGCTTGCAGGCACAAATGGAGGCAAATAAACTGTTACGTCCCACAGAGACGAGAGGATTCAATTTGACATTATAAAATCTAACTGAATTAGAAAAGCTGGAGTTTACGTGATGTCTAGACTTTCTAGCTGAGAGGATCAGAGGAAAGATAGAAAAACAAGAGCAGCTAATGTAAAGTCTAAGGAAGACAAAGTGAGACAAGATAGAACAAACGCATCAGTAAGGAATATTAGACTTCCTCAGTGAGTAAGAGAAGCATGTTAAATCCCAAATGAGTTTTTATTTTCTTTTTCTCTGTGATCTGCCAGGATGCAAGAAGTATCTGACACTCAAAATCTAACTGGGGAAGATGATGGACCTCCTGCCTGATTTGTGTCCCCCGGGCCTGGGGCGGCTGGCAAGGTGTCCCTTATTTATCCACACTGAAGATGGCAACCCTAGTTGTAGGCCCTCGCAGAATCTTTCTCTTTCTGTTGTTTGCAGTGCGCCCTGTAGGTGACTACCAGCTTGGTAAAGTTGTCATCCCCCTAGCGGCTTGGGAATCTGATTGGAGGCCAATTGGGTTGATTCTGGAAACTCTAGAAACTTGCTTTATTGCTTGTTAAAAAGGACTGCAAGAGCTTCTTTGATATTTTCTGCCAAATATATGGAAGCTCGTTTCATGCTAGCTTGGTCACGGCTAGCAGCAGCATCTGGCAGTGGGTGAACAACTCCCATTGTCCCTCGTGCAGTATTACATGTTCACGTTCTACTTTTTGGTGATTTTTTTTGGTAAAAAGGGAAACAGGTAAGGGTAATCTTGCAACAAAAATGGAAAGTCTAGCATTCAAGAAAGCAATTTTAACCAGAAGAACTAAAAAACAAACCAACAAAAAAAAACCTTGTTTGCATTGTATTCATCTCCCCCCAAAGAGTTTTTCACATGATAAAACCTCTATGGCAGCCCAAGACTGAATAACTTAACAGTGAAACTATATAGGGAAAACATTAATATATTTAAGATATATAAACCAGCTCATCTAAATTTTATCCTCATCCCTACTTTAATTACTCTTTTAGTTGTGTGCCATTGAGATTCAATCCGAACGAGCCAGTCACCAGTTCAATGCAATTGCATGGATCCAGAGGGACCAATAAAAAAGTGACACATAAAGGCAGAAGCCTTTTTATTGGCACTTCAATAAAACTAAATAAATCAACATGGAGATGGTGGTCGTAGCGGGGGAAGGGGGCTGCATGCACACACCAGGTTCTTAGTCTTGCATGCACAAAAGGAAACGTCGATATAAGCAATTTGTGCAGTCTATTGTGTAATTTCTCCATAGGTGCATGTAGGTGTTTGCATGTGCATCATAAAATGTGCAGGTACTTACATAAGTTTATACTTCCTGTGGCAGTTCAGACATACAAATATAATACGGTATATAATGTTTACTGATGTCTGCAAACCATTTCATAGTCATAGTATAAATGGTACATCCAAGCCAATAAGATACAACTACTCATCCCAAGAATTAGATACTATATATCATTCAGTCGTAACAACTACATAAACTAAAGATTTTACAATTGATTGATTTAGTTTTCCCCTTCTACTGAATTCTAGACTATTAATCTAACTTCTTCTCTCTATTCTTTATAGACACCTGTATGGACTCTGTAAAACCCGTTCCACATACTATGTAGTTTGCTTTACCTGATGGACAAAATATCTATAGCCTTTGATATTAATCAATTTATTTGTGCAATATTTCTAAAACTTTTGACACAGAGAATAAGGACACTTTATTGAATAAATAAATTGCATTAAAATCCTTTTGTGTATTTTATGTATTTATGTGTGTATTTATCGTTAAAAATGAATACTTCCAACGCAGAACTATCTGTTAGATTAAAGAATTGCCATTCTCACATCATGTGATTACCTATGGTACGCCCCAAGGATCCATTCTTGGGGTACTATTATTTCTAACTTATTATATAAATGACTTGCCAAATGTGTCCAATAGCATCTTCCTGGTTGCCCCTAACATCAGCTCCAACTTCATTATTTTAAGTGGAAAAAGGACATACTGCAAACATGTACAGGTTAGCATGCCAGATGTTTTAAGCCAACAACACCTTTATCAATATTTGGGAATACGGATTCAGTACATTGGTTTATAATATTTTTTCACAAGGATCCTTTAATTTGGTTATTAAAGAATTTTAACCAAGAAATAAATCTGAGTTGGCCATTTTACAGTTAAAAGAACTGTGCTCTTTGGTGGCATCTTACTAATTTATGGAGCTCTTTTTCTCAAAATGACATCTTCCCTCAAGTCTCAGAGAACATATAGTACATACTTCACTCATGTTTTATATTTGAGTTTTCATGTTTTTTGTTACATAATCTACATATATATCTTTGATAATGTGATTATTATTTTATTTTTTTATAACATAGAGAGATAATGAATAAATCCATCTGGGACTTTTTCCTTTCCCTGCACACAACATTCCATATTGTTTAATGTATTTTTGTCATTTGTTTGATTTTATCCCATGCAAATAAATCTCTAACTCAATGATAGTTCCAACATTACACATCTGGTTCCAAAGGTCAGGGCAGAGGGTGGTTGTTAGATTTGGTTAAGTTGGTTCTGGAAATGGACATGATTTTAATTCCCCTCACGACACAACAAAATATACCCGCACTGCTGCTACTGACTGCTGGTACCCATAGCAACCATCTACTGATTGGTCAGGTGGTCTCTGGCAGAGAGTGAAAGAGAGGGAGCGATAGCGAGACAAGCACAGAAAGAGGGGAGGGACAGTGACTGAAATAAAGCAGAGGATACAGACAAAAAGAGACTAGATGGTGGTGAGAGTCAAGCTGTCTGCTTTTATTGCCTGTTTGAGACAGAGTGTAAACAAACTAGATCCACCACCACATCACTATAGGGCGGTTTGCTCGAATGTATAAATGCATGTCAGAGAGGGCAGCATCGACAATTCAATCAAAGTGTAAAACTGCAGCTGTTGGACACATTTCCGAAGACATGATGTGTTGAAGAAACCAAAGTAGGAAGCAAAACACATGAATGAAGGGTAAGATAAATAAGTGCTGCTGTTATTGGTTATTTATTCTGTTCAGTTTCACTCAGAGGGAATACAGCCTTTGGAAACATCTTCTAATACACACTGGACATAAAAGCTACACTCCTGTAGGCACTGGCACAGAATCAATTTTATATCAAATTGGCTGTGATGGAGAACAAGCTCACTGACTTCTAGTAAAGTCTGATAGAAAGGAGCATGCCAACATTTTCTTGTCATGAGTTACATGGGAAGATCAATACCAGTCTCAACTCTGTATAAATATGAAGCTACAACTTCACTTAGCATTAGTGTTAATTTTAAAATTTAGCCTTAGTCCTGTGTCAAATGTCCTTGTTAGTTTTTGTCATATTGAGTCCACTGTATACAATTTTTTTAAAATCAAGTTTTAGTTGACTAAATGTTTGGGTATTTTAGTCTGATTTTAGTCAAAAAAAAAAAAAAAAAAAAAAAAAAAAATCAAGAAAGAAAATCAAAAGTATTTTATTCTAGTTTTAGTCATTAACCATCATTTTAGTCTTTTCTAACTCATTTGTATAATTTTGATTAGCATTTTTGTCAATCTGCTCTAACTAAAATAGAGATGTTTATCATTTTAGTCACATATAGATAAAATGTTCTGTAAAATTTGAATGTTAGCTTTGTTCTCATTTTTATTGCAAAGGAGACATTAACTGGTCTCAATTCCCGGTGGTTAGCCTTGATATGCGCTTCAAGTTCGTAGTGTTTTTTTCAAAAAATCTTGTAACCACATTGCTTGCCGTCCGATATAATTACGCACTCTGTTTTTGTCTGCCTCACTGTATTTGAAATGGGACCAAATATCTAAGTGCCTCCTTTCCTTGCATGTTGTGTACATCACCAGAGTTCACATCCTCCACATTACGGTAATTATTTACTCGTGCACCAGGCGTCAACCCGGTTGGCTACAGCTGAATGAACACTGTTCAAGTGAAAATTTAGAGGGAGAAAATATGGCCTGTAATATTTTGTCTCCTCATTATACTGACAGAAAGATATTTTCAGATATTTTCATCTGCTAGCCTTTTAGTGTGTCTCAATTCGCACCCTTCCATACTTACACTTACTATTTTCAGTTCATTCACACTGAAAAGTATGGCAAAATGCATTGCACTATGGAGTACCCGGAGGGAACGCTCATAAAGTCGAGTGTGGAACGCACACTGACTTGGGGGTCCCTCCCCTTCGCAGACGTAGCGGAAGGGGAGGGACCACCAACTTATTTTCAAACTTGTAAAAATGGTGGCGAAGGAAGCTGCAGCGGTTGTGATCACAAAAGTACATTTATTTTTATTAATATTTAATCAAATTTAATTGAAGTAAGTTCACGCAGTGTACCGCATGTAAGTTTAGTGACGGAAGTCTCCAAATTGAGACAGTCTATTAGAGTCATATTTAGTGTGCACACATGACTGATAATGGTCTTCTCATTTCTTTGAAAAATGTCAAACTATCTCGATAAGATATTCTTACCATATTCTGCAACAGCTGCCCGTTCTCGTCATAGTGACGCTCCACATAGTCTGTAGACAGAAGGTTGCTGGAGAGAAAACAAAAAAATTGAGACGAACAATAATCCTTTTAACATTTAGTTTGAACCTAAATTCCATACTTGCATGAGTCTACATCAACAAATGACTGATTCATAAGTAAAACCAAAATGTGAGTGAAGATTAATTTATTATAAATGTGAAAAGTATTACATAAATGCTCTACAGTACAGCAAAATGTGTGTCAGGTGAGAAGAGGAGGAGGGTATATAAGTATACATTGTCAGTGTTGTTTAGCTCACAGCCAGTGCGTATAATGCCACATACAGGACATACAGTACAATACTGTAGGTGAGTGGGAGCGCAGATGAAGATAGGTAGTAGAAGTGTGCATGCAAGTACGGTCATGTCAGTGACTGCTGTAATAATGTACTGAACATTGTTTTGCACCTGTGTGGTGTGGTTGTGTGAATGCTATGCAGGCATGTGTTGACTTACTGGTTGAGTTCCAGGTCAAGGATGAAGGATGTGCCGTAGGCCTCCACCAGGAAGCTGCTCTGGGCCAGATGAACAGGCTGAGGGAGGGAGGAGAAGTTTGGAGAAGAGAGAGAAGAAAAAAAAAAAACAAACAAACAAAAAAACCCCACAGGAATGAGATATACATTTACAATTTATTAATTTACTATTAACATACTGATTTACGTAGCAACAAAAACTCAAGAGAGAGAGAGAAACTAAAGGTGTCTGTTAATAGTAGTTTATAGGAAAAGTGGACACCAATATTGTTCACTTGTGTCAATTGTTCAGTGTAATCATTAGAAATCAATGGCCTTAATTGAGCAGTTTTCAAGTTTGTTATGTTGTGTCTTGATTCAAACTATACAGTATGCGCTATAGTGAGAGAGTACACGTACACGTACACACACGAGAGTTCCTGGATAGGTCATTGGTTAATGCCACTTGGTACAGGTGATCGTGGGTTCGATTCCCGGTCAGGGCTGGGTGTAACATACCCTGACATACCGATAGGCAAGGTCCTTAATTCTACCAGCCTACCTCAGGCATGAGTGAAACCGCAAATACAAGAGCCATACCAGCCATACTGGAGAAGCCAAGAGAATAAACCGGATGTTCTCCACCGAACCATCCAAAGTGTACTCTCAGTGGCAGGGTAATAACACAAGATCAGATCCACCCAGGGATCTGAACAGTACTGGAAGAACATATGGGAGAAAGAGGCATCCCACAACACCAATGCTCAGTGGCTAGTGGATCTAAGAACAGATCACAGCAATCTCCCAGAACAAGATCCAGTAACCATTACAACGGCAGACATCCAAGAAAGAGTGGCAGGTATGAAGAGCTGGACAGCACCAGGCCCTGACGTGATCCACACCTACTGGCTGAAGAAACTAATTGCACTCCATGAACGCCTGGCAGATCAAATGAACCAACTGCTGATGGATGGGACTCACCCAGAATGGTTAACCCAAGGACGGACAGTCCTGATCATGAAGGATCCCCAGAAGGGAACAATCCCATCCAACTACCGGCCAATAACCTGCCACTGCACAACATGGAAGCTCCTGTCAGGCTTCATAGCGGTTAAGATGAGTAGGCACATGGCTCAATACATGGACAGGGCCCAGAAGGGAATGGGCACTAATACCAGGGGAGCCAAGCACCAGCTACTGGTTGATAGAGCAGTCACTCGAGACTGCAAGACCAGGCAGACCAATCTGGGCACCGCCTGGATTGACTACAAGAAAGTCTACGACTCAATGCCACATACATGGATACTGGAATGCTTGGAAATGTACAAGATCAACAGGACACCAATAGCCTTCATCAAGAACTCAATGGGGCTGTGGAAAACAAGTCTGGAAGCCAACTCAAAGCCAACTGCACAAGTCACCTGTGGGACTTCAAGATCCAGACTGACAAACTGGTAATAGCTAACCAACCAGACATCGTGTTGAACAGCAACAGCTAAGATACTGCGCAGAACCCTCAAACTCCCAGGCCTCTCGTAGAGGACCCGAGCTTGAGGATGACACTTTTTATATATATATATAGATAACGGCTCTCTGAATTATCTGAATAATGCCATCTAATCAACTGTGATCGGATATCAATAATAGCAAATTACTTTACTTTGACAGGGCTGGCAGACTTAGTGCATCTCAGGTCAAGGAAAGAAATGCCACAAGCTTCATTCATTACCAAATCTTAAGCCTGGCTTGCTTATGCTAGCAGGAAGAGGCAGAATTACAGTAGGTGACCTTTCAATTTGGGCTGATCTTTTTCTTAAAATTTGGTCTGGCTGATCTGATCGCATTCTGATCCCACTGCTCTTTGCATGTATTCATACCTGCATTAACATGCATTTTCCTAATCCAGATACAGATTGCATTTTAATGCCAGAGATAAATGGGGTATTAACGATACAATACTTGAGCTATCAGACGTCAATCAAACTGCGATCTTAAAAATCTACTTTCCATTACACTAAACAAGAAACAGCAAAATGTTTTTCCTTGCCACATGTACAGATTAGACAGAAGAAGCAGTAGTCAAATTACAATATGGAAAATGTCGATATGTCTAATTTTTGTGGTATGGTAATGCTAATTTATATCTTGCGGCTTTGTCTGCAAGGAAGGCATAAAGACTTCCAATGATGTGCGGTAGAACAGAAACCAAGCATAAATAAGGGCTTAGATGTCTAAAGCTTACTTTTAGGCTTACTTTTAGATGAATAAACCATGCCTCTCTATTCTCTAATTCATATCCCTGCATTATGTGTTCCCCAGACACCAACTCAAATTAATGAATCACTCATTTGCCAAGTGTTTCATGCTCTCAGAGAGGGACAGAACATGATAAAGAGAGTGGAGGAGGGAAGAAGATTTATGGATGTCAGTATGAAATCATTTAAGTGTGCACAGAGACAGAAGCAACAAAGACTCAGATATTAAAGGGGCGTCCTCCTCTAGTATCCTCTCCCTGAAGGTTAGACAGCCTCATCCATCCCTGAGGCTTTCTGGATAAAACTGGGTGTTGGGGCTCATCAGCTCCGTCTAACCTTACTCGAAGGTGAGTCCCATCCGCATTAGAAGACAGAGCGCTGCGGTGGCTCTCATCCACACTTACTGGCCAGCTGCAAGGCAGATCTCATTAGTATTACCATGCACTCTCTGCAAACCACTTAGTATCAATCTGAACCTCCACTGGGTCCATATGCACAATAAAAAAAAAGCCCACAGCAGTCCCTGTGAGCAGAGATAAGAAAGCTGCACCAGACTGTAAAGATATGTGATTGCATTTTCATTTTAACATCATATCCCAAATATCACATTTTGATAGGTTTGATTAGCTTTTAACAGGATAGGTTGACAATTAAAAAAAAAATTAGTTACTAAAGTCTTGGTATAAAAACAAAATATTTCCTGTATAAGCTTATTGCTGTTGGGAAGAAGCAAGCTAGCTCTGGTGATTTATGTTGGACAGTTATTCTTTGTTGACATTTTAAAAAGGATAAAACATTGACAGGTTATTAAAAACAAAACAGGCTAATTAACCAAAAATTTTAAACCCTGGTTGTTTTAAGAAAGAGATTGACTTTAATCTTAGTTTACAGCTGCACATCCTGTTAAATGAGCATAAGTGTGATCATCTTCAATTTTGCTTTTGAGGTCACGAGAAAGACCATCTCATTGTATCTCTAGTAAAACACACACTGAAAACCTGCATTAAATGACGTATGTGCACTTTTTAAAGTTGAGATGGTTACTTGTTACAAACAACTTACCCATTTACACCAGAGGAGATGCGGAGAAACATTAGCATTCCTTTGTAGTTATATTTCTGGAAGCCAGACAGATGTATTTCCAATATTAATTCTACTTTTAACTCTGGTTTGGTCGCCACCAACTCCTAAGGGAAATATCTATCTCTTGAGTGGCTAAACGTGCAGCTTTGTTCACCAGTTAGTTGCTAACTGTGTCCACCTGCTGCTTGGCAGATACTGTACTGTAGGTTTATCAGAGCCTTTTCACTTAAAACAGCTTCTTCTTGCTAGAAATGGTGAGAGTGAATCAAAACAGTAAAGCTGCGTGTCGCAAAAACAAAACAATAAGCTGAAAGATGATGAAATACTCAGTTTAACTGTTTTGTAATTTTATCCATTTCTATATATAAAAAGTGATTATAGCAACAGCATTTTTTATTTATTATATCCAGCAAAACCACTGATATTTTGATGAAATATTCATCAATAATAAACCCTGTAAGTGATAGTTAAGGTTCTAAGGTGGTTTCAAAGCAAAGTACTGTGGCAAAGGACTACCCCTGCCGACAGGTTGGTTTTACTGCAACCAATCGGAACAGCCCAGCGCACCAAAACAGTACAGTACTTCCTAAATTACCCACTCCACATTTAAAAGAAACATTATGTAGTAATTTTATCTTAAAATAACAGCTGACTTGTAATAGGGTGAATGGCATCATTGCCACTCTGTGTCAAGCTGTGCCAAGTTCTCGAGAACTGCATGTACCTCGCGGGAGGCAACATTCATAAATACTATGAAAAAAGGAGGTGGATGCAAATTGGGGCTATGGAGTCCTGTGCACGAACAATGTTTGTTAAAAGAAAAAGTTAAAAGTTCATTATGTGCAATGTAAGTTCTTTGTAATAAGCTAGCTCGGTATTCTCAGTATGGATATAATGGTAGAGGCTGCAAAGAGACAAAGGAAGACGTCTGAGGAAGCATGGAAGAGAAAAAGAAAGAGACTGAGCAAGAGACCGGACAAGAGTAGCCTAAATATCAGACTGGCTTTTATTTGTTGGCGTGAGCTTTAATTTTGTTGTTTTTTGGCCCTTTGGTCTGAACATCAGTGTTCGATTTCAAAGAGGAAACAGACTGAAAAGTTCACAGTACTTGCAGCACCAGGCACAGATCAGGCTGTTGTTGACAGATTACCTTAAAGCTAAGGCACGTTGGGTGGGTCACATGAGAATCTATATACAGCTAAATACTTTCTATGTCCAATTCACACCAAAGCTTACCATGGCTGCTGGGATTAATTTCCTTTTAAATGTGTAGTTTGTACAGCTATTAGAGGGACTCTGAAAGGACTCTGCCAATTCTACCAACTCTACATCTAAAGCCACTTTCTGAAGTGTGGCAGCACTCAGACTTCTCCAAGGAAAACAAAAAAAAGCAAAGACATAATGAGATGCTGACCACAGAGGGTAGCTCAAGGTCAGACCTGTGTCATATCCACTGACCGACCAGCTGCCGACTGACAGACACTGTTCATAGTGAAGGTAACGAGAGAGCACAGGTAGCGGTGTGAAATATTATCTAATGGACTGAAAGGAGGAGGCAGCTTGGGGGTCACAGGGTGGAGTTGGAGTGACAGACACATGACCTCAAGAGAGACGACAAACAGGGGTGAATCAGGTGATGGGAGCAGATGATGGTTACAGTTTTAGAAATAATCTGTTATGGCACTTGTTTGAATATATAACATCTTTCCTCTCCGTTTTCCTTTTTCAACACATTTATTAAGTTACAGGGTGGGGGGAAAAATTACGTTGGAAAAATGGGAGGCACACTGTACACTTGATATTTGGCTATACTATAGGTCCTTGCTGCACTACAACAGTATGCATCTTTGAAGGATACAGTTAAAGGAATACTAAAACATTGACATTTAATATGGAAGTAACAGCCCAGCATGAATACAAGGGTGTAAAAAGAGTATATTTAATTTTATTCTCAAATCATTCATTAAAATGTTCTTAGAGAAGATGTTGGACAGTTGAATGTTATCGATCATAATCTCATTTTATTTACTGGGGTGGTGATCGCGCAATGGATAAGACACTTAACCCCTAGTTACTCCAGAAGCGTGCGACCTCTGACATGTAAATTGTATGTCCTTTTGGATAAAAGTGTCAGCTTTTGTAAATGTAATGTTTGGAGGAACCCAGCCATTCTTTGATGATAAGACACATGCCTTTGGTGTGAGAGACCCGGGTTCAATTCCCCACTGTGAAACATCCACCAATGTGTCCTTGAGCAAGACACTTAACCCCTCTATATACCCCCTCTGATATATATAGCAATTGTAAGTCGCTTTGGATAAAAGCGTCAGTTAAATGAATAAACGTAATGTAACAATGCTCCCTTAATTGAGGTTTACTCTTCAGTCCTACACATTCTCACAAAGGATGCATTACTAGGGGAGACACTGATCAACTGCTGTAGGCTATATAAACTTTAGAAGTCTAAACCCACCTGCACCCCCGCTGCGTTGCTCTTGACCCGGGTGTCCAGGTGGCTGTGGAGCAGCTCCTCCTGGGAGTGGATCTGTTGCAGCAGCCTCTTGGGCTGAACGACCTCCTCTGCAGGAGGCAGCCTTCCCTCCAAACTCACCCATTCCCTCAGACCTGCAGAGGACACAAGAGGCGGATCAGCGCCCGGGCCTGATGACAGATGAGGCGTATTAGAGCTCTAAATGTATTTTCTGCAGTGGGATTAAACATCTGATGGTGATCTGCTTTGCTGACACCGAGGCAACACGGTCCTTGTTCTCAGAGGGTGCGGGTTAAGTGGAAGAAATAATTGACCAAAACTCTGATGCATCACTGAGCATGGCTTGCCTGTAATTAACTAAATCGTGAGGTAAAAGCAGAGCCTCTTACCTGTCACGGCGCACCGTGCACACACTGCAGCGAACAGCAGGCATCTCACAGGGAGCATGATGCTCACATAGTCCTAGTGATTTCCTCTCGGTGCAGCGCCGTTAAATGAACTGAAAAGAGGCGTGCGCGGAGCTGCGGCGGGAGTGTTGTTGACAGTGAAGAGAAACAGAGCAGCGGGGTTCGCATCTCTCACCTCCCTCTCCGCGCCAGTTAAACGCAAACAAAGGAGGCTCCTCTGCTCGGCTCCAGCAGCATGCTGGGTGGGTGTCGGTGTCACAGAGCTCCGCGGCGCGATCACACACCCTCGCCTTTCGGCCTCAACGTTACTGGGCTCGGTTGGTGCAATAAATGAGGCTGCGCGAAAAGCATGGAAACAAGCAGCACGTGGGGCTTGACTGGCCCACCCACGCTCTTTTAATGAGACCTGATGGGTCCAAAACCCAGGTCCGGGGACCCAAGGGTAACACCTGATAGCTACATCTACATCTAATAAACTGTAAATCATACAATATTGTATTTCTCTCAGCATTAAGATAGATGTTATTCCTTAATGGAAAATAAGTTTCTAATTAATAATGCACGTTCTAAAAGCATTTGATTTGGTGATTTAATCAGCTTTTTTCTTTTTAATAGCCTAATATTTTTTAAGCTTGTTTTGAGGTCACATTTTGCCCTAAGGGCAGGCTATTGTTTTTTTCTCATTTGATGCCTAACTGAAGATCAGTGTTCTGGACCCTAAAAAAAGTAGTCCCGGGATAAAATTTAAGGGTCACAAGATGATTAGGTTACAAAAAGGAATAAAAAAAACTATACTAACCCCAAAATCAAACCTGCTTTTGGCTTTACTGATTTTTGTTCTTTTGAAATACAGGATATTTTTCAGACCTCTAGAAGGGCTAAATCACTCTCTGGCTAAGCTGCTCACAGCTTGTCCACACTGAGGTCATGAGAGGTCAACCACTGTTAAAGGCCCTGAAAACAAATTTCCTTAAATCAGCTTCCTATATTTTGTTTTTCCTCTGTGCTCTTCTCGATAAGGTGGTCGTGTCTCAAATTCAAAAGCACCGTTTCACATACTTTAGTGCACCAATTAGAATTTAACATTTGAATCAGAATCTGATAAGTTAGTGGGTTGAGTTCCCATCAGTCAAATCGCACTGAAAAGGCCGATCAGGTGAGTTTTTGACTGGTAAAATCTTAGAACATTATACCCGAGGATGCTGTTTTCCAAACTATAAAAGTAGACTGTTGCTTATTTTGTCCTGACTATTTTAACAGATTTAAGACAAGCCTTAACCTTTGTGCTGCATTTGGTCCAGTGAAAGAGCATACTTAAAGAACTTAAAGAGCTTGGAGAAATCATGACAACTCCATCTGTCGAGGAAGTCAGACATCAACTCCACACACAAACTTCTGAAATGGGAGCCTGTTGATGGTAGTACTACCAGAACATTTAGAATTTTAGGCTGTGTATCTCACTTGAACTTGAACCCTCCACCCCCCGAACTAGCCTCACAAAACACAATCCCCACATTAATTTAAAAAATCTACATAGGAAACTTTTTAGTGGTTATGTAGTAAGTTAAAGGGTGGGATTGTGTTCTCTTCTTTAGTGACAAGCTACTGCAGTTTTGGCGAGGGCCACTTCTACTAAAGAATCCCTTTCATTCCAACAAATCCGGGTAGTGAAGGGTTACATAACAAGGCTTGGAGATTAGATATCAAATATTGTTTTCGTCAGCTGGGCTGATGAGCCTAACAGGACACATCGACCCACTGTTGCCCTTGCCTCACCCTTCCCTCCCCATTTAGCTCTCCCTTAGCCCACATGCAGAGTCAGTATTTATTAAAGACAGCGGGAAAAATTACCTTCAGCATACAGCAACAGTTTTTGTTTTACCCAAAAAGCAACTTTTTCTAAACTACACCGCAGGAAATGTTAATGGTTAAAAGCATTTATTTAAAAAACACCGTACAAGAATTGACTTTACATTTTCCTAAGAGGACTATTCATCATCCATCAAGTGGTGTTTCTTGCGGCTTTCTGCATTTGTTTTAAAAGTCCATGTAAGATATTCAGGTGCAATTTTTTGACAACGTGGGGCTTTGACTTATGAGGAGCAATGACACGTTTTCAATGTTAGGTGACCCAACACTGCAGAAACTGACAAGTGAGCTGATAAACCTCCCTGTGGCTGCAGCACACTGTGAAGCAGTTGTCTCTCCTTCACAAAGCCAGTTCTTTGGCTCACCTTCAAAAGGCAGGAAAGGCCATTTGACATTCATCGGACAGTTTTCTGTCTCACAGGTTGCGAGAGTCCTACACTCTACCAACGCATCATCAATGCCGGTGCAAGTGGGATCTGATCCAGATGCAGCAGCACTTACAGTAATTGAGTAATGCCCCCTTCAGAAAAGCCTCATTAAATTCTCAATACCGCCACGTGTTCCGGACATAGCTGCTGAAAGACTGCAGTCAGCACGACACACAGAATATTGCTTAGGGGTCCTGTGCACAAGGAGGATTAGGGGTTGAGAGGAAAAATCATAATAGATGCTCTTCAAATTTGTGGGAAGATGCAAGTAACATCTACTACAACAAAATAATTAAAGTAAAATAACAATCTGCATCTCTAAAACAGCTTAATATCACATATTAGTTATTACACTAAGTTTTAAATATTTATCAACTTTCATTGACTTATTTTGATGAGTTTAAGTGCATCCTACTGTTTCTTAGGGTGGGATATGCAGCTACAAAGTCAAAGACTGTTCTCCAGGTGCCTTACATGGCTTCCAGTTTTTGAAAATGGTCTAGAAAATAATCATCAGTGCTGAACTTCAACAATCTGTACTACAGTCCTGGAAAACGCTGAGGGGTCCATTTCTTCCCCACACAGTGAGGTCGTTGGGGTTGACGGCTGAAGGGCGTTGTGTAGACGTGACTCATAGCTGGTGTCGTGCATCCAGGTGCACGGCCTGTGGAGGAGTTCCTTGTCGAGCTCATAGCTCTGCACGGTGGGCGACAGGGGAGCGTCCAAGGCCGGTCCCAGCCGTGACAGCAGGTCACAGTCCCAGTCAGAGTCTGATGATGATGGAGAGAGCGTGGCTAAGTCAGGGATGAGGGCCGACTCGATGCACACTGAGGTGGAGTGGGATAGTGAACGTTGAGAGTCTTGACTGGAAAACGTACTATGAGATTTATTATTGGGGAAGTGAAATGGAGGATCAAAAATCTTTGCTTTTGAGAAGAGTGGCAAAATGTCCAATTGATTTGGCGCCCGAGTGAAATTCTGTGCAGTAGGAACACAAAACGTGGTAAAAGTCTGATTTACACAAAGTGTTTCTACACTGCACGTTGAAGAATCCTTTGGGTAAGGAAAAGACTGTATTATCTGACAAGAGATCTTGTCACATAATAAACAATCCTCAGGTTTTGCCATAATGTCACTTTCTAGTTTTGCAGTGTTATGCCCATGTTTAGTCCAGCTACCACTGTAGCTACATTTAGACGTAATCCTCCTCCTTTTATACTGGCTGTGTTCGGGGCTGGCTGATCTGCAGCGCTTTTTGGGGTTTGGTGCTGTCGCCGACTGTCGAGGGAGAGAACGAGATCTACGTGGATACAGTGCAGAACTCTGCAAACCATTAGTGGGACATATGATCCCACTAAATCCTAAAAGACTTTCCTGGTTTGATCCATTTACTCCTTCTTCATTTGACAAAGCTACAGAAGGAATAAATGGGGTGGAGATGGGAATTGTGACAGCTGGGACAGACTGAGACACACTTACTGCAGTGTCCATTTCACACATGAGTCCTTCCACAGCCTCCTCTGCAGTGTAATGTTGAGGACTGAGGACAGGAGGCTCAGAGTACAGACAGTATGGCTCCATAATATAGGGGGGATAAGGGACTTGTGGGCTTAGGACTGGAGGCAGGAAGTAAGGGTCGGGAGATGGACATGGCCTGTCAGGGGAGGGGGAGACATGTTGAGTATCAGGCTGCTGGCTGACTGGGTCGTAGGGTTGTGGTTCAACATCCAAAACAGGCATGGCTGGACTTGAAGCACGATGATAGCTGCCAGGGAGCAGGCAGTCTGGGTTAGTAATGAAAGGCTGGATGTCAGCAGGTGGAGTGTCTGGTGATGGGTTGGCTGGTCCAGAAGAAAGAGGACCCCTAGTAGGGCTGGAGATGTGCTCAATGAATACTGATCCTTGTGTCTGCAGGGCCTGAACAGCATGCTCCGTCTCAACATCAGTAAGAGGCTCCAGTTCACAGACATCTTGGATGGGCAAAGGAGATGGTGGTCTGTAAGGAGAACAGAGACAATACTTAAAACCCTCTATTTAAACACGGAAATCCCATTGTGGTACACTGAAAAAGCAAATTACAGGAAATCACAACATCAGGATATTGCTAGGTAAAAATAAAAACCCACCGGTTCAGTGTTTCTTCTGACTTTTGAGGTGGATTGGGGTCGAATCCTGGAAGCATCTCTGCCACAAGTTGGTCCACCGCAGTGTAGTTTGAGAGATCCAGCACAAATGCACGGTGCTGATCAGACTGCAAGTGCTGCAAGGGCCAACAAAACCCACAAGTCACAGTTACATACAAGCCAAAAAAATATTTTCCATGCCAATAGTAATAAAGTAATACAAGAGTTCCACCTCCTCCAGATTAGTGAAGGGTTGATGGCAGCATTCACAGTAAGACAGGTCCTTTTTGCGAGGCCGCCAAGGTGTAGGGTTACAGCTGAGTGGCGTTTGAGATTTGTCCTGAATGTTGCTTCCAACCTTTTTCTTCTCCCTAACAAACGACAAACCCCAATTATGATCATTTTTGATTGCAATTTATTTCCTGTTGACTGTGTTCCATCAATGCAACACAGGAAATAAACTTGAACCCAAGCACTGTGTTAGCAAGACAATGGTCTATATCCTTCAAATAATGCCAGTTAAACAAACCTTGTTTTATTTTCTCCTTGGTCAATTTGTACTTCAAACCGAGGAGGAGGAGATTCAAAGGGACTAAATCTGCCCGAGTACGATAAAGTGGGGAAGGTCAAAGACTGCATATGCAGGGGCTTGTATTTCCTGGTTAGAGAACAAAACAACATCATTTAATACACAAAATGTTAATTAAATAAAAATGTTTAAGCATGAAAAAAAAAATACAATGCAATAGACATCTTAAAGCAGATACAATAGAATGATTATTATCATTATTTTATTTTCAAATGGAAAACGCCTTTGCAAAACTGAATGTGAAAATACACATTAAGAATATTCAAATGCTTCAGATGTCTTGGGTTTCATTTGTTCGCAGCAAAGGCCTATGCATTAACCAGAGCACTTCAATTAAATTAAATGAGAGGGCAAATGAAAAGACCTGTTCGCACATAGAGATCCCCTGCAGGAACAGGCAATGGAGCTTGCAAAGCCTCATCGAATAGAAATCGTACCAGCTTGAGCTCTGGCCTCCAGGGGAGCGGCTTCACAAGGGGGGCTTGTCACATTACATGATGGGACTCCTTAACAGGTTCAATTAAGAAAAGCATCTGGGCTGAAATGCAAACCTCCACAACTAGCACCCGGTGGGGTAGGAAAGGCAGATAAAGGGACAGGTCGCTGCCACCCGTTGTTGTTCCACTATCATTAAGCTTAACCTGGGCAGGCCTAAAAACCTTCCCTTTGTATCAAATGACAATGTGAAAATGATGTTTGAATGTGAAAGGGGTCACTTGTATTTACCATCCGAATCTGTAGCGCCACTCGGCTTTCCAGCGAATTTTAGCTCATTGTAAAAAATCTCTCTCTTTCTCTCTCTCTCTCGCTCTCAACATAGTTAGAGATTGGTTGGTGAACGTACAGACAGAAGTTGGTGGAAACAGAGCTAAGAGAGTGAATATTAGACAGGTGGCCAAAACACCAATACAACTGAAAGTTAAATTGTTCCATAACTACTGGATGTATAAATACACAATTGCTTGCTAACAAGTTTGCCATATAAACTGAAAAGGTGATTATATGCCAACCCTGTGTTCACAATTTCAAAGCCCCCATGAGTACAAAATAAATTCGGCAGTCTTTGTTTTGGAAGTGGGGGTTCAAAGAAAGATTTGTGAGGGAGAAAGGACAGGCAGTTTTTATCTTAACCAAGTGTACTGTACTCTTGGATTCCCTTGTCCCTTGCTAGATGAAAAAATAAATAATAAAAACAAACAAAGAGCACTAAATGAGGGACCAAACTCACCTGCTCGAGTCTTCAATTTTAAGATAAGGCGACCTCAAAGCTGCAGCTATAGACCAGGAGAAGTGAGGATGAACAGAAAAACAATTATATTAGACAAAACTTTTACAATCACAGAAATACAGTATTGTTGGAAATTAACAGATTAGCAGCACAAACACAAAAACTAACCTTTGACAACATGAGCACCTTGTTGTTTGGTGTAAGTCCTCTGTATTAAAAAAAAGTAATAAATAAGACGCATTAATATTTTAGAGTAACGGTTGATGTACATCATATCACAGTAATTTCAATAGTTGTATACTTGTATTTTTTTCCTTCATAAACCCTATTCATTTCAGAACCATTCTGATTTCCCCCCAGAATCATTCATAAATGATGTACTCACTTTATTTTTGTAAAACTGATACATTTGGCTATCTGGTGAAAAGACATTCAGCCCAAACATCTTACCTCTGGCTTCTCATGTATCGCACTCAAGCTCTCACGAGTCAACTGTTTCAAATATAAAATGACATCTGATACCACATTAAGGAACAATACAAGACTTTCACACACTGTTCTGTGATTAAGAACATGACATTTCTTTACTAGTTAACAACAAACTTCTTTAGCTTGTATCTGTAGACACAGCAGCATAGAACAAAACACAAACGCTCACATGGCGCCATCTGCTGTGAGCAGAGATTCAATGCACTACAGATGTGAACACATACAAGCCAAATCAAATGTCAAATAATGTTATTATTTTGATGAGGAATTCATCTCTCATGACCATGGTCAAAAGGATACCATCAGCATACAAAATCTTCACTCCCCATGATCGGGCATTGGACAAAACACTGTTCCTCTGCAGTCGTTCCTACAAAACATCATCAGATTCAAGCCAAATAACAAACCACATCAGTCTTCAGTATATCACCAATACCCAGAAACTATAAAATAAAGCCCACAGGTCTGCACAATAAACCATATTTTAGCTGGACTGACTTACATTGTTGCGCATGGCTTTTTCAAGCAGGGCCTTCCCACGGCTGCCACAAACCTGTAGAGAAACAGGACACATAAATTTAATTACAGCTTATATACATTATAAAATCCACTGGGATATTGTGCAAATGAGTTGGTGAATAGTTATATATGTAGCAATTTCCAAATTTCTTATATAAATACATAATTTACACCATTAGTATAATAATAATATTAATTTGTATCAGGGAACTAAATAGTAAGTATCATTATTTGAATTCTACAGCAAGAAATACAATAAGCTATAAATAAATATATACAGGAGGTATTTTCTCACTCATTCAAAAACATTTACTGAAACAGAAGGGGTTCAGCAAATGTCAAAATACATTAATTAGGAAAGAAAATTACAGACCATATATATTAATTTAAAAGAATTAGCTGTTTGGTAAAATTGATTTGACGTCAATTATATTAAACTTTCATCCTTTTGTGACTTTCTATTGCCAAAACTCAGGTTAAATATGTAATAATGTTTATTTTTACACACTTGTTAGCTGTAAAAGATTTTAAAACATGTGTGGGTGATGCTTAGTACCACTGGTCTTGGAGTTGCTTGTTGCTGTTTGTCACTGTCTCGCGTCATTATAGGACGCTGGGTTTCTTCACTCGTCCCCTTTGCCCCTGCTTTGGAATCTGTACACTTCATGTCCTTCAGGCACTCTTGGCTTCCAGTCACAACAAAGCTCACATCCTTGTGAAGGAAACTCTCAACTCCCTTCAGAATAAGAAAAAAAAAACACCTGTCACAGCAGGTAAATGCTCAATCAAAAGCTAATTTGTTAATCAGGATCCACAGGCATACTGCCTTCATCTACACACAAGCTTACCCCTCCTAGAAGATATATGGTCTCCAAAAGCAGAGCTGTTGAGCGTTTCTTCACACTGTCCAGGTAAAAAGTCTTCCCCTCCAGCTTCTTCTGTCCAGGACACAGTGAGCCCAGAAGGCCTTGCTCCTTTGCATACTGCCGGTGCTGCATGATCCTGGTGCAGTAAAGGAGCTTTCAACTTAACAGAAAAACACCAGGACCCTGCTTAAGAGAGAGAAGCACATGTGTTTGTAAATGTTAAATGCATAAGTTAAACATTTGACAGGAAGCATTCTTAAAATAAAATCTCCTATATTAATGGCTATATCTATCTATAAACACATGATGTACGAATACTATTTATTTCTTAAATGTAATAACTTAATTTTAACTTATTTGGACAATGATGTGTGCAAAACTTAATACAAGTTCTAGTGCCTGCATGTTGAAGGTCATCTCGTTTATTGTCAAATGTGAGATTGAGGTAGATTTTAAGTTAGGTCAAAACAACGTTTTGAAAATGTCATGTAGTTTTTGGTTTTACTACCAAACAGCGTAGTACACGCATTATTAACCTAACCACCTTCCTAGTTAGCAAATGTAGCTGTGACTAGTTAGCGTTAGCTGACCTTAGCTAGCTTAGCTTTCCTAGAAATACACAACGCCTGGGCAACAAAACATTTAGCTGGTTCTTAATGAGAATTAATTGTGTGTTAAACCATTTTCAACATCGTCGCGGCAAAAAGAGAGAAGGACTACCTACTTACGTTTTGTTACTGTGCTGAAGAACTAAGTTTCAGAAATTGTTTCTATTGATAAACTAAAAGGTGGCCGAGAAGCAACCGCCGCTTTTTTAAAAACACTGGCGAAGACGTGAACATAACGTCAACGTCACGTCCTGTGAAACGCTGCCTTCACGTGCTTTTCACATCAACAGACCTCTGAGTGTCAGCCCATATGTCCGGAGTAATTGTTTTGCAATTTTGCAATTATGTGAAACGAAATTGAAATTCAGTCGGATTATCAGGCAGCCTCTTACAGTCATCCTCTCCAGCATCAAAGTACTTCTTTCTCAAAGTCAATGAGACGCGCTCTGCTGGAATATTGAGTGGTACATTATATTCTGACAGTAGCCTAAATGCAGCACAAAGGATGTAGCGGCAATATAGAGACCGTCCCCCCATTTTATGGACATAATTTATTTTATATACAAATATATGCTTTTGCAGTTTAGAAAGGGAACAAACACAAACATTTGATCAGGCCTCTGTCATTTTCGTCCAGCTGATCCAACACTTACTAACTCTGCGGTCAGCGACCTACTCCCTCTCCGGGGACCTACAATGGGTTGTGTAGCCAGTAGGCCTACTACCGGCGGGCTGTGAACGGTTCGTGATCGTGACCCTCTGTCTGGAGGAATTTAACGCATAGGTTAATCCATGTACAACAGCTGGGTGCCTGACGCAGCCCCACGCAACTTTCTAAATTCCTCCACCTCACGGAGAAAAGAAAGGTCAGGTCGAAACAGTGTAGAGATACTGCTGCAGCTGTTGCGTGAAGCTGCTTTCACCAATTATCAAAACAAGTTAATAAAGATAAAACGATAATAGCGCCGGGTGCCGTTTCACAACTACGCTCGTTTTATTTTATAAATCCAGCGCACCCATTTCCTTCACAGCTGAGGCTCTCGTTCCTCCATAAAAGGTGTGTTCAGTGTTGCTTTACCTGGTTCTTGGTTCTTGTAAAATATCCACTGTGTCTGCGTCTTCTAACGTAATAGCGATTTATAATTTTCTCACTGCTGGTTTCTGTCACTACATCTCTCGACAAAACACCACGGTTTTATTTCAGCGTTCTGTAACGTAACTTCGTCAACTCGAGTAGTTCACCTGCTCTGCTCCCCTCCACGTACACACACACGCACACAGTGTGCCAGTGACCCATCCATCACCCAAATCTGTCAACTTGGGGGAAACTGTGCTGCTGTTGCACTGTATATGTTGTTTAAAGTTAATAATGTTGGATTATTGTTTCTTATTTCATGGTTTGTATGGGGGTTTGGAGTAATGCATAGGTTTACATAGTAGCCTAGTTTTTAAAAAGAAAGTATTATTTTTCAAAAGTTTTATGTTTCCTAAGGCAATGAGTAATCCTGTTAAATAATTGTGATCTCAATATTGACCAAAATAATTAGCATTTAATTTAATTCATGAAATTTGTTGTGTGAAACTACACCTCTGCCTTCTCTCTGTACAGGCTAATGCTTCATTCAATACATCGTTTTATTTTTTAACTTTTTATTGTGTTAAGAGCGCATTTTGACTTGTTTAGGACTTGAAACTCAAAGTTTAAGACTTGGACTTGCTTGTCCTTGACTTGAGACTTGAATTGGACTTGTACAACGATGGTATGATCCATTCAGACTTACCTCTGAGGCACAGAGATGGTTGAAGAATGAAACATAGGTTGTTCTTTATAAAAGTGACTATCATATGTACTTATCATCCGCAAAACAAAAAGTGTAGCCTAATCATGACAGACTAATAAAGTGAATGATTTGAATTTATACTGCCATGACACCAAACTTGTTAAATGTAAAACAGAGACCACAAGACGAATATGAATTCTTTATTCAAAACATGCCAACAAACCTTTTTGTTTAGAAAAATATTATCCACAAAAACACAGGGACAGTGCAAAGTACTAGCCTTAATGACATTTCAATTTGAACATTTGCAAATAAAAAGATGTATTAATGACAAGGAACTCCTTAGAACAGGCCTCTCATTATTTCTTTATGGCTGGAAAAACCAATCCACATCAAACCTGGTTTAGTGAAAATAAAAAATAAATGTGGTATTATCAGAAACAACAAAACTGTTCAAAGCTTGGCCTCTGGATGGTAATGAAACTAGTCACATAGACAGTAGAACTTAACTAGTAGAAAAAAAAATACTTATTTAACAGTTGCACTTAACCGTGATGCAGAGTTAACAGGAAGCAGCACTTTGACTGTAAAAGTAAGGCACCTTAGGTTACAGTGGAGAGGCCTCTGCATATTTACCGGGAATCAAAGACAGCACCAACATCTTCCTGCAAAAGCTATTTAACAAAATGTACTAAGTGATTATCTTCAATGGATTTCTTACAAGTTGCTATTTACATATTAGTAACAGAATCTTTCTTGCACTGTTAAGTTTTAAGGCAACTTAAACCTGAATACTAATATAACTTTTGTCCAACGAAAATTAGGGTTAGGGTTACAGTCCAACCCAAAGATATTCAGTTTACATTGATATAAAACAGAAAAGCAAATCCGCACATTTTGAGAACAGAAAACAGAATATTTATCAGTTTTGCTTGAAAAAATTACAATAAATTATCAAAATTATTGAAGATTATTTTTCTGTCGTCAACTAATCGATTAATGTTGTCAAAATGTCAAAATGTTGAATTCGAGTCACAATCTGAAATATATCTGCATGAACATGTACCATTTATATCCCTTGGCTCTTTAAGTTTTCAGATCTTGTCTACGCACAAAGTGTTTGATCCTCATTGGACAGCTATCAGCAGACTGGTACAAGGTAGACCCTGACACTAATCATCACATAAAACTATTAATGGTGTGAAAACTACTGAAAAGAATGTAAACCCAGGCCGTGTCCATTTGTTCATACAAGGTATTGCCACACAAAGGTAAATACTGTCTGTGAAGGATTTGCATTGTTTAAAACTAACAAAAACAGAAGTCACCGACTGTACTTCAGATCCACTCAGAACCCTTTATGACTCCATATTTGCTGCTACTACTGCTGCTGCCTCTGTCTGCGTCTGCCTTGCTCGAGGGCTGTTTGGACGCCTGCCGGTGTTTACGTTCACGGTGAAGCTTGCTGTGGTTATTACTCTGGCTCTGTGTCTGGCTGTAGGCCTGACTGTCAGCCTCCAGCCTGTTCTGAAGCTGACGGATGTCCTTATTAACACCTCTGGGGGTATCTGCCATCCCTGCTCTGCACATGTTTTCATCATTACTGGTGTACTGCTGACGCTCCTCTTGGGCAATGTTCACGTGGTTCTGCCGGCATGCCCTCTTGGCATTAGAGATATCTGTGATGGGTAGTGGTTGGTTGTGGTGTCCTGTGGATACCAGAAGAGGCTTGATGCCGATGTTGTACCCGGGTGGGGCTGATGGCGCGTTCCAAGAAAAAGGGTAGCTGCTGTAATCCTCTCCGCTCGATCCTGCATCATTAAGGGCCCCTTGTCTCCGCATCAGCCTGTACAGCTCATCGTCATGGAGCTGCATCCGGCGGGAGCGTACAATCTCGCAGATGGTCCCTATGCCCAGGTGAAGCATCTCCCATATATTGAGTGTCAGACAGAGCAGAGATACTGTGTACATGATGAGGAGAAAGATAGTCTTCTCAGTGGGCCGTGACACAAAGCAGTCCACGCTGTGAGGGCAGGGCAGGTCTGAGCACACGTAGGTGGCGGGCACAGCAAACCCATACAGGGCATACTGTCCACACAAGAAAGCCACCTCCAGCAAGGAGCGGGCCAAGAGCTGAAGGACATAAATCCTCATCAGTCCATCTTCTTTGATACGCTGGCGCCCATCATGGCGCACCTTGACCTTCGCTTGTCCATCACCGCTGTTTTCTTTTGCTGTTCCACCGCCATCACTCTCCCCCTCAGCCATATCATAGATCATGGGGTCTTCCTCCTCATCCTCAGCCTCTTCAATGCCCCTGTGCTGCTTTCTGCCTGGAAGATTCTTGAGTTTCTTCCGTGAAAATCCACTCACTCCTGCACTGCCTCCCTGCTCCTCTGTATGAGCAATCTTGTTGACAGCGTAGCCCAGGTACATGAGCGACGGTGTAGCCACCAGAATGATTTGGAAAACCCAGAAGCGGACGTGTGAGAGTGGAGCGAAGGCGTCGTAGCAGACGTTCTCACAGCCCGGCTGGCCTGTGTTGCAGACAAACTTACTCTGCTCATCGTAATAGATGGACTCACCGCCCACGGCTGTCAGCACAATGCGGAACACGATGAGCACAGTGAGCCAGATCTTGCCCACAAATGTAGAATGGTTGTGGATTTCTTCCAGCAGCCGAGTCAGGAAACTCCAACTCATGGTAGTGGCAGGGAAACTACAGTGAGAGGCAACATACACCTCCTGTTACTCCGCTGTGGAGAGAGCAGAAATGATTAACTCTATGCAAAACTTTAAAGAAAGCATTCACATTAATACTAATTATTAATTTATACCTCCTTACAGTAAAATGCCCCAAACTTAGTAGAAGAAATTACTTTACGGACACTTCCTTCCTTCTTAACAGTGTCAGATATGTGGAGATAAAAACAAAAAAGAGTAAGTAGTAACACACACACTCTCTGTATGCTGTATTCACAAAGTATTATAGCTCAGAGCACTTTGTCTTTCCTACAGTATACATGGCTATCAAATTTTTCTTTACAAAAACAACATGTTTATCCTTGATTCTTTTAATAGCTGTGCCCCAAAGCTCATGTCTAAACACATCCTTGGCATTAGTAAGCAAAGGGAAGAGTAATGACAATGATGGAATGTCTAACCATAATTGCTATTGTTAACCGAAAGTCCCTAATAGACATTTTACATTAGGTCATTACTATGTCTGACCATTCAGATAAACTAAAAACTTTCTCATCTGGTTTAAGAAATAAAATCTTGTGTGTGTCTGTGTTAGAAAAACTCAAATATTAAAAGAGGAATCAGCTAAATTACTTCAGTGTCACATAAGTATTATTAATATCAAGTACTGCAGGAAGACGACATTGGAAACATGAGTCAGAGTTAGTAACTTGGGAAATAAAGTCATGCTAGCAGTTCCTCTACGTACACAACACAACTCCTCTCCCTTCTTTCCACTGGCATTTCCTGCAATAACTCGGCTCTCATGAGATTTCAGAGCGACAACTTTCCTTGAGTGAGACTTCTGTTTCCTGTTAAAAACAAAGGGTGTCACCGGGGTCACTCATTATGTTGTTAGACACCTGGTATAAGAGTCTGTCAGTGGCTAAAAGAAGCACTTTTTGTGGACGTAATTTTGACAGGCAGAACTGCCCCGAAGGAAAATGATGCAGCCACTGCAGCCGGTTTGATGGCTGTTGGTTGAAGCACAGATTCCAAAACATGTTGTACTTACTAGTCATTTCAACACCTAAATATGTGACAATAGCACCCAGTTTTAAATGTGTTTTTCCTTTCACAGTCATTGGTTTTCATAAATAATGTAGACATAGAACAGCATTTTTATAATTAATGGACGGAACAACACAACTACAATATGGACAACTATTAGCTTTAAATGTGGCTCAGCTCCTTACTGACATTTCTTTGTGCTGTAATTAGCTACACAAGGCTGGGGTAAAGAGATGCTCTGAGGTAGTAGCATACTAGATGGCTAGCTAACTGGCTATATAGAGACACACACACACGCACTATTGTCAAAAAAGATGAAAAGCAAAAAATGAAATCACTCTGGTTTGCTTGAAATTTGTATTGTAGAAACTGTTCTTTCCCTCACCTGAATTTAGATGATAAAATCTCTGTCTGTCCTCTGGTGAACTAGACCACCTCATACTGTACCTAACTTTACCCGTTTAACCCCTGCAGACATCCATCTGCCCAAAACCTACTCTGCACACATTTTCACGAGTCACTCATGCAAGAGGAAATCTAAAAGGTTCAGCTCACTTCTATGGGATAGACTGTGTCTGCATGTGTGTTTTCTGTGAGTGTATTAGTTCATGAGTTCACTTCTTAGGATAGTGTATATTGCAGCAACCAAGGCTCCTGCACAGTCGCTTGTAATAACATGCAGTTGACATCCATCTATAGACAGGAGACACTGACTGAGGCAAACAAGGTCCAGTGATACAGTACCTTTGTTTTGGGACTGTCACTGTATGAAGTCAATGTTATGTTAAAAAAACATTTGTTTTACCGTTTAGAGTTTAGGGCATTATTTTGTCCCCCTGTGTGCATGACCACATGAAAAAATAAAACAGGCTTGGCTGTTATTTGTTTTATGACTGAAATGATTAATCAATGGCAAGAAAATTAGGCAGTAATAATTTAAATAATTGTATATTTATGTTAAACTGTTCAAGAAAAAAAGCAATTGCTGGTTCCAGCTTTTTTAAACAAGAGTAATGAAAACAATAATGGACAATGAAAATTACTGTCAATTTGTTGCCCAAATTTGTTTTGATTAATCATTACAAATTGAGATCTGAGAATCTGCCCAACGCACATTTACATACACATTGTGGATATTTTTGTTTTATATATCATTCACCCATTCTGTATTCCCATTTAAATGTTTTCTTTCAACATCGTCTTCAATATTGCTAAACACATAAACACATGACTCTCCTGGATAATACAACAATGATGCCTGATAGGCTATACCAGTGATTTTCAAATGTTGTTTGTCTGGTGACAAGTGCAAAGACAATTTTACACATGCATATACAGGGCTCAACACAATTTTATTGATGCCAAGTCACTGAAAATTTATATCACTGACACTTTGTTTATAATAGGCAAATTGAGCCAGTGTGACATTGTATCCAATAACAAGAAATAAATAAATAAACTCCCATGAAACAAAGTCCAGCTGCTGTAAACATGCTTCCTCATGTCTCTGTCAAGAAAACAAAGGTTGTGACTGTCTCATTAAGAGTCACATGCCCTCTAAAACTGCACATCTGGCCATGTTGTGTAATGTACTATGTAGTAGCCCAGCAGCACAGCTATCACCACCCAAACACAAGTCTCCTCCGTCACTGCCCACTTTCAGCTCAGCTCATCAGCTCAACAAATCATACTGCTACACAGTAATGGAGTAAAGCAACTTTAATTGCAAGCCATAAAATCATACATTTTAGTTCTTAACAAGCCATCCAATCAATTCTTTGATATTTTGATTCCCCGTAATGTATGTATTTTGTGCCACAACCGTGGAGGTTATATACTTCTGCCAAATGCATTTTTTAAAAGCCTAAGACTCATTTTCAACATTACTTCCAACTTTACTCACCAACCTAGCTGACACCATTAGGTAGGGTCCAGGCAACAATCCCCCAACTTTACCATACTTATTCTGAAGGGGAAAAGAAGCCTCACCCTCAACAAATGGAATAATAAGTTGAACACATGTCTATGAAGATTCTCAGTCATCCAGGTCATAGTTATCCAACGAAGGTTAAAATCAAGGGCAACTAGACTTGGTTGAAATCAACCAAGTTCAGTTGCCCTTGATTTTAACCTTCGTTGGATAAGTTGAACACATGTTAAGATGATTACCTTTCAGTTTTTGTTGCCAGATTATTCTGATAAACAAACACACCATTCTCTTGACAAACATATATACACAAAACCAGAGCCTGCTGTCAACTCTTTTGTGTGAAACCACTGAATGTAACTGTATGTGAACAAAAAATAAACCCCACAGATATGTCTCTACATAAAACCTCCATTCATATTCATTGCAAAACAAAAGAAACCTGCCTAGTCTCAAAATGTAGCAACAGCTCCAACAAGTTGCTAGTGCCACATTGAATGCCCGAAGGTGTTTCAGTGCATTTTTCCCCAGATGTCTCCCAGCCCCAGACCAACAGCCTCCAGCTTCCTACAGTGCCAGTAAAAGAACTATTTGCCAGCCTTGTACATGCCTATCTAAGAAGGCTTCAAGCTGTGAACGCGAAGGTCTGTGGTTTCCTTCAAAGCATTTCAAGTGATGCTCCACCCAAAATCTATAATTTGAGTTTAAAACACCACTATTAACTTCAGTGGCAACTGTAAAAAGGTTGTAGTTTGCTGACACCACACTTTCTTTTTTAAAGCATATTTTGGGGGGCATTTTTTTGATTAGAGACATTCTACATGCTAGAAAGCTGACGAGGAAAAAACGGAAATGAGGTGGGAATGAAACGGTCCCTGATTGGACTGGTTTCAAACCAGGTTTGGTGTAATCAATATGGCCAGCACCTTAAATGCAACACCTACCATGTCGTACAAGCAGAAGAAAATGGCATTTTGTGCTGATGCAGGGACACACATCAATCTACATTGACAGTGCCAGTATGTAGGCTTGTTTATAAAAAAAATGGTGTGAGCGTTTAGACATACATCTGTGTGTTGCCCTTACTATACATAAATAGGAGCACAGCTTAGTATCAGTTTGCTACGACTTCACCTTTGTGGTAAAAACTAGCAGATCTGAGTCTTGTGATTTGCCTCTTGAGGAAGTAGCAAATTTAATGTTGGGCCTGGGACCCAATCACTCAAAGACAACTGTGCTCCAGACCAACAAACAAGCTGAAGGCAGGATTGTCGGGCTAGACAATGTGCATTAATGAAGACCGAATCGAAAATAAAACAGGCAGATAATCACCACGTTACATACATCATGGCATACTTATTTAAATAAAAAAAATCTCACAGGAAATGCTACAATGAGTGTAATTACCCAAACTTTGGCTTCAGCATCTCCCATCACTGTATATCCAGACACATGGAGCCCACAGGGTGCAGGGCCCATCTACTCAAAGATGTCAAACCACACACAGAAGATGCAGTATAACATAATATGATTTAGACTCAAGCCTCTAAGCATGAAGAGCTTATCTGACATGCTGAAGAAGGCCATACAAGTATGCCATGCTTGCATAAGAAATCAACTATCCAGGTAAAAAGAGCAGTAAACACCCAGCATTAGAATTAGTGCCTTTATCTCCTTGAGTAGTAATTAGTACTTTTCAATGAGAAGCCTATTTTGTCTATACCTTCACATTTCACCATATTTTATTTTACTATTGTGCCTCCTCTGCAATTTCCTGTAATATTAGTGTAAATAGCTAAATCTTTTTGGGACTATAAATAAGCATATCTGGACGTACTAACACTTATTTTACATTAACCGGCACCAGCTACTCCCCTCCTTCTTCTCGACTACTACAATTAACAAAAATTAATAAAAATATATATATTAAAACACTTTCAATCATCATTCTATGTATTTTGCATATTGAAGTGAGTCTTATTACCTCTTTTTGTTTTATCCTTCGTATCCTTCTCGTTTTCACGGCCAGAATTCAGGGATATTTCAAACCCCATGTGCCTGCAAAGAAAACAGAGATAACGCAACAAACATCTGTTTAATCAAATTTCTCAGTTTTTATATTTGACAGGAGAATTGTTAATTAGCAGATGTTTGGTGATTTATAATAGCACAGGTATGATCATTTTTTTGTTCAAGTTTTAACACATAAAGCTTTGACTCTAATGTTAGTTTGAAATCTAAAATGCTTTTCATTGTAGAAGAGAAACTGAACATTTAAGTTTAACCCTGTATGTTCTTCCGTTCACATCACAAAACTCATTTAGTGCTGAAAAAATAACATAAATATAAAGTTTGCACATCTTCTTCAAATCAAAGATGCCAAATAGAAAAGCATGCCACTGACCCAGATAAATGAAATAACATGTTGTGCTGTACTTGTTCCCGATGAAGCTTAAAGAACTTTAGCCAGCTGTATGAATTGTTGATTAAATGAACAGCAAATTAATTGCCAGCAATGGATTTAGATTATTTAACATAGGTAGTTTATTCTACACAATTCTTCTTTGTGTCATTGTTAACTTTGCTAGCTAATGTTAGCTAATTGAATGAGGTATCTTTGGGTTTTGGACTGCTGGTTGGAAAGAAAGAGCTAACGTTAACGTCATCTAAGTTGGGCTCCAGAAAATTATGATGGCGCTTTTAATTTTTTTCTGACATTTTATAGACTAAATGATTAATAAACACAACATACGTTCAACCCCCTAGACCTTTAAAACCACAAACGGGGGTCAGCAGCATCATTTTGGATGTTAGCAACGTTAACGTTGAGCAAAACGTTGTGGGTTTTTTTTATTTTAACCTCGACGAAAATATGTATTAATAATGTTTATGAATGCCTGTCAGTTATTATCAAGTACATTTGTTATGTTACGGTAATTTAAAATGTCTGTAAAACATAATAGACAAAGTTAATTCGCAGTTAAGTAAGTTAACTGACCCTGTTAGCAAACATTAGTAACATTATCTTTAACTGAACTAACGTTAGCTAAATCAGCTAATAAACCTACAAACCTAACCTTAGTTAAAATTAATCCTAGTTAACCTGGAAAACAGGCAAATCGTATGGTATAATCTTTGAGTAAGTTTTCTTCAAACACGCCTTGACAATGAACAGTAGACCGACATATATAAACCACAGCATCCTCACCTTTTCAGACGCACATCTGGCGCCGCTCCGCTCGAGAAAGACGGATCAACGTTCACAACTCAACCGGAAAGATACGGTACTTCTGTGCTGATGCCGAATTACACCAAAAAGTATGATATTGACGTTCACTCACAAAAATGTAGTCAAAGTTTAAAGTGACGGAAATTCTTACTAATTTGAGTGTTAAATTGACTTTTTATCCCGGAGACTGGAATTGGAGAGGGAGAGGGCTTGATTGTATGAGGGAAGGAAGACAAACGGGCTGGTGCCAAGCAAGGAGGGGCTTGTGTGTGTGTGTGTGTGTGAGAGAGAGAGAAAGAGAGAGAGGGAGGCATCAGGAGGCATTTTCCTTATTAACATTGTTATAAAAGGCAATTTTTTTTAAGGAAAACTATTTATATCATGATCAAATGCATGCAATCTATGACCTCTAATCAATGGCACACCTGCATTTGTTTCTCACTGCAACCCTGACTGCATACTTCACCTTTTGGATCTGCTGTTGAATGCCAAAGAAGTCTTGATGATGTGTAGGGGAGGGGTTCTCAAAGTGGGGTCCGGGGAACCCAAGGGGTCCTTGAGGTGGTTCCAGGGGGTCCCCAGCAAAAAAGGGGAATACTTTATTTTTGTTATAATTCTATCCATACATAGGACAGTGACTGAATGTATGAATATTTTGGTCATGGGTTTCATATATTTTCTGTAAAAAAAGAAATATAAAAGAAAAATCCTATCAGATAGGGGACCCTGGGACAAAATCTTATCAAACGGGGGTCCATGGTCTAATTTGTGTTAGTTTAGGGGTCCCTGATGTGAAAAAGTTTGAGAACCACTGGTGTAGGAAATACCAGTTCTACTGCTGTGTATAAACATTGCACAGCCACAGTCTTCTGTAGCCACATATTTTCTAAGGTTATGACCTATTTCCTTTGACCTATGACCTAGTCTTTGTCTATCTGTCATTATGGACGATTATCTAGTGACAAATGAGGACTTTGTCTTTAAATGGCAGATTTATCTACTCCAGATAGGGCACACACACAGGTGCTGCTAAATCAACAATGCACAGAGTGGGTTTATTATTAGCTTAGTCAAAAATGTGTTGTTAATCATGTCGATGCTCCTACATCTTTTTGAGTAGAATGCTGAGGTTTATTTCAAAGTTTCCTCCATTTGCCTCTACTTCTGGCTGCACAAACGGTAGAAAGAGTTGGTCATGAGTCAGGGGCAAAGACCAGAGTTGTCACACAGCACATATATTTACCACACTGTTGTCTTCAGACAGAGTCTGAGACTGAACAGACACCAATAGTTTGTTTCATCTTCTTCCATCAGGCTTTGGATACAAATCGTGGGCCAGTAAATTGTGTTTTGTCAAGAGCTTTTTGCCTTCTACTATATCAAGTCCTCAACAAGCTGCCTTAAAGGGGCACCCCATGAATTTTACTCATAAAGGTCAGTTTACTCGTCATGGAGAATACTATTCAGCCTGTAAAAACTGCTGTATAATGTCATCTGTAGTTCTGGTGGGAGCTTTAAAGTCCCTGATGATATGAAGAGCCTGTGTACAAACAGGGAGTGTGAAGTTTAAAAAGAGTATGGCAGATAACAGGCACTGAGGCTCTAATGGAAGATGCTATCTAGTTGCCTTTTGGGAATTAAAAGATCCAGTGTTTTTTGATCCAGACCTTAAGCGTTTGAGGAAAAGGAAAGTGCTCTGACTCCATCATTTTGTCTTCTAAGTTCCGGTCTACACCAGACATGAAAATGTGTTAACATCTGCTGCTTGTGACCACCTTACACCAAATATCTGACCTGTTTCATAATCTAAAGTAAAGCATGAAGGAAGAAAATAAGAGACTTTCTTCTGAAGGAATCTGACAAACGTCAGCTGGTCACATTACTGATATAACCTTCTGTGGCATGAATTTTTATTTTTGAGGGAAAATATATATTTAGGGGTTAGCCTGTGTGGACGGGTATTTCCGGGGATCTGTATGTGTGTTTGTGTGAGTTATTGTTTGTTATTAGTGTTTCTCTTCTCCTATTTTCTATTCTGTGTCAAAGCTCAGGAAGCAGTTACTGGTTTATGTGAAACAGAGGTGGACATCACATTTCCAGCTTTTGGTGTAACTGTGCACCATAGTACTTTGCATTGCCCCTTCTTTTCAGCCATTATCATCCAGTGTGCTGTGGCATCCAGGCGCACATAAGTGACTGGAATTGGAGCAGCGGGTCTTTTCTCCTCTTCTCCTCATATTTACTAGCAGTTGTGGAACTGGGACGACCTTTCTGCACTTCAGCGATATATGACTTGAAGGAATAAAGCTTTGTTTATCTTTCTCATGCCATTGCCTTCACACTCTCTCTGGTTCTCACAAATAAACCCGTCAGTACCACTTCTTTCATTTGATTTTGTTCTGATACAATGTTATCAGTGAGTCAAGCAGATCCACCCCACCCATATTCTTGTTGGATTCTTTTACCACAGCAGGGCAGGGGACTTTGGTGGTCATCTTTTGCTTGCGATCCTACCTCCCACTTGCTCCAACAGCTCAGGGGGTTCTACAACTCTCCCTGTATAGATTTCAAAGTTGAGTGAGACACCATCAGAGCCAGCCAAGATGAGTATTTTGTAGTCCCAAGTCTTTGGTTTTGCTGGCAGGTATTGATTCAGTCTTTTTCTTCCCTTAAATGGGACCATCTGCTTATCAATAGCCAGCTTTTCGTCCATTGGGATTTATGTCAGTTTTGCTTAGATGAGTGACCAATGGTCAGATCTTGTGGAGTGGATCATTATTTTTCTCTTGTCTCTCTTGATTGTTACTAATACAATATTTCCTCACCCAAAACACAGGGTCAGAGTGGAGACTTTTTTGGTTAGTTACACTATTACACACAGTCCACGTTTCCACTACTATGGTCTTATTATTTGGTATTAGTATTCCAAATTATATTATCTATAAAAGGGATCCTTTCTGAAGAATTTAAAAAATATGTTAATTACTTGCATTTACATTTTACCCATTTGGCCAAGTAAAATGTAAATATAAGTTATTAACATAATTCTTGATTTTTTAATCTTCTTACTGAAAAGTTAGCATCGGCTGTGTCAATCATTTAGGACTTGACTTTTTACATACATTTACTATAGTCCAGCAATAGCATTAGTGAAAATTAAAAGACAACAATAAAACAAAGGATATCTCTGTGTCTGCTGCTTCAATTTTGACACTTTTTAAAATCTGTCTGTTGCAAGTCCCTTAACTTCATGTAAGTGCAGTACTAAGTTGCTGGAGTACCCATTTGATAACACCATGGATTGCTTTTGCATTACATTTATTTGTGATCATTTTAAACTACATAATTCAATTTGCATGCCCCACAAGATACAGTTTTCTGTTATATCAGAAACTGCATGGCCTCAGTTCAGTTTCCTGAACTGCTACATCTTCAGCAGATAACTCATGAATAGAATGAAAGCCTTTCACAATGCAGACAGGCTTATTTTGTGACATTGAACATCCTCAAGGACATGCAGATACAATTCAAGCATAGGTTTTTTTTCCTGTTTCTGATGACCAATCTTTATCTCCACCGATGTTCATCTCAAGGACATAGACGAACTTCAACTCAGGCAGCCCACGCTTCCAACTCCTTTCCGTCTCTATGTGTTGCTAACTGACTGTTTCAAGCTATTAGCTTGACTTTTGTCTGGCGTTGTATTCTTAAACTATCAGCAGAAGAATCAAATGCAGAGGAGTGGAAACACTTACAAACGTAATCAGCCTGATAGCGTTTTGGCAGAGGAAGTCCCCATCCTAATTTAGAGTGACCTCTTACAAGGCCCAAGTCCCTTAACTGAGTTATCTTTCACCTCGGAAGGAGTAATTGAATGGAGAAAAATCAATGAGGGTATCCATAAAAGCAATCATCGGACTGCACTACCAATTTAAAGCATTTTAACAGTTGAATGTGTTCTGTTATTGGTGGGGGGATGGGCTGTATCAGCTGGCATGTGGATATGAAAGGGAGGTACAACAGGAGGCAGCGAGGCTGTCATTGACGAGTTTGAGAACCTCAAATACGATTTGTCACCATTCTCCACAGTTTGACGTCAATTGGGTTTTCAATCCATTCACTTACCTGTGGAGGTCACTGAAAACGGAGTTGGACAGCAAGTTATCTTTTGCCTATTTAATCACAGACACAGCATGTACACTTTCCCTAACAACGTCAGCCTCAATATGACCTAAATTGAAGGATCAATTCTGGTAGGATCGATTGAGCTGAGAGTTGCAAATCTCCAGAGCTAACAGAGAGGTTTTCCAAAGAGCGAGGGCTAAATTAAATTGGAAAAAGAAGGCAACGCATAAGTAACAAAAGCAAAGTAAGAATTGGCTACAAGTGTGACTGTACAGTCAGCATTTGCTGGTGATGTTATCATTAGGGGTCCTGGACTGACAACAGAAAATATAATGGTAGACAACAACAATGACATGAAATCACCCGAGGGATGGAGTGACAGAATAAATCAGAGAGAAGGAATAAGATGTGGAGGTGAACAATGTTGGAAAGATTATACACGATGCAAGGACAGGCATGTGGAATGTGTTTATTTGATCTGACAGAAGTCGAACTACAGAGACTGAAGGCAGTGTAGGGGAAGAGATAAAACAGGGGTTAAAAGCAGAAACAAGGTTAAGGCAGGAGAAATGGACACAAAAACGATTGCATTCTGTACAAGCTGAATCAACAAATTACTTGGCTGACTTCAGCAGCATCTCAAACTCACATGCTGATGGTGACATGCAGCACGCACAAACACCACGTCACCCCCATCACCACAGCCTTGAGCCTTTGCTGTCATTTTCTCTGAGAGGCCTTTCATGAATTCACATCGGCACTACTGTTTACGCCGAAGGAATCCTCATTCTGTTGTTGTCACATGGGTTTTCTCATTAATCCAGTGCAACACAACTACCCCGTTAGTTTGGTATATTGTTAGAACTGACAAAAGTCTGTTACTCACAGGAGACTCCCGAGCAGTTTTGATAGGGATACGTTGTTGACGTGGTGCCATCTTCTGGTCAAGAGATGTGTGCAGTAGTTCTGTGGTGGCTACCAACTTCTTTACCTCTCAAATTTTGCAACCCTTTGTCACAAGTAATGATCGTATTGTGGACATGAGCTATTAACAGTTCATTTCAAGGGCTTTTAGATTCCCCAAGAGCTAAAAGTATATCCTTTCACTTTCATTTGCTTGAGTCTGTCTACTCAGTACTGAATTGTTTGCTGAAATACTTTGGATTTCCCCTTTCATCTGCAGTCCCAGGTTGATGTTACCCACTAAAAGAAACAAACAACACATTTAAGTGGTACAAGTGCATTACTAGGAAAAACTATTGTCTGTTGGTAAAAGGTATGTAGTTAATGGGACTCAATGTTAATTAATAAAATGTTTAAAGCGTGGCTGAAATACTACATTTAGCATTGCTAACCTATACCATCGTCTAACTTACTATGTACAGTTAAAAAAAGGATTAAAATCAATGCAGCAGTTCTCTAACTAAAACCACGACAATTGTGAGGCATAAAAGTAGTTTATTTGGATAGTGAGAAGGTTCAGGAAGGATCGGATGTGTTGAGATGGGAAGGATGAAGGGGTAGAGAAGATTAGATTAGTGAGAGAGAGAGAGAGAGAGGCTTAATCTTGTTCCTGAACCTTAGTTATAATAACTGCATACCAAGTTCTTTTTACTCCACAGATTCTTTTTTCTTGTCAAAACATGGCTCTTACATTGCCCACAATGCTTGAGCGACATCACTTCAGGCAATTTATCAGACTTTGCGTAGATCCCCTTTAATGTAGCCACCCGCCTCCTTTCTACACCCTTTGCACTCTACTCCGGTCACTATCATGGCCATGATTGTGGCACGTGATATATATTCATACTCATCTCAAACTTCTTCTCATCTCATCACAGCTCAGTGGTGCTGTCTGACTCTCTCTCCTCTGACCCTGCCACCTCCACTCTTCTGTCTACACTCTCTTCCACTGTCCTCTAACCCTGGCCTTCTCTCTTCACTGTCTGATGTCGTGCAAGTTGAGAAAGTGGTTTAGATGACTCCTCTCACTCAGGGTCTCTTCTGTCCTCCTTTCACGTCTTCTGCCTCCGTTGCCAAATCAACATGTCACCTACTTTGAGAGGACACACTGTCCGTTCCCCTAAATCACTTCCCCATTCTCTTCTAATTTCTTCGGCACCGACTTGACATTGTCTCTCCCAAAACATTAACTTAAAAGCACAGACATCTACAAATACATACCAGTATTACTCCATTTGTTTCCTTCCAAAATGATTGGCACAAACTGGCTCAGGGATGGTCCTTTCAACTGAGAGTTAAATAAAACTCTTCTTTTTTATGACATCAGGCTCCTTTAAACTCAGCTTCAACTGACACATCTAAAACTATTTTTAAGATTACACTGACCCTTTCCCACAACACAGTTTTGATATTGAAACGACTGCTGGCAAAACAATCACATCTACTGTATCTTTGTATGATATCACATAATGTGCTTGATTAGAAACGATTAATCAGTTGGGCTATAAAATGTCAAAAAACTGTGAGAAATATCCATCTCAGTATCTACAGTGATCTAAAACAGTGAAAAAACAATTGAAAAGCAACTAGGGATTGTTTTTTTTGTATTTGCCTGAAGAAATTATTTAAATAACTGGTTGTCGACTGACTTATCTCAATTCATTACAGGTCTAATATATATTTCTCATATAAAATATCTGGTTATTAGTATTTTAAAAATACATCTTTTAAAATATTAAAATATGGCCAGTTGTCAAGTGAATGTAACCTTTCAAATTTCTATTTTTATAGTTTTTTATAAAAGAAAATATATCTTTATTTTATATTCAGGTTTTTATGCTCATCTAAAGTGCTAAAAATGCAAATTTCTGTGAAAGCTGGGCAAAACTGATGTAGATCATGTGATATGATTGAAATCTCACACAGCTATTAAATGAAGGTGAGATTATTTAGTCAATATGATTCTACAAAACCAGCTGATAAATTATGATGAGCCTAGTTGATACCTAAGATACTAGATTGTATTAGTTTACAGGTAATGGCAGTGAAGCACTCAACAGAAACAGGTTAATTGGATAATGGCTTTATATTCCTGTTACACTGATGCATTACACAAATAATTCATATTTTGATTAAACACACACACACACATTCCCAAAATACAGCATACCACAACAAATGAAAAAAAGAGCATATTAGATGAGCAGACTCCTAACAAGACATTTTATTTGGTTATTGTGAAGTCATAATACCATTTTAAAGTTTCATTAAAAACACTATAGTTTGGTGATGTGGGGTCAATGCACATCCCTGAAAATGTAAAATGTCCAACTTTCCTTTCCATTTAACCTTAAATATCTTTATATCATATCAAGTAAACAGCATTTAATTATTGCACAAAACTCCATGGAAGTTTTACAGGTACACTGACAGTTAAAGTGAATTAAAATACCCTACCATTAGCATCAGAAGGAGCAGAACTCACAGAATGGTAGTCTCCTAATCACAAAGCATTAATGGATTAGGTTTTGAACTTAAAGGATTCCAGGATCAAACTCCAGCTGCGATGATTACATCTTGTAAACATCTATACTTTTGTAACGAACCTTTTGTTCTTAGAGCAGCAAATCTGAAAGTGCGTTTTTATAAACATGTATTATTACGTTAGCTTTTAACACTTTCTTCTCTACTCCCTGAGAAACTAAAATACTGGTTTAAAAGAAATTTCCAGCACTTCTACAGCATAATGTTATTTTTTAAGGCTAGAAGAATTTCATCAATTAACAAACGTATTATTTATCTGTTTTTACTGCTTTTCACCAGCACCCAAACTTTCTTACTGTTAACTGTAATTGAATGAAGAAGATCTACAGTAGGCTATATGGATATGAATTCCTTTTTTGAAATATCTAAAATACAAAATTATACACTTAATTATTCTCTGACCTAAAGTTACTAAACAAGACATCAGTCAGTGTTTACTTGTGTGCATACCATAGATTGCAAAAATCAATAAATGTAGCCACTAATGTTCCATTAGTATCAGAATTTCGACAGCTTATCGTAAGCAGAATGGAAAAACAAAAGGTTTTCACTTACAAGACATAACAATTTCCTGAATTTAAACAGAATATTAATGTTCCTTTTAAATATATTTTTTGTCTCAGTCATGGATTTAGTGAGGCAAAATGAGGTTACATGTTGAGTTAATTATACAAATATACTAAAGAAGCTGAAGCCCTCATCATCATTCACTCACAACACTGTAGTTTACTGGGATCAAACATAAAGAAGGTATTCGACTGTTCAGATAATAAATATCTTCCTCAACCTAAACAGAGCCTTTTATCAATACTAATATTCACTGGGAGTTTTAATGAGGTACAAGTGCAGTGAGTGCTAGCTAATAACTATATATATAATATAATTGGTACTTTGCATTACACTTTTTTTCATTGTTTCAGAGTCACAGGGTATAATGTTGGGCCAAAGTGCAGGCATGTGGCTACAGCGTTCCCTTTGGATCTCATGCTGGTGTAGATTACCATTGTATAATCAAGAGCTAGATTAGGTATCAGTAGTGAGTGGAGGAGAGAGCACAGGTACTGGGAAAGAATATCTGTCACCATATACCTGTTCTACGCTGTCCTTGTGCCTGCCTGACACCACGTGTGCTCTTTTTGTCACAGGTAGTGCTTTAACATCTTATCCTACTTATGTGTCCGTCATTGAGGCCTTGACTGCAATGTTTTAAAAAGACGCCTGTCTTGAAGAAACCCCCTAGGGTGGAATAGTAAGCTGTTGTTCTTGGTCAGACACCTGTTTACTGGTTACCACTTATTATTCATTCTCTCGTTCTCTATTTCAGAGCTGTTCATACTGTTCATATAGTCTATACTGTATACCAAATCCACCTACCTCAAATTCATAATATCCACACATAATACTTATTTATTCCAGCATCCTTTGCACTATGCTCAATCCTACTGTGTACATGTGTACATGTATGTGCACATGTATATCTCATCCACCCCCGACATGTACATAATAATAATAATAATAATAATAATAATAATTCCCCGCGACCCAATCCCGGATAAGTGGATGAAGATGGATGGATGGATGGATGGTAATAATAATTTACTCCTGCATCCTTTGCACTCTTGTCTCTCACTATTGTCTCAATCTGTCTATATTGTTTTTGTTTATAGTGTGTATATATGTATATATCTGTTCTCTATATTGTAGCCTGTGTCTGATTTTATTATTGTATTATTGTATAAGTAAGCACATCATGAGCAATGTACAATCCAGAGTCAAATTCCTTGTATGTGTACACATACCTGGCAATAAAAGCTGATTCTGATTCTGTTCTGGTCACTACAATCTTTCTTACAGTACATGTGACACAAATGTTCAAGGTTGCTTGAAAATGTACGTTACATTGAGAAATTCATGTAAAGTAAATTACATTCACATTGAAGAGGATGTTGCGTTAAATGAGCCAACTGCATTGGATTTAGCTCACTACAGAACTCACTAGACATAACTATGGTTAAGCGCATGGTCATACTCGAAAACCAGAACATCATCAATACTGCATGTCTCCATTATTGATCAATATAATCTTGACCTGTGAGCTTGTTTATTTTGCATTCCAATGGGAGTCAACTTCTAATGCTGCATACACACTTAAAAACTGTCAGTTAAAATGGAAATAGGCTTTTATATCAGGTCGGCATTAAAGGATTGTTCGACAGTTTGGGAAATACGCTTATTTGCTAGCGTTAGATACCACTCTCACGTCTGTACTGTAAATATGCTGCCAGTTATCTTAGCTTAGCACTAAGACTGAATAAAGATAAGCAGAAACAGCTAGCCTGGCTCTGTCCAAATATAAAAAAGCTGCCTTTCAGCACCTCTAGAGCTCACTAATCAACATATTATATCTTATGTCTTTAAAATACAAAAACCAAGGTTTTCACCTACCTAAAATGAGGTAAAAAATGATAATTTTCCTTTTTATGGTGGGTTATGTACCAGACTGTTTCTTAGCAGTGACTTCTGCACTGAATTGCACCAACTATGTATTTAAGTTCTCCTTTAAATTAGTCTGTAAAGTCGATGCTAGAGGCTTGGTAACTACTAGTTAGTAACTGAATCAGCTACTAAAATTGGTTGCACTATGATTGCTTAGGGCACAACCTAACTAGCTTGGATGTAAAGTCATATCTAAAAGGTGCAGATGCACTGGATCCATTGACTTGACATCCGTCAACGTATTCATTTTTTATGGAGAGCAGGAGTGGACTGTCTCTGAATTTGCATAAATGCGACTCGCTCTCAACTCAAAAAACTAATTCAAACTGTAAAACCAGGCAGTGTTGAAACAGTATTGTTATATTAATAGTATAGTAATGCATAAATCACAACTTAGTAATAATTTATGCTATAACTAGACTACATTTGAACTTACACACAGCTGGTTCAACAGGCGGCTGGAGTCTCCAGCGGTTGGCTGCTCCCAACTAAGAAAAAGTCCGGCACCCCCCAATAAAACCGTAATTTCTACCTCAGTCTGTATGGGTTAAACAAAAAGGAGAAATAATAGGTAGTTTTTTTTGTGGATATCTTTGGACAGAGCCAGACTTGCTGTGGCCCCCATTACCAGTCTTTATGCTGAGCTAAGCTAACCTTGTGGCTCCAACTACATATTAACTAGAGAGACATCACAGTGGCATTGATTTTCTTATCTTACTCTTCACAAGACAGCTAATAAGTGTATTTCCAAAAATGTCAAACCATTCCTTTAAATTCTCTTAGGATAAAGGATTATCTTTGCCTGACCAGTGCATACTTTACCTTAAACAGGTAAAGAGAGTCTTTCAACCCATATTCTGTACTCTCAAAATGAGTTGTTACCATCAGGCAGACGATACAGAGCTCAGTGGTGTAAAGTGAATTGGTTTAAGAAATCCTTTTTGCCCGTATGAGTTTTGAATTTTAAATTAATTTAAACAGTAGCCTTAAAATAAGTAGATGTTAAGGAGGCTGTACTGCAGTACAAAACCACAAACTGATTGATGGCTCACGGTGTGAATTTCTGTATTTCTACGTTTGTAATATGTCTATTGTATTTCTGTGCACTGTTTAATGTCTTCTGTTTGCTGGTGTTGTGTGTCCATATATGTTGACGAGTCTCTATCGATCTATCTAAAAACAGTGTGGCTGGGGTAAAATCATGCATATCGTGCAGCTCACCAGGAATGGGGTTGGTGCAACTTCGCTATATTTGCCCCCGTCTTTCTCTCACTCTGCCACTCACCACACACACACACACACACACACACACACACCTCATCTCTCCTCCATTATTTTCTTCAGGCAGTCCACTATGTCCTCGCCACTGACCCAAGGAACTATGTTTGCCTTGAACTTGGCCGCCTGGGACTCTTGCATCTCCAGCAGCAGCCTCTGCATGGGGAAGTCCCTCCTCGGGAAGGCTGTGTCCCGGGGCCCCAGGGCCAGAGAAGGACAGATATCATTGGCCCCATCTCCGATATAGAATACCTTCTGGAAGGGAGCACCTCCACGCTCCTTTCGCCGGCCCGCCAGATACTCCCGAAGGATCACCTGCTTGCACATGTTGTCAGGACAATGGGAGCACGAGTGGGAGTGGAAAGGGAGCAGCACAAGCCGGCCAGTTGCATCAAAACTGGCCGGGTTTGTAAAGATTTTCCGGAAAAGGTGGCGTACCCCAGCACGCTCCAGCCACGTCTCAATGAAGTACATGTTCGCGTCGGAGACAACCGCCAGCTCAAAGTCCTGCTGGTGGCTCTGCAGATACTGGAGGAGGTTCAGGAGGCCAGGTGTGGGTGGGATCTTCTCCACCGCTGAACGGATGGAGTCCCCAGACACGCCCTGCTCTGCCATGTAAGCCAAGACCTTCTGCATGTGTTCGTTGTAGTGCCCCTCCCTGTAGCTGTTTTTCAGCCAGTCAGGAAGCTGTTTGGCTGGTAGAGCACGCACCACAGCGTCATCACTGTTCTCATTGATGATGGTCTCATCAAAGTCGAACAACACCAAGAAACGCTGTTGCTGTGGCGTTGAATTGGTTAGGTTCAATGATGCTGTCATCTTTGATGTGTGGAGAAAATGGCAAGTGGTCCCTCTCTAAGAAAAGGACATAGGGGAATGAAAAAATGTCAGCATGTTTTTTGTCTTTGTCAAGGACAAGAGATTCAGAGGAGCACTCTTATTGCAGCCTACTCTAAAAATGTTAATGCAGGATGCCAGTTTGACATCACACTGTGTAAGGGGTTCAATTAAACTGCAGCAACTGCACTCAGGAAACATCAAAATGTATAAATACTCTTAATTAGGCCATAAGCTGTAGGGGAAACATATGTTTACAAGAGGAAAGGAGGGGAGCAGAGTTTAAATGAAACAAAAGGAACACAAACAGGATGTTCATCATCACACATGCTCATTTTTGGGAAATCAAATAGTCTTTGTTTAAATCACAGCAGTCACCTCTGATACTGGACACGTAGTCAGACACTTCCTAATCTCATCACAGTTCTTCAGACAGACATTCCTTCATTCCTGTAAGATTGAGGGAACAAAACTCACTCAGACTATTTATACATGTCAGATCTAGCTCTATTTAAATAGCTGATATACTGTTTATGTTGCACAATTCTATCATTGTTGCATGCATGCCATAACTTGAGTGAAGAGAGAGAGCCGTACAGCATACATTTACCAAAAATGCTACAAATATGATTGGTAATGTGACAAACCAGTAATGGTGAGAGAGATGTGAGAGTGGTTAAAAAGTAAATCTACTGTACAATTACTATAATGTTGTAATTACATGGTATGCTATTTTATACTTAATACTTTTTGACATCTGTTTTACTATATAAAAATATTATGGCATAAAATTTGTTATTTTGGGGTAAACTAATTTGTAAACTAGAAAACAGAAATAAAAATCATACTGCAATGCCTGCACTTCGGCTGCACTCCAGCCAATTTTATGAAGTCTTGAAAAAGGGAAGAACAGGTTTAGACAGGACAGGATTGTCAGCCTTTTTGTTTCCCCTGCGTTTTATCTATAAACCCCTGTTGAAACACAAGAACAGGTTTTGTTTGTAGATAATTGTATATTCAGATTTTAAGTCTGTGACAATAGTTAATAGAGACATTAATTTGCACCTTAAATAACTCAGTCTAGCAAAGAGTCTTCACTTTCTGTAGTTACTGCTCTCTCCTTTTGTAAAGCAGGCCTATATAGTTATAGATATATAGACTTCACATACAAAACACATGACTGTCCTATAAATAACATGCGTTGTGATAGATTACACTAGCAGAATAACTTGTTCAAATTAACTCCACCTGCTATGACATTTAAATGCTATGTGCACATCAGTTAGTGAGCAAAAATTAAACAATGGTATAATAACGTTCTGCATAATAATAACTCTGCTGTAGATGCTTAAGTACACTTTGTTGATTCACTTTAACTTTACATTGCGTCTCTACTTATTGTTAAGGGACTGAGTACTTCTTCCGCCACTGGGTGTATGAGGCTGACAAACCCCTTATATAACTAAGACATATATATATATATATATATATATATATATATATAGTACAAAATTGCAGATATTTACTGATTCATATTAATATTAATAATAATAACATGCAATGTAATAATAATTGAAAAAGAACAAGGACTACATGCCCTGAAATGTTTAAGATTTTAATATAAGGTCATATGCCAGAATAGCCACACCAAGTTTTTGATGTGATGGGTTATTTGCACAACCCCATATTAAATATATACACACACAAAGTGTATAAATACAGACCACAGTAGTAATGGAGTTATGGAGAGTGAAACTTGATATGATTAATGCGACCAAAACCACTTTGGGCCAAAAGAATACACAGCATCAAACAAATAATTGTCCTTCTTTACATAAAGAGTTTAGCTCTTACATTATGTTTAAATATAATAATAATAATTTATTTATTTTTAAATTATTAATATTATTATTTAATTATTATATATTATTACACCAAAATGTTTTTCCACCTGCCTTACGTCATTAACACAGAAGAAAAAACAATTTAGATCAGACTTAGAAAACGGATCACCAGAATTGATTTTCTCACTTGCCTTTCAGGGCTACCGTAGTAATAACATAAGACCAGTTGGTTTGGTGCTCAGTATTCTAATGTCCTGCAATCTGCAGGTTGGCTGCATCGACAGCATAGTGCCAAGTGAGCATAGCACTCAATAGCACATGTTTACACACTAAGCTAGGCTATCTAATTTTAACCCTGGAGCGCTATTTCTGTATGAGAGGTTACCGCTGAAAGTCATTAGCGCGGCTCTGTCAGGAATCGTTAGGCTGACCGGGTGTGTCCGAGCGGCAAAGGTTCAAAGTCAAATTCAAACCGTGAAATTATACAAAGACAAAAAAACGACAGAAAAACAAAGCCTGTGCGGAATAAGACGAAAAATCAGGCCTACCGGCGGTGGGCATGCAGGCAGGGATGGTAGGCGAGGTGACCGGCTCCGCCGACCGCATCCCAGTGACGCGGTAAGGCTTTTTAAAGGAGACTCCCCCCAAGGCACAGAGGGTATTCCCTTTTAAAGCCACTTTGTCAAGTCAGCCAGCGTGAACACAGAACTTCCGCCAAAACCTGTCAAATTAAAAGTCCCAAGAGAGTAACATTCCTATGATTGACGTTTTAGACATGGCCAGTGGTGGAAGAAGTACTTTTACTTAGCCTAAGTAAAGTAACAATAAAGCTCAAAATAACATAGTAAAAATAATACAAATAAAAGTCCTGCATTCAAAATTTAAAAAGTAACTTCATGTACTATTGCACCCAGCAGACACAAGTGTCATTGCTAGTTTCCAGTCATTGCAGTTACAATTTTCATGCCCAGTGCCCAGGTTGTGTAGGTAGCAAATGTAGGGTACTTGCCCCCATGGGAGTGGTGGTCTTAAAATTAGGTGTGGTCCATTGTTAGTGCATTGCTATCTTGTGGCAACAGAAAGCGATTGTGTCACTGACCAACAAACTTTGTCTAAAGACAGAGCTAGCTTCATTTAAAGAAATGTGTATTTGAAATATTATTATATATAATAATATAACATAAAAGTGAGCGGAGGAGATTTGGTTTTGCAATCTGAGCGAGAGCTGTCCAAGAAGTGAGGGGAGACAAGATGAGGTGAAACCTGATTTGCTCTTGATGATTTCCTAAGAGAATGAGAAGCACCGGACATGTCTGATGTGTGACCCGGGCCAGGAGACACCCATCCAAGACATTAGAATTCAATGGGGGAGCCAGAGGTTCAACAGTTATTTCTGCCTGGGAAACAAGACTGTCATCCTTGAAAGTTTCACCAGTCAAGCTCGTCACCAGTAGTTTTTCTAGTGGTCAGCAGGGGGCAATTCCACTGGTGGTGAAAAGAAGTCAGATTGTATGTAAGTTTATGAGTACATTACCCGACTTCTCACCTGATTTATTACCTCAGTAAACACTTTCATAATGATCCAGTGTAGGTTAAAACCAAGGGCAGCTGGACTTGGTTGAAAACACCTGAAGATGTTTTGCCTCTCATCCAAGAAGCTTCTTCAGTTCTGACTGACTGCTAGACAGAGGACGGTAGTAACGAGTTACATTTGCTCTGTTACATGTACTCAAGCAACTTTTTTGAGTCAATTGTACTTGTCAGATTAGTTTTAATGCATCATAAAAGCATTACCTTTACTCCGCTACATTTGGAACCGATCCAAATGTAGTGGAGTAAAGGAAATGATTATTATTATTATTTATTTATTCAAGTCAAGTCAAGCATCCACGTAATTTCTAAGTATTGTCTTAGCCCTCCTCCTCTGTTTAGCAATGGCCTCTCTGGTGTAAATGGCCTGTTTCACTCCTCTTTTGAACCATCTGTCCTCCTGGTCTAAAATATGTACAACAGGTCTGACAGGTTCTTCACCCATCTGTCCTCTATTTTGTGCAGTGTAGAATTATCTAGAATTCTCCAGGTAAGTTTTTACCTGGAGGCAAAAGAAAGATGATTGCACACTGTGAAGAACCTGTCAGACAGGGAACTTATCCAACCAGAGCAAGACGTTCTGTCCAGTATTAAACTTCACCATCACTCCATAGCAGCTCAGTAGTTGTCTTTATCACGGCAACAGATCTAGCCACAAGGAAAAACAACTCAACAGAAACAGAAGCAGCTTAGGCTGAAAGTATTGGCATCCCAACGCAAAGGCACCCCCTTCCAACCTCACCATCCAGAAAAAGAAGGCTATGACAACACTGAGCAAAACATTCCTATCCTTCCTCCTGATAAAGGATTATGCACGGTAGTATGAACACAATGGACTGCCATGCCTGAACACAATTTCAAGTACAACGGGATATACGAAAGACAGAAGTATGACTGTGCAATGTGCTCACCAGTACCCCCTATTGTGGGCAACATCTACATGGAAGAAGTAGAAAGCAGAACCATGAACGCCTTAAGAGAAAAAGGACTGAGACAGATATGAACGACCCATAGATCAAACCCATCAATTTTGTGGAAGAGGATTTCAGCAACAACAGTTTGGTCTTCTTGGACTGTGCATTACACATTAAGAAGACAGGCGCCTGCAAATTGGAGTATACAGGAAACCCCCACAAAGACACTATAATTTACTAGCACAAGCTAGGTATAATTAGAACCCTGCACCACTGTGTTGACAACATACCAACAACTGCCCAAGCCCAAGAGAATGAGCACACCTGAAGAGGGCAGTCACAGCCTGTGGATATTCAAACTGGACCATTGTAAAAACAACCACAAGATCCAGGAAGAACACCAACAATATAGGTGATAAGAAAAAAAAGAGTAAATGCAACGCCATGATTCCATGTGTGTCTGGAGTGTTACACTGTGGAAGAGACACGTGTTTTAGTTCTGTATGTCACTTTGCCGTGTGGTGGAATGTCCGTCTAAAAATAAATTGAGTCATTTCTGTTGGCCTAATTCAGCTGCAGCTACAAGTCTAATACTCTTTGGCAGACAGCCAAGGGTAATCCACTAATTTCCCAACCGTGTGTTAAGTATCTGCTGTACAAAGGGCTGGACAACCTCTTAGTAAGATAAGTGACATGAGTTACATACTATGCTGATAGAGAAAGGGGATAACAAGCATTATGCTATTACTGAATCAGAACATCGCAGCCTCTCAGCTCATGTTATGTTCAGTACCCCTCATCTTTTATGGCTTTTGATTGGACTGCAGAGGACTTGTATGTGAGTGCTTCTTATAATGTACAACTTTTTGTCTGCCTGCATCTTAATTTAAAAGGTAACTCTAGCCGCCATCATGTTGATCACACAGGTATTGGAGGCAGAGCACCCATTAATGTTTCAGGAGTACCAGCTGGGAGACTTTCCACTGACCATGGCTCCGCCCCTTTTGAGTTGTACACAGAAAGGGGTGGTGATGGGGTGGTGATGGGGGGGTGGATAAGACACAAACCCTTTGGTGTGAGACACCCGGGTTCGAATCCACTAAGACACCAATGTGTATCTGAGCTAGACAATTAATGCCTAGTCGCTCCAGAGGTGTGTGACCTCTGAGATATATAGCAATTGTAAGTCGCTTTGGATAAAAATGTAAATGAAACTATAGACTGTATATAAAAAGGCTGAAATTGATGTTTGAGTCACATGTACGGTACTTTACATGTATGCTGTGGAAGTACACTGTTGCAATGTATTACAATCTACTTTTGACCTTTGCACATAGTGTTTGCAATACTACAGACTTTAAATAAGGATATTAATTTATCTTGTGACAATCTTTCCAAATGCAAGAAAACTGAGTTGCATTTATGATCATCTAATTCTAAACTGCACTTTATCAATGTGATCCTTTGTAGAATAGCAATCTGAAATGGCACCTATAATAACAAAAAATGTTTTCTGTTTTGAAAAGTGCTAAAAAGAGAAATAGTTAACCCTGGATTTCTTAGGCGTTTATGGCATTTAAATTGTCCTTCTTAAAAAAAGTCAACAAACACTAACATGTTCAGACAAAAATACTGGGCCTCGTTCCTCAAACGTGGATAACAGAGTGTAATAGTGTAATATCACAATTCAATTTTCCTAATGAAAGAGTTAGAGTCAGTGAAAGAGGCCTGAGGGAGGGTGAGGGCGTAGGATGAACGACTGACAAAATTAATCCTGTTAATGTAGTAGTTTTATATGTGTTTATTTATCTAATTTTTAAATTCTCTCTTTTTGTTCTTCTAGTTTTCTTCCCTTAGTTTGTTCTCTAGTTTTCTAGCATGAGGATTGCTCTTTATTTACCTCACCCATTGATGCATTCAAGATTTTATGCCGCTGTTATGTTTTATGTTCTAATGTGGACTGTATCCAATAATAACCTGCAATAAAAATATAAAAAACAACAACATATAAGCCTACAACAGTATAAAAGTTTTTACACTAAAAAAGAACCAAATCAAAAGTAGTTTCAGAAACTGAGCAAAAAGTTATAAACTCAACTAAAAGATTTTGAATTCCTTTTAATTTGACATTGATATGAGAATCTGTCATTTGGACACTAAAACTGATTTAATTAATGTAACACCAATAACAACGCCGGAAGATATGTAAAAAGAGATCCAGATGCCCCCAAATATTTTGCCCCAGTTCATGCTGGGTGGGTTCTCAACACACCTACTTCATGACATCTGTTACAAATCAATCAGCCTCATCCATGATGAATATATCAACCCTCAAAATGTGTTCAAATAACCAAATTAGCTGCGTGAGAATTTACAAATAAATGTTGGGTTAGCTGAAAACATGTTTGAAAAACAGAGCACGGGTCACCAAATTCCACATCAGTCACCCATGATCACGGGAACTTCCTCACATGTTTTGGTTTCTTGGACAGAAGAACAGGAAGCTGAATCAGAGATGCTTGACCTAAGCAGACATGTTGAAATCAGATGTGAAGCCAAAGAGCCTCCATTTTCTCAGAATAGGCCAGACCTAGTTCTTATGTACTGACAGTGGCAACACAGACACTGTTATATATACAAAACCTAAATAAAAGGGTGTACATCGCCTTTCACCCGATGTCAACTGGGATTGGCTCCAGCCCCCAGCGACCCTGTACACAGGATAAGTGGTTGACGATGGATGGATGGTTGGATGGACAATGTAAGGCCAATAACCTGCAATCCAAACCAGTTTTATTAACAGGTCAAAAGATAATGTTGATAGCTAGTTGTGTTGGTAAAATGGTAACAAACTAAGTGATGTTTAGTAAATGATTTATAACTTGCAAAAACACTGGCATGGTCCATTAGTTTGTTGAGCAGCTGTCAGTGTCTCCTCAAACATTATCAGATGAGGACCCCTGCTGGCTGCCAAACAAAGAATTATAAAATATACTACAAATGGTACATTTAAATGTAACTAACTACAGTATGGTCACACCTTTGGTTTGTTTTCTTGGTTTCGTTTAGGTTGATTAGACTAAACCCAGTCTTAGGCGTAAATTTAAAGGAATAGTTTGGGCATTTGAAGTGTTTTTGGCTACCCAGGGATGCAGAGCAATGGGCAGAGGCAGCAGAAAAACATATTTTAGCCACATATAAAAGGCCCACCTAAAACTAAAAAAAATCAGTTTAAGTGTCGGACAGTTTCTTTGTACTAACATGTAACTTTTGTATTCCTACACATAAGACCAAATGTGCTGTGCACCGTTTCTGCTGCCCCATCCACATCAGGCCATTGATCTGCTTCCCTACCAACTGGGGTCAAGCTGGTGGCCATTTACTGCAGGTACCTCACAGCCTTACTACAAAATACCCAAACTATCCCTTTAACAGGTCCCTTTTATCAGTTTAGTAATTCACAAGCTTAGAGGAACATTGTGAGGAACACTTTATTAACATACAGGTTGAGTGCCATAACACAAAAGGCATAAAAGTGTGTAGGGTATAAAAATGAAAAAGGCAGTTGTTCCATCACCATCATGAATATAATAACACATTAAATCTTTAAGTAACAGCACAAAGACTAGTCATAATCAGATTTATAATGTTGCAAATTATGGTTATTGTACATATGTTTAGCGTGAATGGGGGATAAAGTGTGCTTGAATAAGCTCAGAATGTTCTGAGAGCAGAATGGGCTGTGATTGTTTTGAATGGTGTTAACATGGCTTAAGGTTTTCTTTTTACGTGAAGGACTCTGACCCCATTAAAAAAAATGTAATGTCTTATTTTGATGTATAAAACATTTGTCCAACTGAGGAGGTTCATTTGAAATTAGTATGGAATTCTATTCAGCTTTTTGTGTCTGTAAACGAGCTTATTTCATGATGTTTTACATTTGACAAGGCTACAGTACATTTTGTTCATAGGGAACATTGTAGAAAGTATTTAGTATTATTTTGTCAAAGGCACAATTCTTCACCGACCACTAGATGTCCCTGGCTGCATGAATACTGTATCAGTTTACTGCTGTCAGATCATTATGAGAAACATGACACTTCTCACATTTTAGACAACCATTTTTGAAGGTCAGTGGTTACAAAGCACAATGTAGTATTGTTGCTATGTTCTCTGGAAGTCACTGCAATCTGCAAATCTTTTAGCATTACAGACATATTTGCAAAGAAGAATTGGCAGGCTCCAATATGTTTTTACATGTTTTATCTTCACCAATTGCTCTTTCAAATCTGGAGAACAATCTGCTTACTTGTCAACACACTCATTTGTCAAAATCCTCTATTTGGGTCAGTGGTTAAATTGAAACTCAATGTTGGTAACATTTCCATCAACCATGCAGGCAAACATAAGGCTTGTGGGTTCACAAATAAGTACAGAAACACCCAAAACAAATTTTAGTTTAGAGTTAAAACTCTCCCACAGGATGTTTTGTAACAAGATGAACTTCACATAATCACAATGAGACAACTCCAGTTCCCACTCACAATCCACACCAGAACTTACATCATACTAAGAGATAGAAACCTGGCCAATACTTGTCCAAGTGGCCAAAAGAAATAAAAGCATGTCACTAATCTAAATAACATAAAGCATTACTTTTGTTACAAGTGCTTTTTAAGAGATCAAAACAATGTATGCTGGAGAAGGAGGGTGTTTTGAGAGAGTTCAGCTTCAGAGAGAGACAGAAAGCAGGACTGAGAGGGTGGGGAGAGGAATGTGCTCTGGTGTGGAGGGAGGGAAAACTTTCCCTTTTGCTTTGGTAGCGTCTTCTGTGTCACAGTACTGAATTTAACCCACAGCTGGACAAAACATTATGAATTACTGACCCCAAACTCCATTATTTAAGATCATCCAGTCAACAATACATAAAAAAAAAAACATAAAATGATTACTGTGGAGAACACTGAAGCTTAATAAAATGATTTTTTCTTCAAAACTTTTTAACCTACTCCCTGTATATACAGGAAGGATCACTAAGACACTTACTCTCTGTATGCTCTGTAAACCTGGCACTAATCACTTTAATTTTGAAGAGGCAATGTAGGAATTAAGAAAGCAGCTAAATCATAGGACAAAAATCGAGGCGAGAAAACCAGCCGCCACATGGCTTGCCAAACAGTTTCAGCTCAAGTTCAGCATGACATCGTTTGGAAGAAAACCTACGAGTAATTGCCAAGGCAGGGAAGTCCCACTAATTGTTATTCACAGTTGGCTTGATGGCAGTGGTGAAAGTTGGCACGAATATGCAAGAAAAATACAACAATTACAACTACAATACAATACTGACCTGGGCTTTCCAAAGAGAGACAATGGTCTAACAACATTCATCAAAGAGGAGAGGATGTGCAAACACACTTCCGTCTCGTAATTACACTTAAATTTGAGTAGTGCATCACAATGCATGAAACCTGACTAAAGATCACTACACTTATATTTACTGATGAAACAGGCTTGGATTACTTCATCAAATTAATAATCTATAACAAGGAAATACCAAAATGCAGTAATGTATTCTGATTACATTCAAATCACTTTGATTTGAGCTATGATGCCTGAAACTAAAAAAGACAAAATTTTGGGAAATTAATTTCAGGTTAGTTTGTAGACAGATCTTTTTCAGACAGAACCATGGCCGGTTTGTATGAAGCAGCTCAGAGTACTTTTTTATCCTAAATGCATAAAAATTCTACAAATTACACAATTATGCTCTTATTCTTACAATAGAAAATAAGTGCCTCACATCAGCTCCCAAATAAATTAATAGAGCTGTGAAATATAAACATTTTGAATAACAAAACAAAGAAAGAATAAAACTGATTTTTAATGTATAAACTTGCCAGTAACATTTTTATGGAAATGTTTCATTTAGCTCAACCTTTGTGTTCTTTGTTTTGGAAAAAGCATACACAAATGAAGCGTATCACTGAATAACATTTTATAGCACCTCTACAGATGGTCCTCACTTGAAAAAGTTACTATATCCATCTTTAACTAATTTTTAATAATAATATAATAATAAGAATAACAATATAATATCCCAAATAGTTGCAGGGAAAATTTCTGATATAGGCTTTCCTTTTGCATGCTGCAATATAATTAAGTATATATAATGTTGGCTAAAATGCATGATGGGTAATCTAAATCATGACATGGTGTGTTGACCAATCTGATGCATTACTTTTAGCTTCTACAAAGCTATACTGGCCTTGGTTTGCTATCATTACAAATATTATGAGCTGTTGTTGAGCTGTTGTCATGGGGACCCTAAGATACCCCTTTGCTATGTCATTTTTAACAACCATCTGTAATCAGAATACATTATTCCTCACATAATGTGACAGAATACAGTTTATTTTTATTTAAATCACAAGTATCCCAACATAGACGCTACACTATAGACATATTGGAAAACAAAACCTTCATAAACATTTGTAAATATTGACACAGTCAAAGAATTCACGGCATCTTGCTTTTCTTATCTTTTCTTTCCTTTTTTTGACAATTTAACAACAGGGAACTTACTGAGGAAGTGCATGAAAATATCATTCAAATAAACACTCTTACTCAATCTTTCTCTGCTTTAAGTTCCTCTGTAGCTTCTTCTTTGTTCTCATTGGCGGCAGCTTTAGTTTTTTCCACATTTTCTACCGGCTCAGGGTCGGACTTTGGCTTCTCTTCCTCCTTCTTAGCTTCAGGAAGAAGGATGACTTTCCCGATGTTTAGGCGTTCGTGCATGCGCCTCATGGCATCCGCCACCTGAGAAAAGACAGGAGTAGAACAGATGTGCACAATAGGTAATCTTTTTCTTCCTAAAATATAGTGCAGGTGTCATTTGAACGTCTCCAAAAATCTCTGATGAAGTGCGTCACTAAAACCCTGAAGTTTTCTTAGTCAGCAACAACAGAATGTTACAATTTTAATGGGCATGTCGAAGGTGTCACACTAAACGCTTAAACCTGCATTTATTTATTTTTAAGCCACTTGGGGGAAGCACAACACAAGCGGTAAATAAAATTGTTTATAACTTTAACGGTTGCTTCTTTTTACATTGAGCAGAGATGGTTGTGTTTGTGTCCACCTGATGAAAATAAGTCTAATATTCACTCTCTTTTTAGCTCTGTTGTGGGATGTAAAACCCCCAAAATTAGCTAAAAGGCGCTAAAACACTTTAAGAAAAGTGTGAACAAAAACAGGTTCCTTAACTCAAAAACATCTGTTTCAAAATGCTAAAATACAGCAATAACAAACTATCTAATTGAGTGTGATGTCATTTGTGCTTTAAAATTTTTTTTTCTGTCTTGCTTTTTAAAATCTTAGGATCATGGTGGAAATATGTGTTATCCCTTGGATTTTATGTGTCTTGTTGACCATAAATAAATCAAATCCATCAAAAACAGCAGCATGACCAGAATTTGTTTTCTTGGTAAATAAAAGATAATCTCCTACAGACTATATTTTATTATTTATTTAAGACAATTTTTGTGTGCCTATAGGAGCACACGCTAATACTGGTCAAAATGAGAAGGAAGATTAATGTCAATGGGTTTCTATGCTATGTATCGCTGCCATCTGCCATTGGTATTATTTCCTGCCTCAGCTATTGTCTGTTTCCGGCTTGCAACACAGCCAGGATTGTCTTGCATCACACTCCTGCTTGTCCCTGAAGCCAGCCAGAGAAACTCAAAACAAAGATATCCCCCATAAGTAGTGGATGTCACCTAGCAACGGACCTTAAGCACAAACTAATCTGATGAGGGAATGGCAGTTTCCTCATCTACCGTACACAGAGTGAGGAGGACGCACAAGAAGCTTCAGTTGGGCTGTAGTCCCACAGTGGATCTACACTCATCACGTCTGAATACCTGCAGCTGAGATTAAGTACTTTTTAAAACTCAAAACCTTAAAGAAATAGTTTGACATGTTGGGAAATACTCTTATTACCTTTCTTGCCAAGGGTTAGATGAAAAGATCAATTCCACTCTCATGTCTGAACGATAAATATGTAGCTTGAGCCAGAAGCTGGTTAGCTTAGTTTAGTATAACGACTGAAAACAGGAGGAAACCGCTAGTCTGGCTTTGTCCAAAGTTAACTAAATCTGCCTGCAAGCACATTTAAAGCTTACTAAGTAATATGTTATTTTTCCTTTGCTTAATCTGTGCAAAAACCAAAGTATAAAAACAACACGTTGTTTTATGGGGGGGTTCGCTTATGTGTCAGACTATTTCTTGGCAAGGGACAGTTGCAGGGAGACTCCAGAAGCTGCTGCATCCTGCCAAGAAATACTCTGCTAGATAATCCACCATAAAATGGTGAATTATCATTTTTTTCACTTTGTTTTTTTACAGGTTAAACAAAGGAGATATAACATGTTTAATAGTGAATTTTAGAGTGATGGAAAGATGGATTTTTATTTTTGGACAGATCTAGGCAAGCTTTGTCCCCTTGTTTCCAGTCTCTATGCTAGGCTAAGCTACCCGTGTTCTGTCTGTAGCCTAGCTTACAGACATGAGAGGGGTATCAATCTTTTCATCTAATTCAAGTGATTACACTATATGATACACTATGACACTAAAAGTTTATTTATTTTTATTTTTAAAGATATTTTGTTTGCCTTTAATTGACAAGAACAGCAAAGAGCAGTGGAGTCAGATGCTGTTTCACCTCAGCCCAAACAGTGCAATCATGCATGCCTTAAAAAGTAGTAAATCTTTCACATTTTATTTAAAACACGATCAAACGTACCTCCTCAAAGTGATGGCATGAGTCAATGCGGGGCTTGATCTTTCCCTGCCCGTAGAGCTCCAGCAGCTTGTACATAGTCCTGCTCAGGAGCTCGTCATCATTGATGTAGCCGAGGTGGAAGCCACAGATGCCCTTGTTGGCCTGCTTCAGTTTCAGCATAGTGAGAGAGAGCTGGTTGTACCAAGTCTTTGCCATGGCCAATAGGTTCTTCTTCTGGCCTGTCACACAATTGGCCGCACCTATAATAACAGACAAAGGAATAGATTAAAAATCATGCAGAAAATAATTTATTTTAAATAGCTGTCTTGTAGAAAATTAGATGATGAAGATGTCTTTCAGCTGTTTCCCAATTAAATTTTTGCACCAGGATTTAGTTTTTTTGAGTATACTTATAACAGTGTGTACTATCTACTTATTTTCATGATATTTTTAGTTAGTATACAAGAAATCATTGTGCACCGACAGATGTAAATCAAATTGCAACCAATGAATTCCAATTTGACCTCACAAAGAGAAAGGAAAAAACATAATTCACACTTTTCTTTCCAGTGGAATAATATTGTTCCCTTTTTAATTTCAAATGAGATTTCTTTGGGAGGTGTGAGAGTTGTAGGCTACTATGTCTAACCTCACACCAAGTATCTGATTGTCTGCCAGTGATGAGGAAAGTTTTTAGATCCTAAAATTTTCCTCAATAAATGTTCAATAAATGTTGTTTAGTTAATTAGAATCATGAACGGATTTGCACTTAATTTTTCTATTAAGATATTTATTTTGTTGAGGAGTGTTTGTCATGTTCTGACCATGGAGAATACTTTAAAACCACAATTTACCATCTGGTTTCTTCAAATTTTACTCAGGAGCAAAGTTCACAAATAATGATTTGAAATTTATCGTGATAATTATCAATATCAAATAATATGAATTTTTTTTTATCTGGAAAACATTTTTGGCCATAAATATTAATAGTACACAAGTATTATTGGCAAAATGTAGTTAAAGTATCAAATGTAAAAGTAATCATAGTGGAGAAAAATGGCCCCTACAGATGTGCTATTTAAGTACCTATTACAGTATATTATTATTACTGATCCATTAATGTATAAGTAGAATTTCACTGTTGCAACTGGTCTCCATTTCCCTCTGCACTGTTGTGGAGCAGAAGTATACAGTAGCATGAAATGGAAACATTCATGTAAAGTACAATATCTTACATTTTTACTTGAATGAATGTATTTTCCTACCTGTTAGCTACCTTTCAAGAACATTCACATTGATAAAAAGATGCAAATCAGCATCATTACAATTAAGAGTTAAGTAATTCATACATTAAGGCAGATTCAACAAATGCATTAAAACTTGTTTTTCTCTTTCCAAATGTCTTACCAAAGACTATAAGTGTGCCCAGAGGTTTTAACAAACTAAATCCTTTTTGGGTGTCTGAACCGCCAAGTGGGTCAAGGACAATGTCCACTCCTGCAGAGAAACAGAATAAAAAGAGGGATTGGATGGGACAGAAAAATAAAGATAAAAAGCTTTTGATATTCAAAAAAGACACTGAAATACTATATATAGCAAAGATTAGTGTTCTATGTGTGAGTGTTTTCTCACCCTTGGGGCTGATGTTGCGTATTTCTTCCGCGTAGTCTTTGGTGCGGTAGTCGATTGGGTGAGTAACCCCGCCTTGGGCAATGGTCTCGTGTTTGGAGGCTGATGCCGTGCCAAAAATGGTCACATCTGGCACCGTCTGACACAGCTGGGTAGCAGCAACACCAACGCCACCTGTAGATGTGCAGAGAAGCAACACAGAGAGAAATGAGAATAGGGTTAGGGTTAGGATTTATTATTATTTTCAGAATAAAGCTTTTCAACCTACATGTGATCCCTCTCTGAAACAGTCAGAGATTTAATCATCAAACAATGAATGGCTATAAGTTCTGTGTTAGCACACTGCTGACCTAGTAGACAGAATCAGCGAACAAAGCTACTTCCTGGCTGACTCATATGTGCTTTATTAAGCACCTAATAAATACTAGAGAGGATCTAATATCACTCATGATACCAGCACCAAGGACGTGTTTGCTTTGCTGTTGGTGTGGAATATAGTGAATATAACCATATTTTTTATTGTCAAAAATTATCTGGGTTTTGCAGATTTGTAAAAATATTATTAATCGTTACACTATTTTGTTATCTAAATCCAGACTTTAACGCAACTCAGATTTCTTCTAAAATGATCTTGAGGACAAAGGTTTCAATTTCCATTACTATGCTGTTCAACAGGTCAGACATAAGCTATGAACAGGTGATCTGCCACAACTACACAAACACCAAAAGATGCATCCAGATTTGACTGGAGTTATTTTTAATACAGTTTTTTGTCATGTCCTTTTGTAAAAAACTGACATACAAACCATAAAGGAGTATAGTTATGCACTATACATGCAAGGCTATTAACAGTCAGTGTTGTGACAACAGTATCTGTAGTGACTGCACATCAACTCACCCACAAATTAGATTTTTTTAAGAAACAGTCAGTGTTTTGATCCATTTTTACCAGATTATTTGTGATTGAAATGTCTTCCGATAGTGATATTTGTGGATTGCAGTTGGGGTGCAGGTGAAACCCTTGTCTGACTTTGCACTAAAACCTGTGAAATGCCAGTGCTGAACCCCACCAGTGCTGAACCCCACCAGTGCCTCAGTCATTCAAAACCCACAGAATTTCTTTAAAATTTGAGTGGAGACACCAAACCTTCTAAAGATATCTGTTACATCCACTTGAATTTGGGGAAATATGAATAAAATGATGCACATACAATACAAATATTTCAATTTGATGGAATGGCAGCCATGAGAAATGGGTATATTTCACTCACTAATTTAGTGTTGGAACAAGCTGACACAGAATATACAGTGCGTGTGTTACTGTCAGACAGTCATAATACAATGGTTTTTCAACATTTGAGCTATTCTTATTTAGAAATGAATAAGGGAGAACTGGATTTTAAGGTGTTAACCTGTACAATAGATTCAACTTTAAAAGTGGTGGGATTGTGGTCAGATTCATTCAGTAAGATATAAAAAGATAGAACTTCATTAATCCCAAAGGAAATTCTTGTGCCAGAGATAGGGCTGGGCAATAAAACAATAATGATAATTGTCGTGATGTAATTTTCATCAATAACAATATAACAAATGTTCAATAAAAGTATGATTTAATTCAGTTGAATCATGAACAAATTAGCACTTAATTTTTCTGTTAAGATATTTATGTTGTTGAGGAAACAGGATTGAAAAAAGATTTTACTTAATTTTACTCATGCATATTTGTTTTAAAAAAAATCTGGCTTTAAATTTGAAAGAAATAATGATTTGACATTTATCATGATAATTATTGCTATCAATTGACCCTAGCCAGAGATTGCTCTATATTACAATAACATAAGAACAGAAGAGTTGTAACTATAAAGTATAACGAGCAAAACTCTAACACCAGTCCCTAATTTAAAAAAAAACAACAAGAAAAGTAAGATACATTTAGTAAAATAAGTTAACTAAAATTGAAAAGTAGCATTGGCAATGATATTGAAAAGTAATATTGCACATGATATTGATTTCAGCTGTTCCTCATGCAAAGGGTGGGGTGGGGGGTAGTTATTCAGTTTTATAGTTTCTGGTAGAAAAGACTTCCTGTGGTTTGACGGATTGAGTAGTGGCATTACACTCACGTCTACAGTGGCTGGTGATGTGATTTCAGGGTGGTTGAAAGCTTGGAAGACCAAAGAACAAACAACTGAAATAGCAGTGCTTTCTGGTCTCTATGGCATTGTACTGTTTAACAGTGAAAGGTTCTCCGTAATGTTGGCTGCAGGCTCACCAGTAATCCTTCCTGCCCTTTTCTTCACCCTTGCCTCATGTGTCTGATTCATACAGGTCAGCTGACAGACACCCGCCCACTCAACACTGAAACATAGCCTCTGAAAGGGGGGATGCAAGAGAGCACTAGACCGCGATGGTGGATGCTGACAGTAACTGACCACTTAGACTCCAGAGTGGTTGACAAATAATGAGCTATCTGAGTTACCGCAGCATCCTGAATTCAGACAAACAAAAGCTAGAGATGACATGAAGAACCATTGACTTTTTAAAAAGGTAAAGGATGTTGATTAAATATATACACACACACATACATACATACATTGGAGCCCATCACTCATAATAAGAAGGGCCTTTTAAAAGTGGATATCAATTATTTCCATCCTGCTGTAATTTTGCAATACTGGACAGTCAATCCTCTACAATAAACAAGACATAATTGCTTGTTACAGTGTTGGACTCCCTTATTGCAATGTCAGGTGTTGCCAAAGCAACCATGCCTGATAATGATCCTGTTTGTCATTCTATGAATAAAACACACACACACACACACACACACACACACACACACACACACACTATACCTTCACCTATGACCTTTTGGTCTCTCGGTTGATAATTCTTGAAATGCGACTGCATTCAGAGAAGTGATTAGTGACCTGGAGTGAACAAGCTGTGTGACTCTTCACAGGTTACCGAGGAGACAAGGGGAGATACTTCACAATTAAATAACCGGGGAGAGTGTCTATCCGACCGTACAACATGGTGGAGATCACTGATCTAGTTTGAGGAGATGAATTGTGTTAAAAATTACAGTTTTGATTAATAAGTCATTTTAATTATAAATACAGGGCTGCGACTAGCAATTATTTGAATTATTGATTGATCTGTGGATGTATTTTTTTAACCTATTAATTGTTTGATATATGAAAAACACAGAAAAATGTCCATCCCAATTTCAATTAGCCTAAGGTCTTCACATTGCTTGTTTAGTCCAACAAACAGAAATGAAAAGATATTCAATTCAATGATAATTCAATCATATAAGACAGAAAAAGTGGCAAATCCTATTCCTCACATGACATTTTTCTATTTGATTAATTGGTTAATGGTTTCAGCACTAAATGGCACTGATTCTTCAAAAACCTATGGGGAAAAAAGCAACACTTTAGATGCTTTGCCACATAAAAAAACACTCTTTAGAAGTGACAAGGGGACAAAAGCAAAAAAGGCAAAAGTGAGCAGAAGCAAAACTGGAGACATGTTTAACTTGTTAGATTTCACCGACTTGAGAGAGTCTCATTATTATACTGTCATATTTTCAAACAACACCTAGGGAAAGGGCATTTCAACATTTGATCACTGATGCAGCTTAGTGCATTAGGTTTTCAGCCTGCATTGTATGTGTCTTACCTGCTGCCATGTGGATAAGAACGCTCTTGCCCGGCCTCAAATTTGCCATCTCAAACAGCATCATGTAGGCCGTCATGTAGTTAATAGGAAGAGCAGCCCCTTCCTCAAAGCTCATCTGCTCGGCCATGGGAAAGGTGTGGTTAGCGGTCACCACAACCACTTCCTGCCACATGCCACTGCGGCTAATCACAATGACACGATCCCCGACCTGAGGGAGGACAGAGGAAGAGAGGTAGTGTGTGTGTGTGGGGGGGAGGGGGGCTACCAAGTTACTGAGAGGATCTTGGTGGTCATGATGTGTTTGTCCAACTAAAACACAACGTTTATTTCCTAAAGTCCTTAAGTTCTTGACATCACCTTAACAGCAAATATGTAAAACACATTTTCTCACTTACTTCTATGGTATCTAGCCACACAGAGAGTTTTCTATCTGTCTGTGAGATGTCTGTCTTCACTCCAGCACAGTGGAGGTCAAATGGAATTTTATTTGTGGTGTTTGCAATATTGAAAAAAGTATATTTAAACAGTCTTCAGCCTTGCTAGATGGATAATCCACAATTTCTATTCTACTATTTCTTCAGTTGAAAAGATAAAATTAAAATTTCCATCACCTCTGTTGTACTAGGATGGAGGGAAAAATCTCAGACAGATATCTCAAAACCTGGACAAATAAAACCAAAAATAGCTGCATGGCCATTAGAGGTAATGTGAAAACATGATTTCAACTGACTCTTCAAGACTGCGAAGGGAAGAGTATAAAACAGATGTTGTGTAAAGATGAAAGAGAGAAGTAACTGCCTCTTCCATGAGCTCAATTTCTTGTGCCACTGCCACGTTGCCCTTGTCTTGTGCATCCAGTCAAATGGGAAAAATTTAGGTCAAGCAGGCAGTCTGATGTATGCTTGCTGTTGAATGACATGAGGGCCAGTTACTACACTAGTGCTCTGCCAACATACACATTCATCTATACGAAGGAAGGATTTTACAGTAGTAACCTTGTGATATTTGGCAGGCAACTAAACTCAAATGTTTAATAGGTTCATTACATACTGAAATTATGGCTGCAATAAATTATTATTTTCATTATCGATGAATAATTTCTTGACTGATTGTTATATACCTATTAAATGCCCTTTAAAATTGCCAAGTGGACAACATTGAACACTGAGCAACATTTTAAACATTTGAGAAGCTGGAACCTGCAAATATTTTTCATTTTTGCTTCAAAAATTACTGAGAAGATTAATTTTCCTTTGACTGACTGATTGTTTCAGGTCATACTAAAATACATTGCTTTGGCTGCATATTGAAAATGGATTATTTCTAAAGGCAAGCTGTGAGATAAAATTTTATTAATTAAATGCACTCAGTTTTTTTGGCTTTTATTTTGTTTTTTTTTATTTTAAATTTATCTTTTTAAGTCTTTAGTCCAGAAATGTATTTCTGGAGACATGGCTTCCTCACGCATGACTCAAACACGGTCCATGTATTTTTAACAAGATTACATCAAACCTCCTGTTCATACGAGCTCAGAGAAGGCGGCTTATTGGAAATGTTGTGTGTTGCTTGCTTCCACACAGATGTGAGAGTTGCGAAAAAAGCCAAAAAAGTGAAGGGCACAGGAAAGAAGTCTGATCTGATTGTAAATGCTGCACTGCTTCCTGTTAAAAGAGCCTCAAGAGCTCTGAGCCACACCCACTTCCTGATGCACACAAACCCATGACAATACACAAATGACACACACAAATATTTACACACAAACACATTTTGCACATGTCTGTTGTAGTGAGATAACTCCAACAGCTGCAGTTCTTATGCTTTAACTTCCACCTCAGATGCTTGTTTTTTCAGTTGATTAAATTTCTCAACCCACGGTCTTGTGAAACGCATGCTGGATGAACGAAAAAACGCATGATAGCCAATCTAAAAAAGGCTGAGCTCAGTTCCTGGACAGCTGACATGAACTGAGGTAACTGAAATGTTTAAAGTGACGTGACAGTGAAGTTAGCGTGGAAACAAACTGTTTATTTCACTACAAAACCTATTATGGTAAAGTGTGTCACTTACACTACATTACACATTACTGGATTATTACTACTGATGCACCAGTGTGTAAGCATCAGCATTTTAATGTGGTAGCTTGAGTTGGAGCTAGTTGTAAATACACTTCGGTAGTTTAGTCCAGTGGTTCCCAACCCCTCCAAGGGTCACAAGATAAATCTGAGGGGTCTGGTCTGTCTGCTTCCCAAGTATCTTATGAAACAGGCACACCCTCCTGTCCTCGTCTGGAGAAGCCTTGCTGCTCTAGACCGACTCGATCAAAACAGGATCAGCCCCGTTCTGACAACAGTTCCCTTTATGATATTATCTACTGCTCTGTGAACATGTGTATCCCACTGCAGCCCCACCCACGTCTCGTGTGTCTTGTGTTTTGCTGCTTCCTTCCTTCTCCCCCAAAAACAGAAGAGATGTCGGAACGCACCACTCCCCTTATAGGATTCCTGCTCTCCGAAAACAGAGTCAGGGATGGAGAGGAGGGTGGGATAGGAGGCCAGAATAGCAGATCATACGTAAACTTATTCAGGTCCTTTACCAAGTGGAAGGATGAAAACATAGATAAGAAATTATTGAAAATGATGGAATTGAGAGGATTGCCATCCGTTGTAGATTTACATATAAAAACATTAAATTAACGTAGTATTTCTATCTTAAAATAACAGCTTCAAATTCATTTTGATGGCATGCTGACTTGTAGGAGGGTGAATGGCGTCTCTGTCATTACTGCTTGACCCGGAGCACTTGGTTATGGCACTATATAATATCCCAGCTAGGACATCTATCGCAAGAACAGCGCAATGCTTTAAGGCACCACAACAAAACTCAACAAAATCAAAATCAACAAAACTCTTAAGCAAGCTAGCTATAAAAAAAAGAAAAAGTATATACTATATACACAATATAAGTTCTAAGGAAAAAGCTCTGTATTCTCAGTATGGATATCATGGCATTGCCTGCAAGGAGACCGAAGAAGACATCAAAGGAAGCAAGGAAGAGAAAAAGAAAGAGTGACCGAGCAAGAGACCAGACAAGAGTAAATATCGGATTAGCTTTTATTCGTTGGCGTGAGCTAAAAGAGCTGAAAGGATGCAAGACAGATGTTGAGCTTTTCCTTGTTTAGCTGTTCGGTGAATTACGCTCTAAAACAGTAGGGGTGCCAAATCGCACTAGAGAGTTTATGCAAAAGCTGTGACAAGAGGTTGTGGAGGTTTAGGCTCGCAATGACTCACTATGGCTTTATCCTCGATATGCTGTTATAAAAAACGCAGAACACATACCCAGTGGAGCCTTTAGCATCTGGCTGCTCTGGGATCAGCCTTGCAGTATCTTAGGAAAATGTGCTTTAACTGCAGGGAATAGGTACTTATTTCTATGACTAGTTATTTATCCACCCATCTAGTGTTTATCATTTTTGTATATAATGTTTGCTTTTTGTAATTAGAATAAAGGAAACTACAACTTAATCTCGTTATACAAACCTGTGTTGTAAAAGGATCGACCTTGTACCTTAGGTTTTGAATAGATCTGAAGCTGACTTAAGCTGGATTTAATTTTATTCAGACCCCCCAAAAAGCAGAAATTGCACAAAAACAACCAAAGTAAAGGCTCTTGAATCGGTTTATGGCTTTAAAGGAGGCACAACACACAGCATATGAATATTCTGCACTTTTTCAACAGACTTGGCAGATTAAAAGTCGACCTCTGGAAAGCTCTTATCAAAGAGAAGAATGTAAAAGCACTTCAAGGGCACAGAGTAAATCAAACACTGTTGCCATTCATAATGCAGAATGTTACGTTTTGAAGCAAGAAAGCTCTGCTCACTGTTTTTTTTATAATGAGACCACATTACATGAATGCATTAGACTGATGGAGGTTATTGATCAAGGGGTTCTGCTTTCTCATTCTGTGTATACAACATATAGGTCCACTGAGATGTTTTAAAATATAAGTGCCTTAAATAGATGGCATTGTTAGATACAGAACTGAAACAATTGATTCAATGAGTCAATCCACAGAAAAGCATTAAGCAATTTTTTTCATAATTAATCAATTGTTAAAAGGTATTTTTTCTAGCAAAGCGTATTGGTCCCTGCAATTGTGAGAGTTTTATATAAAAATAACTATGTTTTATCAATTATTTGGTGTTAGCACATATGCATCTAATCTTGTTTCCACTGTGACCTGAGGCATGACAGGAACTTATTAAAGAGGTCATATTATGCTCATTTTCAGGTTCATAATCTTATTTAGAGGTTGTACCAGAATTTTCATTTTCAAAAAGCACTATATTCTTTGTCATACTGCACATTGCTGTAGCTCCTCTTTTCACCCTGTGTGTTGAAGACTTAGTTTTAGCTATAGAGTGATGTATTTTACCTCTACATGATCATTGTTGGGAGTTACACATGCGCTACTAGCCAATCAGAAGCAGAGAAGGGCAGGTCGTGAGAAGCCGGTAAACACAGCTTTGGTTCAGCTGTATGTTCCCCTCACCAGCTTATCAACTGTGCCATTTTTCCATTACCAGTACCAGCTCAACTCGCTGCCACTGACTGGTGTGGCCGCGATTGGCGCAGGCTTCCCCCGCTGCCACTTGCGAAGCACCTCAATTCCAAAAACTATCAAGCACATTTTTGTTTCACCATCACTTTTCCTGAAACTGTAAATATTGGAAATCTACACAGCTGATTTCTCACCTGAAAACTTCTCAGAAGTGGATTTAGTGATGAAATAATGTATGAAAATTGTACAATATAAAACTTTCTGTTGCTGCCTCTGTCCATGCGCCTGCAATAATGATGCAGTGAATAGTGACGATTCTCTCTGACCAATCAGCAGTCTGCTGTGTTTTCACGTCACATTTTATGCCACGGTCGAAACTGGGAGATTTCCAAGTTGAAATATCCGACTTCCGACCTCATAGCTTTCAGTTGCATGGTGGTGCATGACGCTAAATGTAAACAATAAACATGTCTGACCATGACAAACTTATGTTTCTTTGGCCAGTTTATTGCCGCTTTCCAGACTCCAGACCCCGCTTTCCAGTTCGGAACTGGAAAATGTCCAAGTTGAAATCTCTGACTTCCAACCACAGCGACTGACCGTGACAAACTCTTTGTCAAGTGTACACCCAGTTTCACCCTCTGTCCTTGGTGTTCATTAAAATTAGAGACGTTTTAATGAAAACAATGAACTGAAGTGGTAATCCTTAAAAGAGAAGAAACGTTGTAAATTAGCCTATACTTCATAAAGTTATCAAATGTTTAGGCATTTTTAACATTTTCTTGAATAACTTTTGGGTAGAGATGACTTTCAGAGATTGTTTGTTACCAGCTACCTAATAACATTGACAAAATATTTCTACATTATTTTACATGATACAGTTTTACTATTTGATACTAGCGTGTATTATTTTAATTTAATACTTTACTTGCCTTTTCGTTTATGGTTTACCATTTACAATGTGTGCTTCCATGGGAGTTGCTATTGTTGTGTGACGTCATTCGGCTGCTACTCGTCAAGTCCGGGTACATATTTTTTCTCCGAGTTAGAAAGTAGGAAATCCGACTTGAAGTGGCGTTCTAGGTTAGTTTTTCTAGTTGGAGGTCGGAAATTTCCCAGTTCCGAGTTGCCTGGAACGACTCAACTCGCTTGGAACCTCGACGGAGGTGATAGAAAAAAAGTAGGCTATCTAGAGGCAGGTAGCCTACAGGTACAACCTTTCCACAATGGAAAACCAAACTAACGTGAGTCGAGTCGAGCTGGTACCATGCAGTGGAAAAGGGGCTATAGACTGGAGCAATAGTTGTGAGTTATTCATTTGTAACAAATCTATCTTTCAGACATAAAGTTTTAACTGAGCTCTGTCTCTACATCAGAGTAACAACTTTATGTCCATTGACTGCCAGGAGGGTAACTAATGTTTGGAAGGGAGAGGGGAGGCAGCAGGCGGACGTCTTGTCACTGTGTGCTGCAGCTCAGTGTGTTTTTCTACCGGTGTTGTTGAGGGCGTGTCGGACTAGCCGCTAGGCGAGCATTATGAGGCATATTTTGCTGTGTTGTTATTCACAGGCATGACAGGGAAGGCTGGACAACAAACGAGCTGTTTTCAGGCAGTTCAGAGCAGATCTGTGGGAGATGGGCACTCCTTTTGGGCTGGACTTTTTTCAAAATAGCACAATAGCACAATATCTTTAATAGACTTTCTTCAACAGTGAAGTGATGGCTGTTGTTTTCATCAAAGGCATCAAAGGCAAATTTACAGGTTTTCTGTAGGCTATTTCTCTTCAACTTTCACAAAATAAGTGGGGAGACTAATCTGGTTTAGTGTTTGAAAAAGATTACTAGCATTTCTTGGCCAGTAAGGAGAACCCATGTGCCACTGAAGACCAATAGGATGCGGATTTCACACTTTCTCTAAAGAAACACTTGTCAGTGAACTCAGCTGATGTAGGTAACCTATCAACACCACATCCTTAGTAGCTCTACAGCGCGTGACTTTGACATTATTCATGTGCATAGTGGCATTTTGTGGGTGTGTGAGTGCACTCGGCAAGCCTTTTACTCACTTTCCTGTCCTTCACATCCTCCCCGACTGCTTCAATGACCCCGGAGCCCTCCATCCCCATCGTGACAGGCGGGGTGGGCAGCAGCTCGTACAACCCCTGTCTGCCCAGCAGCTCGGCGAAGTTCAGCCCGCACGCCTTGACGCGCACCAGGACCTCTCCCGGCTTGAGCTGCGGCTCGCTCTGCGTCTTCAACTGCAGCTTGACTTTGTCATAGCCCCCGTAGCCCGTCAGCACCAGAGCGCGGAAGGACTGAACCTTCTCGGGGGCTGCCGCAGGGCTGCTCCCTGGATCCTGCTCTGCGTCAGAAGGAGCCGGCGGAGGGTCGTCGGGCTTCTTCTCCTGCTCAGGCTGCTGTTGCTGAGTTGGAGCCTCTTCGCCAGACATGATAAGCACTTGTGATGCGCCCCCTCTAGGTTTTCAGTCCAGATCAATACTTTAGCCTGTTTGGGCGTTTCTTTTGGAAAAGGAACAAATATTTCTGGTTAAAATAAAAGAGGTGTCCCCGAAGACAGTCGTATCCTTTGTAAAATGAGATTATTGCTGCGTGGTTTCCTGTGTGTGCGCCCCGCTCAACAAGTGACCAATGTCAAGTCAGACACATTTAAAACATTAGTTCCGGTTTGGATTTTCACAATAAAATACGTCAACTTCTTGCGAGTTCGTAAATTCTTTTGGCCTGTGACTTAATTGCAATATGATATGATTTGTCAAAATAAGCAATATCAGTCTTAGTAATGCCATGAGGTCATCCTGACCCCAGAAATCTGGGCTAGTTTTACACAAAAAAGCTTTTTACTGTGTGAAGCCAATTTTTATTTTATTTTATTTTGATTTTGTGTGTCTAGAAATTGATTATTATAAACCACTGTATGTCCTTATCTTATTTTAGCTCATTTTAGGTCAACTTGATTATGTTTTACATTGACTATAAAGCATTTTGTCACCTGTATTGAAAAGTGCTACAAATAAAGTTATTATTAATATTATTAGTGTATTTACTTTTCAACAATAATATAATTAAGAAATCAGATTTATTTAGTACGTTTAATCTGAATCTGCCACATAAATTCTGCATAACCAGATGTCAGCCTCACATCAAATTAGATGTCACATAGGTAGCTTATTGACATAGAATTAGCCTACTCAGTGGTAGTTTTCATGGCAGTTTATTCAAATTATCATGCAAATTTTAAAATGTAATTCAACAAGAGCATTATACTTTTCCACATGTGTGTTATTTGAGTAAAAATGAAAATGCAATGATCCAATTTTCATTTTCATATACTTGTGTGGATCGTGTTTCTGTCTAGTTACAGATGTACTCAAAAATGTATCATGCATTATATTGGAATTATCAACACGGATGGGATTTTATAACATAAAAGAATAATAATAATAATAATAAAAAAATATTTTATTTAAATTCCAAATCTTGTAACTTCCGGGGTGTCTCTACCTGTTTGTGGGATGCTTGACGTAGCTGAAAAACTGACCGATCCGTTTTGTTGGCCAAATGAGAGTCAGAGCGTTTCGGGGAGCTTCAAACCCTGGACACTGGAGCACTGGGAGGAAGAAATGGGATTATTTAAGGTCACAGCTGCTGGAGGAAATGCATATAGTTCATCTCCCACTCAGTGCTCACAGGTTATTTAAAATTATGATAATCTGGTATATACTGATAAATTATTATTGTTTCCAGTTGTTTACCATCATAAGAAAACAATTTAAAGTCTAAAAAGTTATATATAATGTGTATTTAGTGGATTTTGGTGGGTTTACCCCCTTTATGTGCCCATTTAAGTCTGTGACATTTATTTGTTATTCGTGATAAATAAACCTCACTCCCCCCAAAATAATTAAATACAAGAGTTTCATTTTAGAATAAGAGTCACAAAAGTATGTAATCTGACATTGCATTCCATCCATCCATCGTCAACCGCTTATCCTGTGTACAGGTTTGCTGGGGGCTGGAGCCTATCCCATCTGACATTGGGCGAAAGGCGAGGTACACCCTGGACAGGTCGCCAGTCCATCGCAGACATTGCAATCCATTATTCTAATAGAAAAGTATGTTGAATTTTGATGTATTTAATGCCTTTACAGTCTGACACACCTGGAAAATTGTTGTTAGGACTCACTCAAGTGATATATTTATAGCTAAGGTCCTTTCCTTCATAATGGCAGTGACCTGTTTCAGTCACCCAACATGTGCCCACACACAGTCTGTGCATAAAGATTCTTGCACCCTGCAACTGAAGCTGCTTTCACATTTTGTTTTGGTGGTTGAGTCTGTCAGACAGGAAGTGGAAGGATGATGGTGAGAAAGATAGAGAATGGGGTTTTTTTTTTTATATCAAGACACATGTAAGGTCAGAATTTGCCATTTTAAATTTCTTTCACCCCTCTTCAAGTTCAGAGGAATTTGGCACAGAGACTCAAAGAGAGGAGTACATCTGCATACATATGTACTCTGGTAAACACACAAACACACTCATCACACAGCTGCTAAAACATGTTGTTAGGAAAAAAAGGTAAATAACTCTCGTCTGATGGAAATTTAAGTGTTCTCACATCCTTTACATATTCAAGCCACATATGATATGCTCTCTTACTCTCTCTCTTACTCTCTCTCAGGATGTTTTTGAATGTGACCACTTATTGGTGAACAGAGGTTTTATACCCCATTACAGCTGCTGTCTGCCACATTACCACCTCAAAGCTTCCAGCTATAATAACCTAGACACCATTTACCTTTTTATCACATTTACAAACGTAAGTACTGTACTTAAGCACAATGGTGAGGTACTATTTCCATTTCCTGCTACGTTATACTTCACCTCCAGTGTATAATATTTTTACTCTACTTTTTACTCCACTGCTATTATCTGCCATTAAGTCACTGGTTACTTTGCAGATTAAGATTTTACACACAAAATCTGTGATGTCCTATGAAATATGATGAATTGTTTTGACTTAAACAAACCAAAAGAATATTAAGTATTTAAACTATCTAGTCCTGCCTCAAATTAAAATTATGCTTAAATGTACAATGCAATAATATGTATACTGTTATGCCATGGACAGGACTGAGGAGCCATTCTGCTGCATAATGAGTACTTCTTCTTCTGACACTTTAAGTACATTTTGAATACAGCACTATATATATTATTATATTGTTGACATTGCCAGGAATATTACAGTCAGATTATTATATAAATTAGTTCTGATTAATTTTACACACAGTATTGCAGAAACATTTAACTTAATAATAAAAAGGTGAAAGGGGCAAGGAATTGAATAATTTGCTTTGTGTGTGTGGTATCAAGTATCAAGTATATTATCAAGTAAAATAATAAAATAAACAACTGAATGACATACTACACCTACACTTACAATGTAGCTTGTGGAAAATACTTCGGTTTGTCCAGAAGATGGAGCTAAAATACTTCATGACGTTAGTTCTACTGTGCAGAGTCAGTTTTCTCTGTATTACACCGTCTGTGACAGTAGCCTATAATAAAGTGAATAATAGTCCTAGTTGAATGAGTTGGCCAGGATCCAAGATTCTGTGCAGGGTCACATCACATGACGGAGTTTTAAAAGCTGTCCACTGTATAGAGAGTTTGACAGCTTGAAAAACGAAGTGTGGAAAACTCATTGTATGTACGAAGTATTGATGACTAGCCCATTGTACTGTGCGACCGTAATGAAAGCACTGGGATCTACACTTTACAAGAATTTCTTAAAGGTTTCACTCAGATTTTCTCTGTTGTGTTCATTTTTAAATTCATTGTAATTTAGGATGACTTACGAAAAGTGGTAGGCCTAAATTAATTTACAAAGACCGGAAGTAGGCTACTGGGGTTTTGGTTTCAAAGTAATAACATACAACATAAATGTTACGTTATTTATCTTATCTACCTAATCTACCTAGCTGAAGAGTTATTGAATCCTGAAAGCATGTTAGTCTGTTTCTTAAAGACACTTTATCTTTAATCCTGGCTCTGTGGTTAGCGTTGGTTATTATGCCACACCACCCTTTCTGCTATTGATTGTTTTGTTGCAATCAGGCAACCTCAATATATGTTTAAAAGGTTTTTTATAACATAGCAGGCATTGGGCGAAACCTCTAATCTACCATGTCGCCCATGGTGTATCCATCTTGATACATAAAGTTTAGTTCTTCGCAAACCTTTATTCTGAAAGATATCACAGGAAACCAGCTGTTAGAGACACTCCTTGGCAGGTGTTGTCAGTGCGCCTCTCTACACTGGTGGAGCAGAGGAGCTCAGCATTGCGCAGAGTATGTAGCCGAAACTAAATCAGACTGTGGTGCTTAAGTTTTTGTCCGTTTTGGATGTGAAGTGATTTTCTTCTTCACAGAAATATATAGAGAGAAACATTTACTACATTTAAAGCTGCTCTTCGACACTCTACTTTGTTCGGAGCTAAATGACAAGGAGGCACCGAAACAGGAGCACTCAGTGAGACTCGGAACACGATGGAGAGCAAGGGATTACTTCGCTGTAAGATAGTGGTGGTCGGCGACGCGCAGTGTGGCAAGACGGCTCTCCTTCACGTCTTTGCCAAAGACTCGTACCCAGAGGTAAGAGACAGTATTTCAGAAAGATAAACACATGAGCGATGAGTGTAGCACACGCGTAAAGTCCCTGAAACCATATGGCACGACCGAGTCTCCATCCAGCCTGGAATCTCCAGTAAAACTCGAAAATCTGCTCCACCTAAATTATGGGAACTGACTGATGACGCGTTAATTATTTATATGTATTTATTTAATGAGGAGTTGCTCGTTTCTTATTAACGTACCATAAATCAGACCGGAATGCTGCCCAAAAGCTTATCTTTTTTATAATAGCATTTTGCTTAATCTTTGCGGCTTATTAAAATGTAAAAAAAAAAAAAAAACACAACTAGATTAAATCAAGACTCTTTCAGGCTTCAGATTCGTGCACCTTCAGTGCACATTTGCTACAGAAATACGGGCTCTGTGCGCTTTTGCGCATCGCGCGCGCTTCAGCAGCTGTTACTGCCGGTCTGTGTGGGAGAAGTCGTGTCTGTAAATAGTAAAACATCAGTAGTTTGACCGCATCTACCGCAACAGTGAGTGGCTCTAAGCAACACACTGAATCACCACCCGTCTGTCTAGGTTGTGTGTTTCCACGTTCTGACTGACGAAGAATGAGCCATTATAATGTTTTCATATGGGACTATGGGAGTGTCTAATGATATTGATCAAGACAAAGCTATTCACAAAATAATCTGCTGGACGAGTTAATCTATAAGGCATACAAATAATACAACACATAAGATAATCAATCAGAAGTTATCAGTTACAATTAAGTATTCAACAATGCGCCTAACACACACTGTTCAGTGAGCAGCAGACATTTTGGACAATATCAATTGAGATTTCCAATTAATAAGTACAAGCACATGTCATTTTCCTCACATAGGCCTATATGTTGCGGTTTGGCCTGTGCTTACTGTATGTCGGAGCACAGTAAATAATAGGCTACAATACAGGGATGTTGCCCAAAAGAAGACCAGTTGTGATGGACTAAATTACTTGGAGAGTTTGTTTTTTCAGTTGCAACTCTTGAACTCTTGAGACTAATGAAATCAAAGCTTGTTGACCTAAATTTGGAAATAGGTCAAAGCTCAGAATTGGCCTCATCTGTTATCCACACACACACACACACACACACACACACACACTCATATGTCTCTGATGTTCATGAGTGTGCTATCATCTGCACTACAGCTGACTGAAATAATTACTGTGTTACATTATCTTGATTTAAATTAGATCTCAGAACGTACACAACACGGCCTCTGAGCTTTGATCTAATTTTAGCCGCATATGTCTCCTTTCAGAATTATGTTCCCACGGTGTTTGAGAATTACACAGCCAGCTTCGAGATCGACAAACAGAGGATCGAGCTCAACATGTGGGACACTTCAGGTGAGACGAGTTTGGGTTTGGTTTTATCCTTTGTGCGGCAGAAATTATCATGCCAATGTGATGAGAGGCTAGCCGCATCATCACCACCACCATGAAGAAGTTACTGTAACAGCGCTCCAGATTGGCACACAGCTGATTCCTTGGAGCCTTCAACAACATCCAGGCTGTGGGCCAAGAACATTAGCAACCATAGCCAGAGTGTGTCAGGATAATCTGTTGGGAGTAGCCTACTGAGTGACATTTTTAAAATATTTTTAACCAGTTTAATTGTCTTAGATGTAGAGTCACCATTAGCTGCTTCAGAGTTATATCAACTCTGAGAAAATAAACAACTGTCACAGCATATTCCTCACTTATGAACACTGTAAAATTGGATGCATGCATTACTTTGTGACAATTTGGCACCATGAACAAAACCATGGCACATTGCTTTCGTTAGTTTGAGTTTTTTTGAATAGAGTTGTCCACTGGTAATGCTGATATGGCTTTGGGGCAGCTGTGCAAAACTGTGAATTTAATTTTAATATGTGAGGACTGATGTCATAATGTAGATTTCTTTAGGCTCACAAAGTTAGTGTTTTGCAGCTCACTAAAACAGCTGCTTCAATAGAGTTGGAGGAACAGGCAGATTGTTTCATTCGCTGGATGTGAGCTACCTTTCTACCTGGGACTTTGACATTTCATTTCCACACATAACAGCACCTGAAAACTTGTTCTCACACAGCCACAGAGAGCAGCTTAAATGCGCAGCGTTCCATTAACCTACACCCAGGCAGACATACAGACAGACCAGCTAGACAAGCTGGAGATTAAGAGCTGCAGCTGCTGAGGCTGGTGTTGCCTCTTGGTTTGCAGTGGGTGAGGCCACGTCACTGTGTTTAATCAACAACACCCTCTGAAATTGCTGGTTGTTTCTCTCTCTCTCACACACACACGAACACACACACACACACACACAAACACACACACACACACACACACACACACACATATACCTTTCCCCCACTTAGTTGTGTTGTGGATTCCAGATCCATTGGAGTAATTTACTCCACCACGCAAAACAGTCCAGTTCCTCTTTTTGTGTGAAGCATGTGCCATTCAGGACTTTATCATTCCATACTGATGGAATCTCATTGTGTACAATAGAGATTGAACATAGTTGACATAGTGATCACAGGTGTGAATATCTGTAACTTTTAAGATGTAAGCTCTCTTCTTAGCAAAAGCTTCACTAAACCGTCTTTGTAAATAAGTTTAACAAAAATCTATTTCTATCTGAGCGTGTGCTACTGTGAAAGAAAACTAGGTTTTACTTTTAATAAGGATTTAATAAGGGTTTATTATTATTATTATTATTATTATTATTATTATTATTATTATTATTAATCTATAGGGCAGTAGTAAGTGAGTTGTTACTGTTTTTATAACCATTCACTATATCTTAGAAAGTATGCTAATTGTACTGAAAGTTGTAGAGATAATGGTAAAGAAAGGACCTTGGTGCCAAGGTTCAAAGGAGTAGTTTATGATTTTGGAAAAATATACTCAGCCAGTTAGCTTAGCTTAGCATAAAGACTGGAAACAAGGGGATACAGCTAACCTGGCTCTGTCCTAAAGTTACAGATCTGCCAATCAGCACCTCAGAAATTATCATGTTATATTGTTGTTAAATATTATAACAAAAAATCTCAAGTGTAAAAGACAATTTGTGGTAGTTGTTTTTACATGACACAAGATATAGCCAAAAATAGTACAGTAAGCTTTACTCCGTGTTTCTGTGAGTTGAAGATGTTTTAACCTGAGCAGCACATTGAAGTGTATCCCATTGCTTTTTGAATCTACTTCCTAAACATACAGAGACAAGAACAGAAAGAATAGAGCGTATCGCAAACACAAAGGCACACTCCCACAGATATAGTTAGTACATCTTGCCTATACAGGTGTCCATTGAATGCTAGCTAGCGGCTAAGTCGACTTAGACAATAAAGGTCTTAGTCGTCAAATAATGCAAGGTGAAAATTTGCTTCACTTTCTGTCTGAAAACACCCTTAGAGTAGCTGGTAGCTGGATTTTCTTTAGACAGAGCCAGGGTAGCTATTTTACCGTTTCCTTTTGGCTAAGCTAACTAGCTTTTGGCTGTACTTTTTACTGTATGCACAAGTGTCAAACATCTCAGTTAACTCTCTGAAAGAAAAGCAAATAAGCGCATTTCCCAAAGTAACAAACTATTTCTATTATTTAATATTTATTGTATTTCTATCAAAAACTAGACTTTGAATGATCGTTATTATAGAAGGTGATCCATGTCTGACCTGAGCTGGCTTTCTCCAGCTCTTTATAGGCACTAGAGAGGAGACGAGCGCGTTGCCTTTCAGCGTCCCTGCTAGTTATTCTGGGTCTGTCTCAGGAGACAGGAGCATTGGCACCTACGGTACATCAGTATTACCACAATTCCCCCTGGTACCTGTCTATTCTTACAAATGAATGAATAGTGGAATTACAGTCACTTGACATGCTTACAAGCATGGTTTTGTGTGTGTGCTGCTGTAACAGTGGCTGTAATACCCTTGAGATTTTAACTTCCGTTCTTACTTACATTTGCTATTTCTTATGCAAGCACAGTTTTGTTTGAGTATGTATGTACTTATACTGGCGTGTGTATTCACAGGCATGTGCAGACATGCTTAAGACACAGCCAGGCAGTGTGTGCAGTTTGAAAGAGTAACCAGTGGGAGTGAGGCTGTGGTTGAATGTCAGACATTGAGCAAGAATTATAGAAAAAGCTGTTGTGTTCTCATCACCAAGTATCATAACATTTAATGTTGAGACATATATAATTAAATTGAGAAAGCTGGATTCATATTGCTGGCAGACCAACTGAATGTCAAATTCATTAAGGAGGTGCTTTTAAACAAGGCAGACTTGTTGTTAGTGGTTTCAGTGCACCAAAGGACACAAATACAGATAATAAAAGAGCACAAATTCATCACAGATTCAAAGATATAAGGCCCAAGCTTCTGTGTGGATAACAGATAAGATGAGAAGAGCCAGCTGAGTGTTGTTCAGTCTTACTGAGGAGAGAGTGTTAGGCAAGGTGCCAGAACGAGCCTCTGAGCTGCCCTCTCATTGCGCATAACCAAACAGTGGATTTAATTAATCAGGCACTTGCTGTGTGACCAAACACTTGCCCCCTGTCTCCTTCATTCTTCATCTCACTACACCACCCACTGCCTCGTCAACTTCTTGCCTCTTTCCTCCACATCCTTACACACTTGTTTTGAGACTCCCTGCATCAGAGGTGAAACTTGATTTCTCTTTTTACTTACTTCCTGCCAAACCTAATTTCCCCCTCAGGCCTGTTCTGTGCATGTCTCTGTTAGCCTCTATTCTTCTGTCAATCTTTCCGCCATCTTCATGCTGTGTTGTATGTGACACGGTGGCAAGATTAAGATCAGAACAGTGCAAGTCGATATTCAAAGTGCTGCCTTGGCCTTGGAAACAGCATTTGACACACCAGCCTCACCTCAAGGTCCATTTGGAAGCTATTCTGGAGCTTTTGATCATAACACACAAATCACACAAATCTAAGATGTGAGTGGTGATTGAGATTACTTCTTCCTAAAAACCATAAATCGAACTGCTTTACTTTGTATTTGCATTTAAGTTTCCCTTCTGTACTGCTCTGTGTTGTATGGTGCTGATGCTGATGAAAAATAAGTGTATTTGAAATCAAAAGCCTGTTGGGAAACATTTATTTTTTGCTCAAAATAAATTGCTAAAGTAATAAGTCAAATTCTCCTTTGTAAGAAGCTTCTGCAATCTTTTAATGTGCGATGGGCCTTGTGGAGCCTTAAAAAGGCAGACTCACCAAAGAACAAAAAACAAATTAGTCTCAGATTTCAAGCATTGTTGCTTATAATGACACAGCAGTTGTGTAGTGAGGGATCTTTGGTCTCCAAATGATGAAAAACTCAAATCTGATTTCAGTTTTCATTTCTCGATTTGCCCTTCTCTGCACTTTTTCCTTTTCCTCTCTCACATTCATTCTTTCTAATATCCACTCTGGCTGCCAACCCATCACCAGGCTCTTCTTCTCTCTCAGTTTCCAACAAGTCAAGGTCAGGAGTCCCTCTGTGCTGGGGCACTGCCCTCTCAGCACTCTTGCACTTGATAAGCTTACCTTTGCGCTTTCTTCGTCTCTCTCTCAATCTGTCTTCATGTCTGTCCTCCAAATTTCACTCAGTCCTTTTCTCATTTCCTCTGTGACAAAAAAAAAGAAAAGACTTGCTGCAGAGTATAATTTCGCCGTCGATTGATCTGTTTCAAGCTGACCATCCTGCAACGTAGCAACAAATGATCTTTATCCAGCATGCAAGAATGAGGTGATTTGCGGCCGACCGTGTGCCGCTGGTTCTGTTAAGTCTCCCGGTGTGATCTTATTTATTTATTTAACCATATGCTTTCCTCCTGCATTGATTGCCCTCTGTCTTTGTTAGAATCAGAGCGGTTCTGAATTTAGCCCAAAGAAATTTGCTATTCACAACCATCGGTTCAATTATCAACCAATTTGCCAATGTAAGGCTTAAAAAGGTCATAAATTAGATTAATACATAGACTCCAGGGGTGACCTTTACATTCTTAATTAATCATCTGGTAGTAATTATGAATATGCCCTAAAATCACTTTTTTTCCTGAATCCAAGGTAATTACATATTATATAATACTATTAAACTTAAACTTTGTCCTGACTCACCTTCTAACTTTGAGTGCGCATGTAAATGACTTGTCAAGCATGAAGGTATATAGGTGGAATAACAATTTTTTGTGCAGAGCATATTGTACAATGAAATGATTGAGTATTTTAAAATGTGCGGAAAGGGAGCCATAGTGTGAGGTTATTTCTAAATGGATGACGAGCCGGTGGGTATGCTGTAGCTTTTAACTGATTCACAAGTTATGAGAAACTGTAGATTTTAACTGTGGATTTGAACAAAGTGGAGCATTAAGCGTCTAAAGAGGCAGATGTTTGAATCAGGAGAGCTAAACAGAGCTAAAACAAACAAATGCTAATGTTGCCATGTTTTGTAAATAGGCAGCTGTTTACCATATACTATGTTTACCATATCAACCTCAGGTGATAATACATCAATGTTGTGTTTATAGCTTGTTTCCACTGCCAAAAGTCACCAAAACAATCTGTAATTACATAATGATTAGCAAGTTCTCCACAACAACTGTGTTCATGATGCGATAACATACATAACAGGGTTTGAACATTAGAGTTTGAAGGTCAGTTGTCAGTTATCTTGGTTGGAGTCACAAAGAACCAGTGCATTTGGCTGTTGCTGCAAATACAAATTACATTTCTGTTTAATTTATTTCCCTCATTGGCTGGCTGACGACAAGAAGCAGTGGTTGTTGTTGTTGTTGCCTGCAGGATACTCTTGCCACGAAAACACACGCCTCCAAAACATTCAGGTTTCACAGCTGAGCATGTGAGAGTGTCAGGTAAGAGCCGACAAAACAACCTGTAGTGTCACACCTTGAAACAGTGAGCAACAGAGGAATGTACTGAGGTTTTTTCCCCCTTGAACTCTGTCTCCAGGCAGCTTCCTGTTCATAGGCATGCTACCTGAATTGTGTGATACTTCCTTGAGGGCCTGACAAGTCAATAGGAACATCTCAGCTTTTAAACACACGGATGCTCGCTTGCGCACACACTCAGTTTGCATATGCTGCTCTTTCTGTCACATGCTGTGCAAACATTGCTGGTGCTGGAAGCCGTTTAAAGACCCTGTTGCATCTATCCATCCATCCCGGGTCGATGGAGTCTGTGGCTGAGATTGCTTTAACAATCCATCACTCATTCATGAGCAGCTTTTATGACCCCAATTACATGTCGGCTCCTTTAAAGCACTACCTAGATGTGTTGTGAGCGAGTATCTGTGTGTGAGTGGCACCTGGCTCCATGACAGAAACAAGTGGAGAAAAAAGTGTTGGAGCGTATCAGAGGCTTTTTTGGATAGAAGTGCAGATAGCGGGGGAAGTGCAGATAGCGGGGGAACTGGGTTTTTCTACTAAACATGTGCCGGGCTGTGCATGTTTGTGTGTATGTATGAGTGTCCATAAGCATATAAGTAAGTGCTCTGAGAGATTGGAGGAGTGGGAAAATATATAAAGACAGGCAGTGGGATATGGTGTCAAAGTGGAGTGCTGGGATTTAAGTGCTCAGAATCATGTATGGGAGAAAGCAGGCTGAGTGTAGACCAAATAAGTGTCAGGAGGTTTTCATGACGTGAGCCAGTGCCCCAGTCATCCAGGTCTGATTGTCCTCTGCTCATGCAGCCCCATTAGAAGTCCAAGGGTACATAGAAAATCAATGGCCTAGATGCGTCTCCATTCTCATTCCCAGGGGATGCCCGATCTGTCTCTCAGCTACTGGTGCATGTGTAACTAAGCAAGAGAGACAGCAAGTCTGGATGAACATGCACACTGTAAGGCTAACTTTTAGATATGACTTTTGCATGAGGCTCTTTGGTGTCATCAAAATACAGACAAGTGTATTTATTTTATAATTTAAAATTCTTCTTGTTTTAAACATATTCAGTTATTTATTTAAACTCTACCAGGAAGTTTAAGCATCTTCATCTTCCACGTTCTAACAGTGTCATTTACATTTTCATTTAGATACAGAGATTTGGATACTGTTTTGTCACCATCTTGTGTCATGTGTGTCATGTTTTAATTTTCAGTTTTTAGCAGACAATAAGCAACCAAACCTGACATATACCACAGCACATAATGTATAGACACACATTCACACAATACAGGTACAGTAATACACATTTAGAGTGGGCAAGTGGGGTGTTGGTGGTGTTACAATGTAGAAATAACCATCTCTCTAAATCATATCATATCTTTCATATATTTATTTATACCAAGAGTTCCATTTTGTCCAGTATAATTTAGCTGTGGAGTATAACATGCTTGTTACATTGATAGAAACTCCATGTACTCTCAGAGCCAATCATCCATACAGAAAATAATTTCTGTATTTTTCTGTCCATTCAGACTGTTCGTTTTATCTGTCAGAAATGTAGAGGTGATAAGGCACTGTGTTTGCTTCTGCTTAACCTTATTTTCATGAAATTCAAAAAACCTTATTATTCCTTTGATAATATTTCAAATCTTAGAATAGAAATAGTTAGGCTGTGAAAAAAGACAACAGACATAACAAACTCAGAACAAAAGTCCCACAAAAAACCCAAAACAAAACTCTTCATGTTTGCTAAGACGTGTCTCCAGCTAGCAATAGCTCCCTTGCTAATGCTAACATTTGTGAAGAAAAAGGAGGTTAAATGAAACAGAATGTCATTCATCATGTTTTATAGTGGTCTAAAAAAATGTTACATTACGTTACTGGAAAAAAGTAATTACATGTTGTAGCGCACTTTGTTTAGACACAAAAACACACACAGAGGGCACTCAAGGGGTTTATCCATCCACTTAAGACCCTCTCTGTCCCTTATCTATAATGCAAGACGTAGCTATGACCACTCCATTCAACCTGCAACACCTTAGCCATTATTGAGATGGCTGGATGTTGGTGACCCTATTTCTACTGCTTTGTGATATACTGTAATTTTTACTGTTCTAGTGTGTTCTGGTTTTATGTTTTCTATACTTTTGTTAGGAAATGGCTTCAGTCCACCACAATGGTGAAAATGGATTCACTGATCACAAACAAACCCATGTCGCAGCCAGGGACTGGATTAATTACATTCATCAAAATGTTTGCTTCCACTAAAAAAGACAAATGGATCAGAGGTTCGTGTATTGTCTGGGTTTGAACCTCAGAATTAGGGCTGCAGAACAGAAACATAAGGCTGCTCAGACAGCATATAAAATCACAACAGGAACTGGGAGGTTTAATGTGAAGGGGAGATGCCCAGATGTCAGTCTGTTCACTCTGTCATTAATTTTAAGGAATCCTGCAGCATTACTGCTGATTTCAGGCAAAACCCTGCGCACTGGCAGCGCTCTCCCTCTGTGCCCACTGTATTAGAAACATCACGTAGAATATTTCACTGAAATAAAGCCTGGTATTCTGTTTCTAGTCCCACTCTAAATGAAACAATCTTTAAACACTCAAGTCAGAGCCTGATAACCCTTTGTAAGTGGCTGATTCAACACTTTCAGTAAACACATTTCAGTACCAGTTTAGTGAACCGGTCAAACAACAATATCGTAACCTGAACATTCCCGCCAAAGACCTGTCCAGCTGTTTTCATCAGTGATTTAAATCAAACTTATGGAAAATGTGTGTGTGTTTGTGTGTGTGTGTGTGTGTGTGGGGGGGGGTTATGGAAAATCTAAATCTGTTGTTACATTGTTGACAAGCAAATTGTGCAAAGTCTCTTTGACTCTTGATGCGATTGGCAGCACCATTCTCGCTCATTCCTCCACGCTGCTTTTCAGACTGTTGTTTGGTATTCAAGCAGAGGAGTATGCATGAAAACAAGCGCAGTGTACTCCAGTGGCATGTATCTTAACATAGAAGAGACACTGTTTAATTTCACAATAAAGTTCAATCAGACTTTGAGCTAAATTAAGTACTTATCCTCTTGAGTTTAGTAAGCATGCTATTGTTTATTTGACATTTCATATGTAGTGCTACTGTTTAACATATCATAATTACATTGTAAAAAAAATACTGCTGTCAGAATAGGATAAACATGATAGAGTTTGATGTGTTTAACAGAATAGATAATTAATGAGAAATAATAATCTCCTGTAAAATAGAAATTTTGACATTAAAATACTGCATTCATCTATATAATGCCCCTTATGCATGAATGTGGTTCTATACACTATAGATCAGATGTGTGGTGGCAGAAAATCTGTCTTATATTTATGCTGATAATTATATAACTAACATTATGCGCTTATAGTCACCTTCTCTGGCAGTTTACTGTCCACTATATGCCATGGTTTGTGTGTGTGTATGCACATCTGTGAAATTGTTATGCCTCTCCGTTCCCATTGGAAGTGGAGTTTTCAAGGCCACAGTGTGAGGGAACTTTATATGTTATGTTTGTCCCGTGCTTGGGGCAAGATATCATCTGATACTGCCCTACGTGGTAGACGTCTGATCCAGCTGAATCCTTTTTGCACTTCCGTGTTTCTTTCTTCCTTTAAAGAGGTGGTATTATGCTCATTTTTAGATTCAAAATCTTATTTAGGGGTTGTACCAGAACAGGTTTACATTGTTTAATTTTCAAAAAACACCATATTTTTCTCATACTGCACAGCTCCTCTTTTCACCCTATGTGTTCTCTGCTCTTGAGCTACAGAGTGATGCATCTTACTTGTACAAAATCTTTGTTGGGAGTTGCACATACGCAGTTCCCAGGTAAGGACTACTAGCCAATCAGAAGCAGAGAAGGGTGGGTCGTAAGAAACAAGGTAGTGTGACCCAGATCGTAATGTTCAATGCGACACACACACCAGCGACCCACACAGCTTTCTATTTTTTAAGGCAATAAGTTTAAACATTCCTCAGAATGTAAAGACAGATAAGCGTTATGACAACCTTCCAGCTGCGTTGTTGCTGCAGCGGTCTGTATGACGGCGGGAGCAGAGGGCTCTGTGAGCGGGCGGCTGGCCGGACTCACACGCTCCTCCCGCGGGTTGGCACAGCCTTCCCCCGCAGCCACTTGCGGAGCTCCTCAACTCCGAAAATATTCAAGCACATTTTTGTTCCGCCATCACTATCTGTCAATATTCGCAGCTGATTTCTCACCTCAAAACTTCTCAGAAGTGGATTTAGTGATGAAATTACATACGAAAACTGTAAAATATAAAACTTTCTGTTGCTGGCCTCTGTTGCACGCAATGATGATGCAGTGAATAGTGAAGATTCTCTCTGAACAATCAAGAGTCTGTTGTGTTTTCACGTTACATTTTAGTATCCCTCAAAAAAGTACCTGGAAGCAGGTACAGGTGCAACATTTCTACAATGGAAAACCAAACAAAGGCGAGTGGAGCCAAAGGGCCTCTGCTCAGACTAGCTTGGTTTGAGGGCGTGCCTGACCCCGCTAGCTGCTTGGCGAGCTTTATTACGCTTTCATTGTGACGTCTCAAGTAAAAGAAGTGAAGGGCTGGACTACAAACGAGCTGTTTTAAAGCGGTTCAGAGCAGAGCTTTCTGTGGGAGATGGGAACTCCCTTTGGGCTGGACTTTAGGCTTTTTCACTTTGCAAACCTGTTACATGCACAAAAAAGAGATATAACTCAATAAAGGAGAGGGAAAAAGCCAAAAAGCATAATACCTCTTTAATAAATACCAAAATACAACAGTTTGTTGTAATCCATTTATTTGTTCAATTCTGCATCGGGAAATATACTAATTCCACGATGAGATGCACAAATGTAACAAAGAGACTCCTAACTCAAGGTGCAATAAGTTTCACACACTAGTTTTCCCCAGAGCTTTAAACCACATCTCACAGTCTTCATATACGACCACCTGTTACCTCGAGTTCCATAAGCAAACGTTTGTCTAACTGCTATTTGAGCTATTTCAAAAAGCATCTCAAAGCACACCTCTTTACCGACTCCTTCAGGCCCTTAAGTTATTATTATTATTATTATTTTCAAGGTGAAGAATGACATTTTGCACTTAACAGATGCAGAATGTATGATCATTATGTCATTTTCCTGTAGTCCAATGATTTAGGATTGCATTTCCACAACGTTTGGGGGCTCACAAGAGACCAAAAGAAGAAATCAAGATAAAATCAAATCAGAGGAGCTCAAGATTTTCAGACTTAAGCCTTGAATATTCTTTGGAGCGGACATGTACACAGGCAGCTGCGGAAACCATGGATGCGGACTACTTCTATTTATACTACTTTCTGGAGTCAGCTTGGCGGACTCGTTCCACACATGCGCAGCAGATCAGTTGGTGCCCTGGTAGCTTAGTGGACTTCGTCTGCATGGTCACAAAAATTGGGGGGCACGGGTGTCCGCACAGAGCCTACGCGTAGAACTTCTGATGATGTCTTTTTTGTCACGCAGACCCCAGCGGTTCGTGGCGTACTTGCAGGTGCGGAAAGTTAAACACTTGCTTTAGTCCCTAAGGGTCAAGCTAAACAAACACTGGATCAATTGAGTAGCATATTTTGTCGTACCTTTCTGGTCTGGTTGAAGCCAATGTCTCCCCGAGCTGGCATAACCTTAAATACATTAATTGTTTATTTGGTGGTGGTATTTCAGGCTTGACTAAGCTCCTTTAAAGCCACAGAAGACATCACACACTGCTTTCACAGGTTGAGTAAGTATCCTACATAATTAGTAAACTTCATGCGTACAGTTGGTAGAGTGCTCCTTTGACTTTAACGTTTTAGTTCCACTCCTGAGAAGAAACAACAAGACACTTATTGATTACCTCAAATAAACAACAAACAGTCCCCCAATTGTATTAAAAAATTTTCATCAACAATTATTAGAAATCCAGTATATTATCTGATCTCTCAATCTCTCATGCTCAATCAGTGGCTTGTTTTAATCACATGGCAAACAAAAATAGATCAGGCGTTAAACCTGTACAGAGAGAGACCCAGCAGCACAGTGTCTGCTCTGCACGGTGCCTCAAAGTGTTTATGCATATACACTGAGTGATTATCTGCTGAGTGTGTGTGTGTTTGTGTGTGTGTGTCTCCTGAGTGGACTCTATTACTCTATGATAATCATCTGAACGTACAGACTGATTCCTCTTCTGTTATGTACCAGACAGTTGTGTTATCCCCACATTTTACACAGCATGTATATAGCAGTAAGGCTTCATCTCTGCGGGTGGCATTACTTATGTGTTAAGGTGGTGTAAGAAAAATACATTAATCAACAGGATAAAATTTTCCTCTCCGGATGTATTTCAGAGACTTAGACCTGGAGGAAATACCAGAAAAGGCGCTATTTCTTCAGAAGGGCATGACTGGGACGAACAGGATTTTTTTTAAATTAATGAACTTTACTGCGCCGTGATGGAAGTTGGCAGACAAAAATGTCATAAGAGAGGATTAATACAGATTTTCTGTGCAAACATCTCAAGGTGTGTTTGTGTTCATTCTGAATCATGCAGAACCATGAATACTGAAAGATACGACATGCAGTCTTATCAGACACTTTACAGCTCTGAGCTTGACTAACCAAAGACGTTTCCGAAAATACAACAGTGGATGTTTAATAATGAGTTCAGACAAAATGAGGAAAAAGAAAATATCTCCGGAGTATTAAAAAAATCACTGGCAAGATTTACATATTTAACATAGAATAGATAATATGCCTCTGTTCATTTCGTAATTAAGAAACCTGCCCAGTGGGGCTCATTAAAGGTCGCTCATCAAGAAACTTTATTTCATAAAAAGCTTTTTTTCCTCTAAGCTGAACTTGCAGTACAGTCTGGAATATATAGACGGGGGACAAATGAAAGAAAGAATCTGAATATATGAGTGGAGAAACATAACAAATGCAGACGCTTCCACACAAGCCATGAGGTTCACTGAAAGGTTTGATGAGTATGAAAATGATGTGAATCTGTTCTGGTTACTTGTGTCTCGAGTGTAGAATGAGTCCTCGCCTGCATCCACTTAGTGCTGGATAATTATTTTCTTTTGTATTGTACTTCCTCGGATGATTCTAGTGTATAGAAAATAAAAGTTGTTTGGTTTTGATGTAAGTTTGATAACTTGGTTTCAAAAGGAAGGCAAGTTGGACAATTGTATTCATTCATATTTCTCCATTATTATAAATATACAGTAAAATATTTGGTTGTGATTTAAAAGTTTTGTCATTAATTTTGGAATCTTTATAACACGTTTGACAATGTATGGGCTGTATTTTGATTCTGGCTTGTATTCATTTCTGTTGTCTTGTAGACCCATGCAGGCTGGGCATAGTCATATGCATGGTTATTCATTCATTCATACATATAGTCATGTACATACATATAGTCACTTCACAATTTATAATGATAAATGTATTTTTCAGTACATCAATACATGTAAGTCTGTTAATTATAGTTTAACCAGTCACAAATTCTGGCCAATTTGAGCTGTCTGTTTTCACTGAACGCCTTTAGAGATTCACAGTGTGATAAATTTGGATTTATCATCCAGTCAGTTCAGCTTCTCAAATGATGTGTTCAGTGGGAACGTAACACTTTGTAACATGGTGTGTGCTGCACTCAAGCCCACTTGTGTTTTTAAGTGCATGAAGCTAATTTAAAGGATCTCATTCAAGGGATCATATGTTACAGGGACAGGATATACTAACCTGGCCACTCCTCTAATGCAGCTCAGTGTCATGTGTCACATTACTGTAAGAAACATGGCGTGGCTCTCTTAAAAGATATAACTCAGACAACATTACATGAGTCTTTTAGGGAGGACAAACCTCTTTAATCAGCCACTAAATCTAAAAGATGTATCCGTCAAAAGCAGCACAGTGCAATGGGTATGGACTGTGCATGCTTACCAGTGTGCTGTTGTGAGCAACCAGACAGACAAGAGAAAAAAAGGAATCACTGCTTTTTGGAAGCATCAAAAGCATGACAACCCCATGCCGAGTCTCAGCATGGTATTGCTGTTTCCCCGACTGTTGTGCATCACTGTTTCAAAGGCAAAGGTTGTGCAACAGCCACACAACTAACACATATTTGGTACCAGCACAGAAGCTAAGAAATTGAACTGCCAGGAACAGGGTCAGCAGCAAAGCGGATTTTGCAACTGCATTTTCTCAACCGTAGTACTTCCATATTCCTACACATAAGCGCATGTAGTCTGCGCAGTGTATTAAGTCAGTGGTCATATATGTCGTTTTGGGAGTCTAACGTTTAGATATGAGGACCTGTTGTTTTTTTCCCCGTAAATATTTCAAAAACTGAAATAAATGAGTTCTAAAATGCTTTAAATAAGACTCAAATTGTCATTTGAGAAAGCTAAATACATTCAGGACTCTAGTGGCTGAGTGTCTTTTTGAGTTTGTTCTTGACAGAGACAGATGGGCTGAAGTTTCTTTGTGCTGCTTCTACAGCAGCAGAAATCTTCCCTTGAGGGCATCATACTACAGGTCCCAGAGAGGATCAAAAAAGCACACAGATCAATACACATTAGCTGCTGCTCGAGTGCTGAACATAGATTAGTTGACATCATGAAACCTTGAGGCTTGCAGTCTGTGTGTGTGTGTGTGTGTGTGTGTGTGTGTGTGTGTGTGTCAAGAGAGTCAAGTAAGCACTACCTTTTCCCAAGATTATGTTAATACCAGTTTTATAAGGACAAATCCACCTGAATTAAATTATCAGCAAGAATGATTTCTTGATTTCCTACATTTGAAGTACTTAATATACTGTATAAAACATATCTAATAATAAGATATAATATATGAATAAGATATGAAATGATGCTGTAACCTTAGTGGCATCAAGATAGACCTTTAATGAAATCAGCTGGAGCATTAAAGGAATACTTCTGTCTGTTCTAGTCTGTCTGTGTATTAGGTATGGAGCAAGAGCAAGGATGTGATTAGCTTAGTTTAATACTGGAAATGGGGGTAAACAGCTAGACTGGCTCTCTCTGAAGTTCAAAAATATGCATATACAATACAGTACAAGTAATTCTAAAGTTTATTAATTACACATTTTATTCAGTTCAATTTATATAGCACCAATTCACAACAGTTATCTCATAGCTCTTTTCATATAGAGTGTACTCTGTGATATTATTTACAGACACTTAACAATTCCCACCATGAGCAAGCACTTGGTGACACAGGCAAGTGCTTATCTTGTTAAATCCGACACAAGTAGTAAAGCAAAAGCGACAGCTGTCATTCACTGTAAAATGTGTTAATACTGAGCTTCAGAGGTGGACAGATTTTTTCCTTCGAGCCAGGCTAGCTGTTTCCCCTGACTTTTGGGCCACTTGGGGGCAGCAAAAAGAAGCTGTAAACATAATACTGATATACTGCTGTGTGGCGCTCAGCAGGCAGTGTACAGTGGGTTTCTTAGAAATTTTTTCTAAAATTCTTTTTTTGTAGACAGCTGCCTGCTGCGGCTGAAACACTCTGCAGAGCTGAGGAAAACTGCAGAGTTGGGTGATAATTCTCTGTGGGTTCATCACTATGAACAACCTCTTTCACTTACAAGTAGACATGTGATCCATTTGTAATATGAAAATATTGATTATAGTTGCTTTAACCGCAGATATGAGAGTGGTATCGATCTTTGCATCTAACTTGAGGAAAGAAAGCAAATAAAGGTATTTCCCAAGTTGTACTATTACATAACTATTCCTTTTAGAAACATTTGTATTATCTGTACAACCTCCTGGATGTTGTCGGGGTGGTTGATGACACAAACCAAGAGCCTTTGACAGCTTAATTTAAAGTATTTTATTCAAAGCTGGCTTTGGAAGTCGTTTGTATTTGGAAGCACTGATGAGAGGAGGATAAGGGTTTGAGTGCAGAGGGACTTGAATCTCAGGGGAGTCTTGATGCTTGTTTATTCTGGCAGGGGTAGGTAGACTGAATAGAGGAGGACTTGGCAGAACAACAAACAACTATATTAATGCAGAAGGAGTACCAACAAACTGAACACGCCAGAGAAAAGCAATCAGCTAAACTAGATAGACAGGCGGCTAAATAAACAGCTCATGTTGTCGTAATGTACGGTCAGTCCTAAGCGGAAGCAAACTGAGGAGCGCGTACCACACAGCTGCACTAACAGTGGGAGATGTTTCTGTTGATTAGTCGGATCCCTGGTTACCTGCCTGCAGGAGATTGCATTTCTTTGATGCAGTGACAGTTGCAGAGTGCGCCACCTGATCAGCACCCTGGACAGTTCTTGTAAATCAAACCATATGTGATCTAATTTACCAGTAATGTTGTATAACTCTGTTATGTGTCCTAACTTTTATAAAGAAGAATAGATTTCCACCTCCATTATTTCTGCTTGAGAAATTGTAGAAGAGTAGAATAAGGTTGTGTAAAATGTTTTGGTTTTTTTTCAGATTACATTAAAGCGTAATGGATGTTTCATATTGTTAATGTTCAGCATTCTGCTGTGCTGTTTTTTCACCCTTTCAGGCCTTGGGGAAAGATTGGGAAAAACTTAATTGCCTGGATCTGAGGTTTTTTCTGACAACACTGAAAATGTTTTATCCTCATTGAACTTTAAACTTTTTCTCTCAACAAAATATATAAAAAGTGCTTGAACTGGAATTTCACCACTGTGAGTAATTATATTTCTTCCTTGTTTCCTTGCTTGAGAATAATACATTAATCACCTTAAAGAAGCCCTGTGCAGTTTTTGACCACTAGGGCTGTGGAGCAATGTTTTTAAGTGTGGGTCACCATTTTGTTTTTTTGTTGTGGCAATCATCCACTTCGTTTGCCTTTAACAAGGGATTTGCGCAGCGTAAAAGTCCATGTTCGACTCGAATACGTGTGTCTGTACCCAGGAGCCTCTGTCGAGGATCTGATCAGTTAATGTCTCTGTAGACAGCATAGCTGTTTAATAATCCCTCAGCACAGTAAACCATGAGTCGGCGTAAGCCTGGTGTTTAGTTTGGTCATTGTTTCTTATTTTCTTCTGAACAAAAGCTTTGTTTTTTTGTGCATAATCTGAATGTGTGGTTGAATTAATTTTTTTCCTCTGCCTGTAAAATGAAGTATCATTAGTTTGTGTTATGTAAAACTAAACAAGGGTAGTGTTTATGAAGACATTTATCTGTTGTAGGGTTTGATAGTTACCTTTACTTACTAAACATGGTCAAAGCGCTTGGTCCCCACGGGGACACACATGCATGTGTGTAAGCATGCAGTTTTTGAACTATTCCACAACTTTACATTTTTGTTGGTAATGTGCCAGGAAATACAGCAATGTCCTGGCAAAGGCTCAGAAGAAGACGAATGCTAGCTAGTTAACATAGATGTAAAGACTGCTGGTTTCCAATGAAGCTCTGAAAGTGTTTTATGAGGAAGGAAATACAGTCAGCATTTATTAATGCTTGTATATTGTTCCTCAAATGTAAGTCGCTTTGGATAAAAGCGTCTGCCAAATAGGTAAATGTAAATGTAAATGAAGCATGTTTGTTGAAACTCCCCAGGGCACCTTTAAATTGTTATTATAACCAGCCCTTTTGCCTAAACCGATGATGATATATTATATACACATAATGGTAAGAAGAATTGATGATCAAGATCTGACACAGTTTCAAATAAATAATCTCTCAAGCAAAAACTATGTCACAGCGACACTGTTTCTAAATTATATTAAACATTTCTCTGGCATTTCTGGATCAATTTCTTCTTACTTATCAGCCGACATATATTCAGATACTGACATATCTGCAATAAGCTGTTGTTTTCTGATATTCTGATTTATTAGTTGTCCTGTCCTTGTCTTTGACATTCAGCCAATTAGAGACATGCTGGTGCACAGCCATAAGAGCCAATCAGTCATATGTTTAAATGTGGAAATTGGAAACAACTAACTTGTATCTTATGTTGGTTGCCTCTGTACGTGTAATAACTTTAGGTGTGTGGGTAAATACATCATTTGTTAAAGTATTTTACCATAGTCTGCATGAGTTCTAATGATAGTAGCTGACCAAAAGACATTACTCTGCATAGCTGTAGCCTACATAGGCCTGGTGTACTTGCAAAAGTGCTGACTATGCAGCTCTGCAAATGACTTCTTTTACAGCGTCCCACTCTATTGCCCAGATTAGGCCAGCAGTATTTCATAAATACAGTTTGCATGGCTTCAGGTGGGCTGAGGAAGATCTGTTATTGTTTTACACGAAGGCAGAAACACAGACTTAATGAGCTTTTACTGTAGGAGCCCTAACTAATTTTGACATTATGGTATTTTTTTCTTGTCTGTTTGACCTGTATGTCTGGCATCATCTTAAACTAATGAAAAAACACTATCATTAACATTCAAAAAGAAATGTTGGAAAATGGCTGCTTTTTCTGAACTTTCTAGACTCGTAGAGGAGACAAAAGACTTTTTAACACTATGGCTGATCACAGCATGCCATCTGATGCAGCGGTGGAGCTGACAGTGTGAAGCTGAGCTACAGCTGTCAGTTCACTAATGCCTGTGGGTGTGTGTGGAAGCTGTGGAGACCTACGGGTGGTTTGTGGCGACTGTCTGATACACTTCCACTCTCCCCCGCCCCCTTCGCCTTTTATTGAATTAATCATCCTCATATTCTATGACTTCAACTGGACCTAGAAAATGCTGAAACACAAAAGGGAAAGTGAGATAGTGTGTAAGAATGGACTGCAGCATGTGTGAAACCCAGGAGCAGGAATTAGTCGGAGAGAGAGGGGAAAATGGTTGTGGCCTTTATTTTGACATTTTTCTGTCAGAACAGGTATGTGTTCAAATTCTTGACAGAAACACACGTGCGCTAACACGTGTTTTGCTTGGAGGCCAGATTAGTACAGCATGACATAAATTAGGGTAAAATATAACTGCTTTTTTGGGCAAACGTACTGTACCTGTATATTTCCTTCCAGGTATGTTGATGTTGTGTAATCAAAATTAAAAACGAGTTTTATATGATAACATTTTTACTTTCTAATTTAAGTACGAAACTTACGAAATGTGGAGACAACACGAGACAGGCTGTTCAGCTTTATTGGCATGAATGTATAACAACAATATTGCCAAAGCTACAAATAAATGACATAAGAACAAGTCATTTCATACATTCATGCATACAAATTAACAAATTAAAGTTAACAAATCCCCAATTTGAACAGGTTATTTTCTTGCAAATCACTCATTTGAGAGTGAAAACAGTGTAAGAATTAGTACCTCAAACAGTATATTGTTGAATGCTGTATTTGCAATGCCATGGACAATTGTGCTGGATATATTTGGTGTGTTCATCTTTATTTTAACCTCCAAACCATTTTATATAAATAATAAAGTTTAACTGGGGATTTGTTTACAACTTGGACTCTTTTGTAACGTTGTGCCATCAAGCAGAAAGTAAATAGTCACACAGTTAAACGTGTGATAAAACATGGTCAAAAATACAAAAATAAGGTATTAAGAAAAAGTCAAATGGCAGCAACTTTAGCTTTTCTAATATGACATACTTATACTGTACATACGATTAAAATGAAATATGCAAAGTTGGTCTAAGCAAGCATGTCTGCAAAATCCACAGTCATTTGGAACTGTTCACCTTTCTCATAAGTGAAATTAATAAACTTATATATCCTCTACACATGATTGCAAATGAAATAAACGTTTTTGCCAACTGAAATTTGAACACATACCTGTTCTAAGAGGTATTTTGATGGGGGGGGTTAACATATATTTGACATATACCAGTTAAATGAACAATTAATCCAGCTACACAGGATAAAACCCTGTGAAATAAGAGTCTCCTTCAGTATTTTTCAAATTAAACGTTGGGCTGAAAAAACCACGACAAATGAGACACGGAATCATTATGAAGTGTGTTTTTGTGTTTGAGCTATGTGTGTGGCAGCGACTCAGATTCAGTCGGGTTATATGGGAATTTTCTGTCCAACACATTTTTGTGAAGTTGCCAAAGCCCTGTGTGTGGTGACAAAAGCACGTAGTGTTGGAGACAATGAGGGAAATGGAGAGGGAATGTTATCCCCTCTGGATAGGAATGTGTCCCCTTACCCAGGTCACAATGCTCAATTCAGGCTGGGCCCCTGGCAAAAAAACGTGCCACTCTGAAATACCAGGTGACGTTTTGTGTGAGCCATTCATTATATCATTGTCACACGTCTGTCTATTGGCTTATTCAAGATTGTCAGACGCACAGACCAGGGGTTGTGAACGAGGCCCTTCTGTTCACTTCGAAAGCAATGAATCACACCCACTCATTGTCATCTGCAGAGTGGCTTAGTTCATGGTAATTACATTTAATCATAGTTATTACTGCTGAAGGTGCTCTGTAACGGCTCACTTTGTGATAAAAAAAAAGTTAAAGTTAAAACTAAATAGCATATAATCTACCTGGAAACATTTGTCATGACTGTGTTTATTTTTCGCCCACAGGTTCAGCCTACTACGACAATGTGCGGCCGTTGGCTTATCCTGACTCTGACGCAGTACTCATCTGCTTTGACATTAGCCGTCCTGAAACACTGGACAGCGTGCTGAAAAAGGTCAGTGTCACATTAAAAGAAGTGTGAATGTATCTGTTTAATAGTTTTTTCCTAACATAGCTGAGGCTGTTTTAGAGGAACAGTTAGTCTCTTTTCAGGACAGCAGAAAACAGAGCAGCTTTAAGGGATAGCTGACACACACAGACACAGACATTCCTGCAGTTGGTGCCGTCACTCATCAATGACATCATCAATACAAGAGAAAACACATATCTTTTATGGTGGACAAATTCTCACACCTTCAGTGGGTCCACTTGAGAACTAACTTGAACTTTGACCTTATTAGATGACCTAGTAGACGTTCCTGAGTAATAGTGGTGAATGAAGTGATCTCACAATGCATGCGCGGGATGCCAAAGTGACATGTTGAGGGGTCACTCTATTCAAAGTTTAGAGACAAAACCTGACTGTATTAAAAAAAAGACAAAACAAAGGAACTTATCCTTATCCCATCTACTTTAAGTGCATAAGTATGGCAATGTGCCATCATGTCTTCGGTGCATTTATTTTGGCATGTGTTTTTAGCTTATTTTTCATCTGCAAGCTTCTATTCTCAAATAGTGCCCTTGCAGTACATAACCCTCTTTCTTCTGCCATTTCTGACAGCCTTCCGCCTAACCAATTCTTGTGCCCTCCAATTTTCCTTTTAGAGGGACAATTCTTTCTCAGCATTGCTTAGTCACAGAAAGACCCCTTGACTCTTCATTACTTCCCTATTTCCTTTTTGTATGTTTTGTTCTCTTCAGTCCAATTTCTCTTCAAGTGCTCATTCAAATCTCCAATGTTAGATTGTCTGTATATCTCTCTCATCTAGCATTATCCACCAAAAGATGTTATCCCAGTCTCTATCCAGCTATCACCTTTTTTAAAGCATAAACCCAAATGTTCTCACCTTTTCAGCTTTCTGACCAGCAACCTGCCAGCATTCCTGCATCTGCTGCTTTATGGTCCACATATTTCAAATCCTCCTCCACACTGCCATGTATAATATGTAATTGTGGTGAAGATCACTAAATCCATAATTTCAATTATATTTTTCCTAAAAACAATCACATTTTAAGATAGTCTAAACCAGACCAAGAGTCTACAGCTATGCTAGCAGCTCTGTGAGACTGTACGTGGGCGCAACGCTAATGTCAGCATGCTATCATGCTCAAAATGACTAATTAGTCAGAAACCAAAGTATTGAATAAAAGGTAATTTTACCTGATGGTGGTGCTAGATAAAGTTAAGGGTTTACCAAAGTTATTACAATTAATCCTGAGTGGAACATGAATGTCTGTACCAAATTTCATGGCAATCCTATTCAATAGGCATTTCACTTAAAACCATAAATGTCAACCTCATGTTGGCGCTAAAAAGTCAGAGAACCACCAACGTCATTATGATTCACTGTCTGGGAACCACGAATGTGTATACAAAATTCATGCTAGCATGGCTACAAATATAAGGATCAGCCTTAAAAACCCAACATGTATAATATGTGTGTAACCATATAATGTAAACTCCGACTCAGGTCATTCCCATCTAAATTTCCAGAAATATAACTGAGGACAAGACATCAGTGTATTCAAACATAGCTACAGCATTTCCTGGTGGCTTTGAAATGTGATTTTTTTAGTGCAGTTACCTGGTTTGCACATATATTTTCAAACTGAATTGTCAGCTGAAGTTATCCAACAGCCACCTGACAGCCCGCATTCTACTCTTTATCTGGGACAAAACTCTCACCAATTCTTAACATTAACACAAACAATAAGCTGCTCTTCCCATGGGCCCTTTGTGACTCATCTAAATTGCTGCTATTCACCAGTTGCACACTGTTCAGTGGAGGGGCCTATTGAAAGGCAACAGCTCACTCTGCACAACAGCACAACACACTGGAGCCCGTAACAGCAGCGACACAGGCATCCAGGAGAAAAGATCTCTTTGTAAGGGAGAACAAATGGAGCAACTGTGCAAAGTGGTTGCCTGTGCCATGGTGTGAGGAGATAATGACTAGAGTTGCAGACAGAAAGAGAACGATAGAGAGAAAGAATTTAATAGTTTGAGTCATGTCAGTGGTCTGTAATGAGTATTGTCTGCCTCTGTCTCTCTGTCTGTCTTCCAGCATTCATGACCATGAGCATCGTGCTGTTGTGAGCTTGTGCTTTAGCTAACAAAGCTTCTATATTGTTTTGGTATTTGTTTCTCATCTGTCCTGGCCAGGTTTTATGTCTGAATATAGTTTTGTCAAATGCCCATTTTAGGATGGGCATTCACCTCTGACCACACAGAACTGTTGCATGTCTCTGTTGCACCTATAACCACACCCACCAGTGATGTCACAGTGGTCCTGGAGTACACCTGTACATCACTGCTACAGAAGTGTAGCAAAAACAAGATTTTCAGGTAGTGTTCAGATACCCTAATCATAAATTGTGACCTGATTGAAATTTGAAATAAACTGTTTCCAGGTTAAATAGATTTCATATGCAAAGTTAAATAAATATAGACTTTGAAAGCTACACTATATGGCCAAAAACTTTTTCACACCCCTACATACCCCACATAACTGGGTTTTTCCAGGGTTTGCACTTAAGGCAAATCTTAATGCTACAACATACAATGAAGGGTGGAAGCTTTTAAAGCAGCAGTTTAATTCCCCTGGTTTTGAAATGAGATGCTCAACAGCAACATATGATGGTAATTTTCTGGTGTCAACATACTTTTGACCACATCGTTAAGTATCTTCAGTTTTGATTTGTAATGGCCCTGTGCACTCATGTGTTTGTCTGTTGATACACAGTGGCAGGGAGAGACGCAGGAGTTCTGCCCCAATGCCAAAGTGGTGCTGGTCGGCTGCAAGTTGGACATGAGGACGGACCTCAACGTCATGAGAGAGCTTTCCAAACACAGACTCATTCCCGTCACCCACGAACAGGTGAGAAGTGCAGAGAATATGCCACTCATCTTGTCAATTACTTGGTTGTGTTCTTTTCCATGAAAAGCCCAGCCAGTATCTGCAAGCATCAACACTGTCAAACCTAGCTTGACATCAACTGCTGTTCCTGCTACCATAGCAGAACTACGCCACAGTAATTTTGCATATGTGAATAATTGAGCATTCATTTATTTGATTTATTTAACATTATAATATTTGGAACATGCATGACATATGGTTTTAAATGTATGGTCCATTGCAATTTTCTGCTGCAGCAATTTTCATTTATTGATTTACGTACAAATTTAACTGTATCATCCGAGAGAAATGACACCTATTACTTTGTTCCCTTGTGCACACAAACAAAAGTTCTGAAAATGAATTCGGAAGATGACATTTGCTTCAGATCATAACTTCCACAAATATGGAAACACAAGGAGTATAAAAGAGATGGGACTGAACAAAGAAGGAGACAAACAGCAGGATGTGCGATAATACAATTGTTTTGTTTGTGTCTTGGAGCGATGAACAGTGGCATGCATGAATTTTAATAGCTTATTTTCATGTAAATTTGAATTCCCACTTCTTGGCAGCCTTTTGTCAACATATTAATATTTTCTCATACCCCCGACAAAGCAGAGGTAACCACCCTCATTTTCCTGTCAGTAATGGCCTCAAAATTGGTCCATCAAGATCTGAGATTGTTTTTTCTGCATAAAGTGATTTATCTCCAAATTAACAGAAACCTTTGATCACACCAAATGTTTTCCTGAGACTGTAACAGCAGTTGAAACTCTTTCTTTCTGTCCCATCCGCTCTGATTGAAATCCTCACTGTGAGGCCCCTTTTTACCTTGTTTGGCTGGATGAATACTTTCTAGTGCAGTCCTAACTGAAGAACACTAAAAGTAATCATCCCAAAGGCACCAAAAGCATGTCTTATATTTGTCATATTTAGCTGCATTGAAAATTGACTTTACATAATTACCTGTTTTTGCCTGTGTGAACAATCAACAGTGAAAAACACTTTTGGTGCATCTGAGACTGAATCGTTCAAGTTCAAGTTTCAAGTTTATTTATATAGTGTTATAAAAACAACCCTAGTTGACCAAATTGCTTTCCAGGTTCACAATATACAACAAATATACACACTATGTTTGAAGGTCAATAAATAGACATGGGTCTTTAGCAAGGATCTGAAAGTGTCAGCAGTCCGGGCAATTCTTATTTCAACAGGTAAAGTATTCCAAAGATTAGGAGCAGCTACTGAAAAGGCTCAGTCATCTTTAGTTTTTAACCTGGATCTGGGGACATCAAGGAGCATCTGACTGGCTGACCTCAGTGCTTTGACTGGAGTGTGTACATGTAAAAGTTCTGAAAATTTTAAAGACAAGCAATAAAATCTTCAAATCAATCCTAAAGCGGACAGGAAGCCAGTGGAGCGAGGCTAAAACAGGGGTAATGTGCTCACGCTTTTTAGTTCCACTTAGAAATCGAGCTGCTGCATTCTGGACTAATTGTAACCGATGCAGAGATGACTGATCAACTCCAACATACAAAGAATTACAGCAGTCTAGTCAAGATGTTATAAATACATGGATTACTCTTTCAAAGTCTTTGCGTGGCAGGTAGGGCTTGATTTTAGCCAACAATCTCAGCTGAAAGAAACTGGCTTTTACAACAGAACTAATCTGTTTTTCAAATTTAAAAGCACTGTCGAAGATCACACCTAGATTCTTGGTAAATCGTGTGTCTCTTGGCTTTATAGTATTTTACAAGAGAGCCCTTAATCTTGAAAAAAATAGACACAGTACTTCTGTGGTCAAACAATTGACTCCACCGTGGTCAGACTAGATCAATATAATAGGAAATAAAATGGAACATATAGAGGAAAGGTTAAAAATAGTTGTACTTCAAAGTGGAGCCATAGAGCTTGTCTTAATGGGCCCCATTCAAAGGGCTGCACTGCAAACAGCCACAAACAGGGACCTTTACATTTCAGCCACTTGATTTGATCCCCAGGGGGAAGTACATTCACCAGAATGAACCACACATGAACTGTGTGACGACTACTGTAATCGGCTTAAGGGCATCGAAATAGAGACTTGAAGTGTTGGAACATTTCCATTATTACAAAAATATTGCAGCCTCCCTGGTAGCTCAAGTCTTGAATATTTTTCATACAGGAGGAACATCCTGCTGCTAGATACTCCCTCAATATGGAATATCTCTAAGACTGATGGTTGAACACCTATGCTGTCACACAGTGTAGATGTTTCATTGCCAAACAAGTTGATGAATCCACGTTCCAAAAGGAAAGAATGAATAAACTGACAAAACGTGTCCTTATCCTATCTACTTTAAGCAGAGATAGTCAGAAGGCAACCGAGTAGAAGAGCTATTTTTAAGACGTAAAGAAGGATTGGTTATGAGGCCCAGGTTCCCCCTTTATTATCAGAAAATACACCCAAGCACAGAGTCAGTGTTGTTGGAGAACAAGGAAGCAAAATGAATGCACAATACATGTAAGTTCAACCAGTCCAGATTTAAGATGGTGCCAAACACTCCTGGGAATAAGCTGAGCTTTTACGCTTAAGTTTTACAGTTGCACAGATAGACCTTAAATATTTCATAGCTGTGTGGAGGATCTTAGCTTTATGTATGCCCCAGCTAGCTATCATGCCTCTGAGAGTGTAGGCTTTTATTAAGAGGGAAATTTTTTACTACATGCCCAAGACCAATGGTCAGATGTCCACAAAAGGATAAGGTACTGGAAGGATAATCTAATAGCATGTAACACATGGTGATAATAATAAACTTGTGTTGCAAAGTCCACTGCATTTATCCACTCATAGTACTGTATGGCTTTCAAAAACCAAGTGTAATGTTGTGCTTAATTTAGACTGTATTGAATTACATGAGGCATCTGTCAGTATATTAGAGGCTCAACATGGTTTAAGGACATTTAAGAATGCAAAAAGCATTTTTCCACCACACGGCCTTTCTGTTTCTCCCACACACATACATAATGTGCCATTGCCATAGCTTTAAGTACTATCTCTCAGCAGCTCTCTAGGTGAGTCACCGGCTTTTGGACTACAAACATAAGCATATGGCTAAATAAATGTTTGAATTTTAAAGCTGCACAAATCTTTTTTATAGTAACGGATCTCACAACATAAGGCGCTGCTCTTAGTGTCTGCACTTCCCCTCTGCTTTGAGGAACATTTTAAGGTTGTTAAGCTCATTGTTTTGGTTTTACCACCCATAAATGTACTGTTTTGGTTCAGTCTCAGTATTCTCATCAACCTTTCTTGCAGCAGCAGCAGCTACCCCACACCACATGACAAACAGACAAGGCTAGCAACTAGCTGGTGAACATAGTGGAGCATGTTCAAAGAGCCAGATATTTCACTCACGAGTTGGTGGAGACCAAAAACAGAGCTTAAATGGAGAGTGAATATTGGACTTGCATTTGTCAGGTGACCAGAAACAGACCCACATTCTGTATTTTTCTGTGTTTTCAGGGCACTAATTTGGCAAAGCAGATCGGTGCAGTGGCCTACGCAGAGTGCACCTCAAAGTATTCAGAGAACAGCGTCCGTGATGTTTTCCATGTCACCACCCTGTCATCTGTGTCCCGCATCCATCGGCCTCAGCTCAAACGTGCTGGCTCACGTCGCGGCCTCAAGCGGGTCTCCCAGCAGCCGCCCCGGACTGAGATTCATGAGCACCCACCTGCCATTAGAAAGGACCGGGCCAAAAGCTGCGTGCTCATGTAGGACCAGAGTCTACCAGCAACCTGACCGATGTGTGCTGATGTACATGAACTTAATTTATTGGTGAATTCTTGTCAGATCTTTGCACTGCATAAAGGACAATTTAATGAAAATAATGAAAAAGAACGAATGCTATTCTGTGGAGTTCTTTGAGAAACTGTTTGTCCATCTTTAGCTAAACTCTCCTTGTTATTTTTCTCTGTGACCATGTTTTCATCCGGGGAGGTCATTGTTGTGGCTATTGTAGCTATTTTTTCTTTAACGCTTTTACTTGAACAAGTGGACAAAAATGGTCCGGGACACAAACAGGCTGGTTAGCAAATGAAACACAAAAAGTGTTATAGAAAAGTGAGTATAGATATTAAAGGAGAAAATAATCATTTGAAAAATTACCTTGGAGGGAGCAGCAGGAACAGTGCTGGTCTTGAACTCTATTATGTCGTTTACTGTTTTGAAATGCTATTCTCTCTTTTAAATGTTTAAGTAAATGAAGCACAATACGATGCACGCAGTTCCAAGTCATTTGTAAATGCCAGGGAATGACCTCTTCTGTTCCACGTCACATGACAAATTGAAAAGAAAATCTGGCCAGGAAAAAAAAAAAAACTCGTGGGCTGAGATGACACTAATTTTCTTAAACCACAAGTGCTTTTAATATTGAAAACTGAATAATCACCCGCCACATAATACTGAAGTGTTGTGAAATTAATATTGTTCTAATAATCCACAGTGGGGAGGAGAGTCACGAAGGGACTAAAAGGGGTGACTGTTATGTTGTACGTGTGTGATGATGAAATAAAAAAACTTGCTCTGCTGAGCGGTGAAACATTGTTAATGTAACTTATTCATTTGAATGTTATTTGGCCTTGATCCTGAATTATTGTGCTAAGAAAAGTCAAGTGTATAAATGGGGAATCTTAGATTCATTATACTTTTGTCTTAGCAAGAATATTTCTCACTACATCTCACTTCATTGGACCAGAGAACACAGTAGTTTCCAGCTCTGAACATTTTGTCTCAGGCAAGAACATTTCTCTTTGAAACGGCTTCTTCTGTTGGGTAAGATATAACTTTTTACTTTAAAAAAATGCCTACACTGAATCGACAGCAGAGAAATAGAACATATTTTATAGTTATATAGTATATGTGCTACAGCTAAGGTTGAGTTTTGGACAAATTAAAACCTGATGCTGGTGCTAGATGAAATATCTGAAGTTATAACAAATCATCCTCTGGGGACAATGAATTTCTGTACTCAGTTTCAAAGTCAACCTATCTAATAATTGTTGACAAAATATGGACCGACCAGCCAACATAGAGCAACAATGCCATCCTTGTGTGTCAAAGTAATATGGGACTGACTGGCCTCTACATGAAGGTGACAACTGGCTTGTCACACAGATCAAGAAATAAAAATGTATCAACACAACAAGTTATGTAAGTTATGGATTTCAAGTATGCAGAGGAAGCACTGTACTGCTCTGTGTGAATGAAAGGTAATGCTTTGACAGGTAATGGTTTCTATTTTATTGAATATATGCTTACTGTCTCTTCCATTCCTAAGAAACTGACTACATCATAGTGACTTGGGATGTAAGCTGCAGGGGATCTAATGTAATGTCTCATTGCCACATATGCCACACACAGCTATATTTCCCCTCGGAAAGAAGTCTTCTTTCTCTATGGGCTCATAATACACCGCAGTAGCTGGCAGTGTATTCTTTCTCTGTGAGTGATCAGTCCTGACCTATTCTCTTTCACAGTTCAGAGGATCATCTGAGCGATTGTTTTTGAAAGGGAGCCAGCTGTAATATATTGTATATGTTGTATTGGAACTTACAAAATTCACGTATTTGCGTTATTAAATTGGCATAGTGACAGAATGTATTGTCAACAGGGTTTTTCAGAAGGGTTAACTTTCTGCTTGTCTTTGCTCTTGAAAAAACAGCCAACAGTAGCCCATTGGAATCAAAATGATCATGCTACCATTATTTTCGCACTGACAGAAATACAGTTCAGCATTCTGAAAAATCATATATAATATGAATATATTCCCCTCAAATTTAAAATGAATACAGCTGTTCCAGACTGTATTCATGAGGCTTGTAGTCTGACCTTTTACTGTGACTCCATTTGCTTCCCATCACCATGGATAAGGGCCTGCAGCAACTTGCTGCTTCTGTGAGCTCACGCTAAAGTGACATTTCACAGCATCACTGCCATGTTGCCATGCAGGGAGCCCAAGGTCGCACCACATGCCCGGGGCGAGACCAGGGCAGGCCTCTAGTCAGGGGGGAGAGGACATCCACACAGATGGAGTCGCAACAATCCTGCATATATACAGTATATGACAACGCCTGCATAGTAATTTGATCACGCATGCTAGTGGCAGTTAATAATCGCTGGTCAGACTCAAGGATAATGATCCTCAGTAGGGTGGTGTAATTTTGAATGTAGTGAATGAAATACTAGTTTATTATCCACATTCAAAGTCATGTTCTCTGTTATTGTTACTGTAGAAATAATAAGCCTGTTGGCTGGCTCACTGTGCGGACATAACTTACTTACAACTTACAACTCTGATACAGACCTGCTGCAGCCCTGTGAAGGAAAAGTTAGGAGAGAAGCTTGCAGGCTGGGTGCGACCTCAGCCTCTGCTTTGGTGGAAGAAATATTTGTTGATGCTACAGAGAATGTGAACTCTGTGGCCTCCAACTGAAATGAGCAAACATATTTGGCAAACACTTATCCCTCGTGTCCTCACCTGGCTCAGTGACATTCCACTCAACGGCTAAGTAATACTTTGGAACAACACAGAGTAGCTAAAGGTTTCTAGTGTATTAATAGCAACAATTTTTCAGCCACTGTCAAATGCTTCCAATTTAGTCGAGGGGATCGGTGCAAGAAAAGCAGCTGAAGTGAGTAAGTATGGGGAAAAATGAACACCCAGAGGGTGTAAGATGTGAGACCACACAGAGAAAAAAAGACCATTGGACTCCTACATGGACAATGTTCTGATATATGTTCCATTTTCCCCATTGCTAAAGACCACAAAGGACCTCCAGCTTTACATGTTATCTTTATGTGTATAGGTAATGTGTTGTATTGTAAGTAAGTATAGTATTGTAATGTGATGAGGTCACCAGGGCAGGCTAGGGAGGAGCAATGCAATATATCTGAAAAACAAAACAAAAATACTTATATTCTTTAGTCCACGGGTTATCAACAGGCAACTCAGGTTATGTCTTTAATCAAAATCAAAGTTCAAGGTCCGACTTAAAACATCCCAGGGGGAGAAAAACAAACTTCCAAAAAGGCCTCAACAGAAAGTGGCATTTTTCCCCTTTTGAACGTGTCTTCTTCCTCTTCTTCTTAAAGTACTTTTCTGTATGTGTCCTCTTCAAATTTATGGGAGATTATGGGAGATGTAGTGATCAGTTTAAATAAGCAAGAATAGGCTGTAGTGTTGTCCACATTTAGCAAGTCTTAGCCAGAGGTACTTATTATGAGTAGAATATAATGCAACTCCTTGATGATGAGTCCTTGGTGGAGCGGAGGAGCAGAGTGGATTCAATACAAGAGCAAATGTAGGAGGAAGCTGGAAGAGAGAACAACTTGCAGCTCACAAGATATGAAGTAATTTTTGAAAAGTTTTCAATGGGTGACATCACTTTATTCTTGAAAGTGAGACAGCAATTCAATAAACTGAGGGGCATGTAGGTATATGAAATGATGAGGTTGGTGTAGTGAAGATTAACTTACTTAAGCAGCCAGCAATTACAGAGCCCTGACCATCGGCTGAACAATGACCTGGTACTTGGTCCAAACTGAAATATCTCAACAACTAATGGATGTATTGCAATAAAAGTAGATACTGTAATTATTCCTTCTACATAAATGAATCATGTAAATTACTGTTTTAGTAGTTAAATTATTTATCGATAAACTGCATTAAGGCTCCTACAATGTGTCTTTTTAGTGTTTCTTTTTTTCACTGTACATTTGTTTATTTATATATTCATGGTTCCCAGAGGATGAATCCTACTGACTCATGGTAATCCCCTGACTTTTCCTCTAGTGCCACGATGAGGTTGACGTTTTTTCAATTTTAGTGAAATATTTTGACAACTATTGGATGAATTGCCATGAAATTTGATAGACATTTGTGTTCACCACATGATTAATTAAGTAATAACTTTTCACTTTTAATCTAACCCATTTATCAGGTGTCAACATTTTAATTCGTCCAAACTGCTGGTTTATAACCAAATACCTGCTAAACGAAGGAAATTCCCAATTAGCCTCAGCTGTTGAGACACTGTCAATGTCAACCTCATGGTGCTGCTAGAGAAGTCAGGGGATCACAAAGGTCAGTCTACATCATCTACGTCATCTGTATGATTTCTAGAGCCAGCATAGCTAAAGATTCTGCCTGTCTTAGGTGAGTTTTAGTTTGAGGCAGCATGCAGACATTTGACTGAAAATATCAGCTAAGCAAGTAGAGATGTATTCCTCAATCTGAATGTTACAATACTAATGGAAGTTGTGTTGACAAATCAAAGTAATCAAAGAACAAGAACCTGAACATGAGACCTAAAGGTTCCCTAATGGAGATATGGCTTTTCAGAAATTACAACACACAGAGTGAATTCAAGTGGTTGATACTGTAAATCCGAAGGGGAGAAATCAGGTAACTAAAGAGTACTGTAGAAATGAAGATTCTTTGTTTCAAGGTGATGTAACCACAAACCTAACAAAAGTAAAAACAAAACAAAAGTCTCTATACATGTAACAAATGCACTGTAGCGTGTAACTCATGCATAAAATGTGCAGAATCATCTCTAAAATTATAGCACTTGAATGCACCTAATTCATTTATGTTTTATTCTCCTAGGGGCAAATTCTACTTTTTGTAGTTGGGATGCAGGTTAGTACTTCAGTAGCGTCCTCAGGGATACTTCAGCAGTTACAGCTTCAGCGGGATTAAATCACTGCTCTCAGGTAGGAGGACGACACCACCATCAACTAGACAAGTGGTTCTCTGTCTTGCTGCTTTTCAATCTAATCATCTAATCACAGAGCATTTACCTGGAATGTGAATTAATGTGCTACAGAGAAGTAACAATCAACTCTCACAACAACTTTCAGGTTTCATATCCAGTTTTTGACCTGTATTATAAGTCCCTTGCAAGATGAGTCCGGCACTTGTAAAAAAAAATCAAGCCACATGCGGTCATGTGAAAATTTTACATGCAATTATGGTAATTGTGAAATGTAAAATTTATTATGGTTTCATAAAGGAAGGAAGTTTGTTTATGCACTTTTGAGCGAGACAGGAATCTATCCGGATATATTGCTTTTCCAGCATTATAATTATTATATGCACCATTATGTTGATACAAACACACTTTGCAGGAGGTCCATTTGTCATTTTAATTCCTCCATAAAGTAGCACTGATCAGTGACCACTGAGGCTCAACCCTTCTGCATCTTTAATGCCCTTCCTGCTTGCACAGTGTCAGTAGCAATAAAACTACACCCTAATACTCGGAGGGTGGAGGATGGCTGACAGCTCTGCTCTATGAGTTCAGTTTTTCTCAAATCCCTGCTTTTAACATCACAACGAAAGGGAATTAAATTAAATAAGGCTGGCAACAAGCATCAACCACCAAATACAAGCAAAACAATCGCAATGTCAGGATAATGGTTGCCGTGTCAGCGGGAGAGAGTGAGTCATTAAAAATGCAGGACCCATTTAAACAGTATGTAAAATTGAGCAGATTAAAAATATATGTGCCCTGCGTTCATGAGGGCTAAGGCTTTTCCTTCCGTTCTCTCTGCGCAACAATGAAGGCGGCAAATTTGTGGAGTCACGACAAGGGAAAGCACATACACAAAAAAATGCGGCGGCATATACAAGCATGCACATGGCACACACACAAAAATAAAAAAGGGTGATGTTTCTGAAATTGGATTTTTACTATGGCGGAACTCCTGCAAATTTAACCAGGAGTAAATAAAGCTCATACTGGAAGGGCTGACTTGTTAAAAAACAGCTTGTTCCAAACATATTCACTCTTCTTTCTACAAGGGAGAAAGTTTTAGAGGCAGTATGAATGGACTTACTAGCAAGGAAACCAAACTGGTTGGTTTTGTTTTTTGGATAGTTTCCTTGTTCATGACCCAGCTTTAAGGACTTTGCTGAAGAGATACTTGTAGACAGTGGTCGCACCCTTTGGCTGTAACCCAAGGGGTGCGACCAAAATACTGTTAAAATACTCTGGGAGGCTTCAGGCCAGCAACTAATGAGGATCACAGCAGCAAAGTGTGAGAGTAGTCAGGGTCATCATGGACAAGTACACTCATTAGTCACAGCACCTTGACTGCAGAGAGCTGACACACGAACATCTAAAATAGCTGAATTAAAATCGTTTACCAATTTGGAAGAATGACAGTGGGGATGTCTTTTACATGGACAAAAATGTCAGAGTCAGAGGTTTATTTTAGTCTTTTGCCCGATCATAAGGTTTGAACAAAAGCAAACTTCTGACCAAACATGTGTCCAGTACAGTTTGCACCAACTTATCTTTTTAGTTTTTCCAGGTGTAACACTATTTTTTTGCTCTTGTAAGAAATACACATAATTCTGGATTTAGAATAACGACTGTATTGGGGTCCGTTTTGACATTTTCCACCATGTTGTGCAATGCTGACCTGGGATGACTCCAAAAATAAGTCTTATGACACATCACAATCAAGACAAGATACTCCAAGAGTTGGAATGTAGGGCTACAAGTAATAACTATTTCCATTATAAATAAATCAGTTAATCTTTTGACCCATAAAATGTCAGAAGCACAGCGGTATTATGAGCTAAACGTGAGCATACTAATATGTTCAGAGTGTCAATTTTAATGTACTGATGATCAGCAGGCATAACATTTACCTTAGTCATCTTACTTAATTGTTTTAGCATGCTAACATTGTTGATTAACACTTTAAAAAAAGCTCATCTGAGGCTCATTAGTTTTACATGAATGTGGTTATAAAGAAATGGAAAATTTCATGCCAATTCATCCAATAATTTCAGTCTGGACCAAAGTGTTGGACCTATCAACCAAATGACCGACACCACTAACCCTAGAGTGATGGTGGCCGATGAGGGCAAATGCACTACAACGTTTTCCATTAGGAGAAAGGGTGCCAACTCAAAAACAGATGCAAAAATCCAAAACAAATCCAAAACGGAAATGTGCTGCAAAGAATAAAATGTGCTGCAGAAAGCCAAAACAAATTTTCGATCCATAAAAACAAGGTCCATTTCAATACCCATACTACCATGCTATTTAGTATGCCAGAAAAAGATGTCTAAGTACACAGCACGTCAAATGCAATATGCCAAAAATATCAGGATATCCAACTGCATCTGATCACATTTGGCAATATGCAAACCTGCTGTTCTTGTTATTCTGACCCACAATCCCCTGCGCAGCATGAGTATGAGCAAGACAGTCAAAGTTCAAGGCTTAATGTTGAACTAGTATGTCTTCATTTATGTACTGTGAAATGTAAAGCCTATTGCATTCAATAGACATCCTAAAAGTAAAAAGAAAACGTATGTGATTTGGAACGCAGAAACACGTCTGGTCTCTCGCTCTCAGGTTTAAAATGAAGCTGTTCCACTTTGGCTTCCATTACGTTGACTGGATATGAAACATTTTTCTGTTGCATTTGTGTTTTTTTCGGTTTGTGTGTTTTGGATTTTGCATTGTTTCTGTATTTGCAGCATGCTTGCTGCTAATGTATTTGTTTCAGCTTTCTGCAACACATTTATTTATTTGCACCACTTTCCGATATTGTATTTGTTTTGGATTTTCGTGTGTTTTTGAATTTGCGTCATTTCTGCAGCAAGTTTCTCCTAATGGAAATATTTGGGTCATTGTTGCAGATTTGCCATTGTCGGCCAGCCTTCTAGAAAACTGCTAATGAGGCTAAAAAGTACTTACACAATTAATTGATTATCAAAAATGTTGCACATTTGTTTTCTGTCAATTAATTGGCATAGCATTTTAAATTATAAGAGGAGAAATGACAACACCGCAGCTGGGTCTTTCCAGTGGTTCTGCACAGTTTCTCTCATCACACTGTTTTGGATTGTTGCTTCAGCTCTTGTATGAGGTACAGAACAATCCCAAGCAAACACATGTCTTTGTGTCATTGTGGAAAAACAGGAGCGATCACTGTGCTTATGCCAAATTTAGCTTGGGGGCAAATTAGTGCCTTCAAACAAATGCCAATCTGTTTGTACATGTTTGCATACACGTACACAGATGTGCAGCTTTATAAACAAACAAGCACACTGAAAAATTCCAGATGGCCAAGCAGATTGTTTTGTGTTAATTTCCCCAGTTAAAGGTTTAAACAGAAATATCATCCACGGCAGGATACCCCGGTCCATACCGAAGCATTAAGAATGAACAACTGCCGGCATCCAACAAGCAACCTACTTTTCACATAAAGACCTACACACACAACCATAACTCAGTTATACTGTTGAAGAGGCTCTAATACAGAGTTGTCTTTCCAAAGAGAAACTACACCGTGTGACCAATAAATTGTGCTTAAATTGGTTATTTCCTATTCTATAAATAAACTGACAAATTGACAGTGTTGTATTTTTTTTTTCAGACCACCTAGTTCTGATTTGAATCTTCTGACTTCATGTTATTTTCGGGGGTTGGCAATGCCAGTCAGTCTATCCACCACTTTTGTCCAGATTTAAATATCTCAACAACCTCTGGATGGATTACTATGAAATCTTGTACAGACATACATTATTCACAGAAGATGAAGTCCACTGACTTTCATGGTACTTTGGGCTTTTCACTAGCTTCAGCATTAGGTTGACATTTTTGTTTTTTTAAGTGAAATTTCTTTGTAACTATGGGATGGATTCCTAATGACCGTGGTGATTACCTGACTTTTAAGCTTTTGCTACAAGCAGCTCAAAGTTCATGTCTTGACAACTACTGGATTGTTTTCCATTAAATTTAGTACACACAATTACGAAGAGACTCAGGATGAATAACTGGTGATGCCTTAACTTTTCTCCCAGTGACACCATAGGGTCACCATTTTAATTTGTCCAGTACTTTGGTTAATGACCAAATACCTGCACAACCAATGACATTCCCCTCAGCCTCAGCTGTGCCTTGTGTTCAGTGCTAATTAACAAACACGCTAACATGCTGAACTAAGATGGTGAACATGCTAAACGGTATAACTGGTAAACATTATCATTTAGCTCAAAGCACTGCTGTACAGCCTCAGAAAGCCACTACAGTCTTGGCCTCAATTACTGTTAGACATGGGTTCAGGTTATTGCACGTTGAAACATCAACTTTTTGTCACCAGGATCCGACTGTCCAAGATTCACCAATGGAGTGCAAAACACACAAGCTAAAACCATTCCGTTAATTGTACAACAAAACAAAGCAAACAGGATTGCATTGTGAGCCTCTGCTCCGTATCATGCTGTAACCCCAGCTCCTATACAGAGTAACTGAGCTGAATGCACGCTTGGCTGCAGCTCGGCAGTGTGCACCGCACATCTGGCATTCAAAAGGCCTCGGATCAACCGTGCTGACATTACTGTTTTGTGTGGGCTCTTTATCTGTTTTCACCTGCTTTTTGATATCTTTTGTTGTCACTGAGACTGGATTTGTGTGTATCCTGCAACCTGATGCCACTGAAACAAATTGCAGAAGTTAAAATGTTTAATATGATTTGGGAGTTCAAATTTAAAAAACCTGCAGTTAAAGGAGTCTTGTAACTAATGTGTGTTAATGTGTGTGGAGGCACATTTTTTCCATTTAAAGTTCCCTTTCTTTATCAGATGTATTTAAAATGACCAACTCTTTCAGCAGTAAAAAAAATCCATAAGAAAACATAGTAAGTTATAATTACCCCTTTGGCCTTCAAACCAACATCTACATGGGGTTGATATAGGGTACAGCCATTCAAGTTGACTCATGCCCTTGAGGCATAATTGTTCCAAGCCCATTCTGCTAGAAAAATTGAGAGTGGCTGCGGGAGCAATATGTTTTTCTACAACATTGCTGCCCTTCAAACACTCACTCATTTACACAGTTTCAATACTTTTATGGTTCTGCAGATACGATTTCCCCACAACATTAATTCTGGTTATTGCAATAAATTACAATCACAACTGTGCAGCTAACCAACACACCCTGAGGTATATAAGTAGAAACATACATTAAGGTGGTATGTTTTCCATATGTAAAACATTGTCTTATTGTGGTCTAATGTTTTTTAAGAATGTGAGAGAGAAGACCTGAATTTATGAATAAAACAAGCATTGAATTTTGAAACTTATAGGAATAGTTTGATATTTTGGAAAATACGCTAATTTGCTTTCTTACTGAGGGTCTGATGAGAAGATGAGAAGATTGATACACTCTTGTATCTGTATTATTAAACTGGAAGCTACCACCAGTAGCTGGTTAGCTTAATGTAACACAAAGACTGAAGATGGGGAAACAGCTAGCGTGGTTCTGTCCAGAGGCTTTTATGGATTAAATAAATGTGATATAAGGTAATCTGTTCATTACTGACATTTAGAGATGCTAGGGATATTTTGTTACCATTGTAAAGACTGTTTAATTTGAAGCTTGTAGCCAGTTAGCTTAGCTGAGCACAAAATCTAGAAACAGAGAAAGGGGACAAAATCCACCTACAAGCACCTATATAGCTCATTAATTAGCAAATAAGATATACAATAATAATACAAAGTAAATTAGTGTCTTTTATCTTTGGACAGAGCCAGACTAGCCTCTGTCATCAGTATTTAAGCTAAGCTAACCCTCTGTTAGCTTAAGCTTCATATTACTGGAAGGGCATGAGTGTGATAGGAGCTGGTGAGGCAAGCGTGAAAGCAGTGAGCGTTGGATGAGGAGGCAGTGAAGCTGAGTTTAAGACCAGTTTATAACGTCTCTCAAAACTTCATAGCCAGCCATTGATTTCTTACTAATATTTTACAAGCAGAAGCAGTCACGCATTAAAGAAAGTGGGCATGTAATGACGCTGAAAAGTTATTTTTGTTTCCCCCCTTCAATAGCTAAACACTTCACACTTTGTTATGAGCATGCAAGTAATAAACATAATATAAGTATTATGTGAAAGTACTTTTCCCACATTTGAGGTTTCAAACTATTTTACAAGAGACAGGCTTATCTACGTGTATTTGGGTTCAGTTTTGGATTTCCACACTGACTGACTGTGGTGAATCACCACAACAAAAAACAGATGTCAGAGATGATTTAAGGTGCGTGCAGTTCAAGCGAAAAGACGATAACAGTCCTCTATTCCCAAAATATTGCCAACGTAATATAAGTGCACTCTAAATTATCCAAGCACGTTTTAAGTGCAAGTAATCAAACAATTAACCCCTTGCATTACTGTAAATATTAACTGCATCAGCCTGTAGATACTGTAATTATTCCTTCTACATAAATGAATCATGTAAATTACTGTTTTACACATAAAGTTAAATTATTTATGGATAAACTGCATTAAGTCTCCTACAATGTGTCTTTTTAGTGTTTCTTTTTTTCACTGTACATTTTGAGCATAGTGTGGGTGATGAAGAAGTTATATTTCACACCCATTGGCCTCTTAAAATGGAAAGTGTCTCAGGTTAGTACTTTTCAACAAAGTGGCAGCCCAGTCTAATTTAACATTTAGACATTATAAAACACATATTCCATATACTGTGAGCACATGAAAACCACACTATAGAACTGGTTTCACTTAAAACTTCAACTAGATCTGTAACAATTCGTTGAATACTTAGTCAACAGAAAATGTACTATTTTGATAATCAGCCAACTGTTTAAGTCACTTTTCACACATATTCAATAAAAATTACCTAGCTCAATTCTGAGAATTTGCTGCTTTTCTTTATTGTTTCTGATGGAAAACCTAATATCTTTGGATTTTAGGCTGTTGGTAGGATAAAACTAGCACACTGAAGAAATCAATTTGGAATTTGGGGAGATTTTATTGACCGAACAATTACTCAATGAAAACAATCCATGATTTACAGCAACACCATCATATTTTAATCTGGAAGGATTTCAATTTATTTTCCCAAAGAAGAAAATTTAGTAGAAAATGTAAAGATTGTACCTTTGTCAGACTTTCTACCTACAAACCACTGCACACAAACAGCTGAATTATCTTCTACTACAGCAATATGTTAATATGGCCTAATCTTTCATGTACATTTTATCTTGTCAAGGTTACCTGGAAGCGTGTAGACTATACACACAGAGGGGTAATTTGTGTGCCAATATGTTGCCCATTCCTGTACATATCTTCGCTCTCATTTTATTCCCACAAAATTGCTGTTCAATAATTAAAGAAAACTCAGGCTCAGGCTTTCTCCTCTGACCAGAAACCTGGCATACACCATGGACTTACAAACATATCACAGCACAATAAAACAGCAGTGGGAACACTGGAGAGCAGGGATGACAAGAGCTTATTAAAATACATTAAATCTGATAGGAGACATCAAGTATTAATACTCTAAATGATTCTTTATGAAATCCTCTGGGATGATGCTGAGCATGGTGAGGGTCCACTGTACTAATATCCTTAATTGGTCTTAAAGGCAGCTTACCTCAGATAGATCCTCATTCAACCCCCCAAAAAACAGTTTTAAGTATCTTAATTAAGACGCTCATAGATATTATTATGTCCATAATTAAGTACCCGATGCACTGACAAGTTATCTCACTCCCTCATTTTGCATCATGTCTTTAGCATTTAGTTGATTACAGGCTTTTTTAATATACAGTTTATAGTTATGGTAGGTAGTGGTGATAGATTTGTGTGTGCTAATTCCAGTGCTAAAAAACAAAAAGAAGAAAACACTCAATTCAAGCATCTTCTGTTAACTTTATATACATCATGCCATGCACATACAATACAAACAGCTTTAAGCTAATCAAAAAAACAGATGGAAGACAATGCATGGCTGTGGATTTAATGCACTTGGTTACTCATGTTGTGTATTTCTTGTAGTTTTGAAGGGTATAGGTTGCCACGGTGTCCAACAGCCAACCACGTGTCACAACTGTGGCTTGTGTAGAAAGACCTGTTGAGCAGATAATAGGAGTTTACAAATGACAAAATCATATGTATGTACAGTATTTCCATAATATATATATATATATATTTTTTTTTTTACGTGGGCTATGAGTGCCAGGAGGAGGAAAAGCTGCATTAAATATGCAGCAGTGCAAATTAGGATGCCAGGAGAAGGCAGGACTCAGAGCCACTTGCTCCCTTTCTGTTTCAAACTGTCAGCTCTCCTTGTGTGATGGCAGCCTCTCTCTTCTGTGGCCAGCTTGTTTTGACATCCCCCCCCCCCCACCTGAAATTTTCTCCTGTCCATTTCTCTGCTGCCTAACTTCCTTCACACTTGCTTGCCTGGCACGTCACTCCCGTCGCTCTTGTTGGGAAACTGTCTCATTTTGGCTGGCAGCATCATTTCAGCCATTTCACCGTTCTGTCACCCTCCAACTGGTCCTCACACAGGCACAAACACATTCAAATCCATGTACTAAAGGACAGACAGGTGCACAGTCACGCACACCAGCCAAAATTTCTGTGCTTGTGGGGACCATGCATTCACTACAGCGAATTCAGATAAGAAATCAAACAATAAATGTAACCATCAACCAGTCACCATTACAGTAAACAGATCCTTAGTTTACCAGTGTATTCACATATTTACTGACTTTAGCCAAAGACCTTGCCCATATCTCTTTTCAAAACAAACAAACACAAGAAAAAACTAACTACATTGTGATAACCTTGTTGACAATGTGAAGATATTTTTGTGAAATGGTAATTAATAATGTGGATACGGTTACAAACAGGTAAAAAGATAAGAGTTTCTTATTTTAGTGAGTGAGAACAGTCTAGAAAAACTAATAATTTTAATGCCAGCCTGGAGCTAGACCTCTTAATAGCTTCATCCATCTCAAATTTCATCAAGCGATTCAAAAAACGTTGCTTTCGCTAATATTCACTAGCGTGAGAATGAGACATTCTAAACATAATTAAATTCAACCACCTTTTCTAAATCACAATCTTGTTCTTTACTAAGAGAGAATAGTTTACATTAGCAGATACAAGCTAATGAAGATACCTTGCAACATTTGGCTGGCTAGCCTGGCGAGCAAGCTGCGTTAGGTAACATTGTTAGCTGCTATTAAAAACCTGCTTCTTTTTTCCATTTTTGGTCACCATATCATGACAAATGTTTAGTTACATTTTTGTTTCATGATAGAAAACACTACAAAAATAACAAATTTACAAAAATTAGAAATTCATTTTTTAAAGTTTGTAATAAACTAAGTAACTATTAGCAAGTTTGAAAATAACCATTTGCATAAGCCCTTATACTTAACAACACTTGAATTCTAGCTAGTAGGTTTGAACGATCTGCCAGATTCCATCCATTGTCAACCACTTATCCTGCGTACAGGGTCGCGGGGGGCTGGAGCCAATCCCAGCTGACATCGGGCAAAAGGCGGGGTACACCCTGGACAGGTCGCCAGTCCATCGCAGGGCCGATTCTGCCAGATTTAGCGATTCAATTTGCTTGTTTTTTTTTTATTGAAGTATTGAAGATTTGTTCGATACACACAGCCAGTCTATTTTTGACTGAAGCCACGTCAAGCAGCACAGAGCAGATGAACCAGGCAGGAAGTCAGATACAGGACAGCATAGAGAATCTGGTCGATTTCAAAATAAAACACCCTTTGCAGACTCCGGATCGTATATCACCAATAAACACAGTTAAAACAGACAAAAGAAACGATTTAACTACGTAGCCTACTTAACAATGGTAGAAGCACAAAAATCAAGGAAAACTGAACAAATTTTTTTACTTGGGCTATGTTAGTTTTGAATACAAGCTATCGTAGTTTACATTCAAATCGGCGTTATTACAGTTATAATGACATATGAGCCACGTCTGCCGGCAAATATGAAATGATGCGGCAGCAGTCCCTGGGGATTTATTGATGGAATAATGTATTTTGGACTAAATATTTTTACTGGATTGGATCATCTGCACCTTTGACAACGTAACAAGACCATTTTTGTTGGAATATAATCGATTGGTGGATTACTATGAGGCTTCATAGATGAGTCGCCTCAATTTTGCTTGTACTGGTTGGTCTGACAGAAGCACTGATTGTATCTTGAAATGGTTTGCATTGGACAAATCACGAGGATTTTAGCTTTCAAGCGGTGTATCATGAGTATGAAGTTAACATAGCAGTTGTGTGCACATACCGAAAGCTGCCGCCAGGACCTGACGGCATGTTAAGAGGTTAAAACGGGTCAGATGCATGTATAATTAATCTACATTTTAATCCCCGTCTTCAGGATTAGCTAATCACGTTCTATCAAATTGCAATTTCGATTTGAAAACGATGTCATCGTTCAGCCCTACAAGCTAGTTTGAGCAGGCAGTCTTCATTAAATGTTACTATTTGCCTCGATAATTTGCCTTAAATTTATAAAAAAAATAACATCACTGTGGTGTTTTTGGTAAGTGTTGATAACCTTTTACAAAAACCAAACAACAATAGACGGTGGTAGGAACGCTTTTGTCAATTATTCTACAAAAAAATACCTTGTGTTTTTTAAGAAAGTTGCTTTTGCATTGAGAACATGTAGACAACAAGTATCAAGATTAAACAATGGAATGTAGTACTACATTATAATGTAAATATCTATTGGCAAATTGTCCATCACACACAATTCCTGTGTGGGTTTATGCTTGTGTGAGGCTCGAACCCTTGAGGGAACCCAGGTATGAATTATGTAATCAGCTCCAGCTGCAGCTGTCAGTCTAATTCCAATCTTTATGAACTCTGTATGTGCTCTGTGTCAGCAAGTAAATCGGAGAGAGCGCTTGAGTGAAAATAACTACAATTAATATGATTGAAAGTATTATAAAAGTAGATGGAGAAAATGACATTTTATTTTCAGACTCACTGCTGGATGTGGATGATGACGACTCTGATCCAGGCTGTACAATGACCAGCTGATGGGACTTCTGTGTAACAAAAAGATAGAAATTATGCCTGATTACAAAATTAGCAATATGTATAACATATATACTTATAGCCAGCCAAATTGGAAAGAAATTCCATTTTCACCTTTGCATGTCAGATTATCTATTATGTCAGCTGACACTTGCTGGTTTAAGGATTGTTGATGTGGTGGATATTTGATCTGGGGATTTTCAGCATTACTCAGTTTCTTTCATTTATAATGTGCCATTTGCTAAACACTGCATTCATGAGCCATTTTCAAAAATAAAAATCAAACCCAGGAGACAGACATGAACTGTTATGGTGGCTGTGGCTTTATGAGTCAAAGAATTGTTCAGTAGGGGAGCCATACATTTTACTGCCACATAGTCCCTGCAGGTAACAGTTTGCTGATATTGGTATAAATATGAGTCACAGGAATCTTGAGCAAACTGGAATCATTAAAACTAAAACATTATATACTGCAAAAGCAAGACTAGGAGTCTACAGTCATGATACACTACTGGCTCAGATTATGAAAAACAACAAAATATGTTACCATAATTATGCAGATAACACACAGATTTACATAACCATATCACCAGGGGACTATGATCCCATCATAGTGATCAGTAATTTTAAAGACTACAGACCAAAGCCAGAAATCTTGGCGTAGTCACGGACTCAGACCTGAATTTAAGCAGCCACATTGGTTGGTTTATAAAGCACTGAATGGTTTAGAGCCAAAATACATTTGTTCTGAACCATCTAGACCTCTTAGGTCGTTTGGGACATGTCTGCTTTCTGTCCCAAGATCAAAACTAAACATGGTGAAGCAGCATTCAGTTTTTATGCTCTGTATATCTGGAACAAACTCCCAGAAAACTGCAGGTCTGATGAAACGCTCAGTTCCTTTAAATTAAGACTGAAGACTTTTCTTTTTACCACTTCCTTTAATTAAATCAAATTTAAGGCTGTAGATTCATATCTTACACTGCACTGTAACTTTTACTATCCTGTTTTAATTTTCTATTTCACCCTTTTAAAAATTTTCCTATAATGCTTTTATGCTTTGTGTAAAGCACTTTGAATTGCCTCGTAGTTGAAATGTGCTATACAAATAAACTTGCCTTGCCTCTGTGAGGCTGTACTTTGAGCTCAATGCTAACGGTGGCATGTTAATATGCTCACAAAGACAATGCTAACATTGTTAAGAAGGTATAATGTTCACTACCGTATGTTAACCATCTTAGTTTAGCATGCTAACATTTTCAAGTTAGCACAACACACAAGAACAGCTGAGGCTGATAGGGATGTCATTAGTTTTGCAGGCACTTGTTCATCAACCAAAGTATTAGACATATTGATCTGATGGTGGCGCTAGAAATAATTTCTGAATGTGTGTGCAAAATAACTGACTTTTTTCTAGTTTATTTTTTTGTTCAAATGGGAGAGACTAGACACTCTTACACACTTACCTGTTTACTGTCGAGGAGAAGTGGATCTTTGACTACAGCTGCTCCACAGAGCTCCACCATCCACTCCATTTCATCTACAACACACACACACACACAAGTTGGCTGTAAAGGTTTACTGACTGTTTTTTGGACTGGGTTTCTGATAAAGTATCCTTGGTCACACCTTAATTCAATTCTCTCCACTTTCACCTCTTTAACCCCAAGGGGATACCGAGCAGACTCATTTCAAGCTCAGACTTCCTTTGATCGGAAGGATGGAAAGCAAGTCAATACTTAAGTCTCCACTCAAATCAATATGTGCATCTCACGCAATCAGTCAACACACATTTAACATGGCTTGGAAAACATCTGTTCATATTTCAACACTTCATATCAGACACCAAACACACCTTAAAAAAATATCTAAATCAACAGCTTCACTTAGTTGTTGCCTTTAACGTGAGGACGCTCATGTCAGGAAAACTTTATTCAACTTGCAGTACAAGTTGTATATAACCTCATAATTTAACATGTAAACAAATGGGAGCAATTAAATAATGGATGAAATCCCACTGGGTGAAGAAAACAGACTCCATCCTCATGTTTGTGACATGTTAAGGAAAGTCCTCACGCTAGCTAGCAGATGTCGAGCCATTAGCAAAGCTTCATCGATCCGGCAGGCAGCAGGAGGATGCTGCAGGAGCACTTTAAGAGCCCCAGGAAGACGGAAACCAAAGAATGCTGCCGTTTGGATTTTTAAGTAATGTACCCCCTGAGACCTTCACCCACGATCTATTTGTCAATTCATTCATGCTGGAGAGGTAAAGCAAAAAAAAAAGTATGTTGTTTGAAGGGCAACTAAACTCCTCTCTACATTGAACTACAACTTCAATGGAGGTCATCAACAGTTTAAATCATTTGCATCAACGTTCAATAACAAGGCTGGTGCAGAAACTGCAAAAAAAGAACTGGGTATTTACACCAGTTTCAGATTCAGCAAAAGCAGTTTGGCCACGACTGAAGGCTCATTTCCTCTTTCTTCTCCGAAAAATAATAATAATAAAAAAAAACTCCAGGCAGCTAACTGACACCATAGCAACCTCCCAAGTCTATAGTGAATCCGCCCACACACTCGGGAAACTCGTCATTGTTCTCCAGTACCGAAATGACAGGGTTTAAAAGACAGCACAGGTTTCGAGCTGTGTCAGTCAAACCCTGTGCAAATCACTTTAACTGCCTCCTTAACTCCCCCCCTTTTTTTATTGTTATTTTCCCCATCTTTATCTCTTGAAAGCAAGGCGGGAGTTCTACAGAACACAGACATCAATAAAACTGAAGAAGTGCGGGTTGAGCTAAGTATTCTTGATTGAGAAAACTCAACAGTGCAAACAGCAGCTTCTTCAATTCCTGTGGTGTTTGAATGCTGTGTATGTCTAAGCCTACAGAGTTGTCTTAGCTAGACTCATTACATACATTATGTGGTATTCAAAAAATGGAAGTTTCAGGTCTTACAGTGAGAAACACCTGGATGAAACTCCCTTAAAAAAGTAAAAAGTCTGCATTTCACACCCCTCCCTAGACCGCTCAGTGTTGTCGCTTACAGAGCAAATAGCATACACATAATACACTTTATCTCCAGAACATATTTTGGTCCCAATTTTAATGACAGTAACAGTTCAACATTTTTTGTTTTTTAGCCAAGAGTTAGGTGAGAAGATCGATACTACTCTTATGTCTGTATGCTCAATATGATGCTACAGCCAGGACCTGGTTAGCTTAGCTTAGCAAAACAACTGGAAACGGCTAGCCTGACTTGGTGCAAAGGTGACAAATTCAGTCTATCAGTCGCAAGCTCTTAAGCTCACAACTACAACATGTTTTACCTAGTTTGTGTAATCCGTACAAAAAAACGCAGTGCAACAGTGTGACATGACCAGTGTAAAGATGACTCTTCTCATCTAACTGTCACAAAGCAAATAAGCGTATTTCCCCGAATTGTCAAACTATTTCTTTAACAACCAAATTTTATTAATAAACAACATCACCCTCAAAACTTCAGCAATTCCTTGATCTACTTTGCATGTTACATTTCAGCCCTTGCTCTCACATAGAAAAAAACTTCTCTAGTCTTTACTTGAACATGTGACATTGTTGATGTGATTTACCTGTAGTCATGTCTGTAAAAGGCCCTTGGAAGCAGATCTTGTAGCCCTTCATGAGTAACTGAAGAGAAAAAGAACATACAAAGTAAGGATAAAAGAATCTAGGGTCAGATGTCCTGCAAAATGTCCACATTCAAACGAAAGAGGACATTTCAGTGGATTTAACCTTCGGACAATTTCAATAATACTGTTAAAAGGGCAGCCGTAACAATCCAGTTGAGTATGTTTCTGAGAGCCGAAACAGTAAATCAAGCACATCTTACAATTTATAACATGTATTCCTCTGTTATTGTGTAATAAAATAAACCTCAAGACCTTGTTCAGTTTTAGCTCTCACTGTAATACTGTAAATTCAGGGATGAGTCCAACAGAAAAAAGCAAACAGAGCCACCTTCACTGAGGTAATATCACGCTTTAAGCATGCAAAGAAAAACGACTGGCCCGACACCAGGGACACATTGTTTTATTGCACTCAGGGCCAATAAGCTCGCTTGAAATGGGAATGTGAAATTGTTTCCTTGAACCACAATAACCACAGAAAGGAAATGTGCAACTCACATCACAGTCTCATCTACAGTGCGTGGCTGGATGGAAGGGTTTGAAAGATTAATGTCCGAGCTGCTGGAGAGAGAAATACTAATTTCTCACACCTTCCTGTCCGTCTATAATGATCATTAGCCAGAGGTGCTTGGTGAGATGAAAAAGTGTTTGTTACAGATTTTTAATTTAGACAACACCTAATGTCCTTCAGGAGGTATTAAAGTGCGTGATGTGATAACATGCAAACCCCCCCCCCCCACGAGTATTTTTCAACTGATTTCTCTGGGAATCTACATTCTGGTGACAGACTCCCGAGTCCTGGCACTTCATCTGTTTGTCACAGCGGCGCAGGTGACAGAGAGTGAGTATGAACAGGACAATCTGTCTGTCTCCATCAAAGTCCCAGTGCTGTGCTGAAGCCACTTAAATAAGCCTGAAATTACTAGCTAATTCAATTAGCGGAGGTTCTTCAAAGGCAGCGATACGGCCAACATGACATCTAGCCATTTCTAATTTTCCCCCTCAGTGGCAACGGAACCGGTCCTCCTGGCCTTACACCAAGAGGAAAATTACAATTAGCTTTTTACAACACGGCCTGAGCTAAGAGGCTGGCGCAATAGGAAGAAACAGGTTCAAATGCTGTTTGTTATTGGGACACCTAGTTTGATTTTCTTCACAGAATGAGGCTACTCTTTGTGGTCAGACAATGTGCCTTCACAAACAATAGAGGTGGCAATAATTGTCAATAATCGCAACAGTTAATGTGTTGATTTGTGGTTCTCTTTTTTTCACTGAAACTGTTTTTTTTGTAATCAGTCAGTTCTTTAGTAACACAGAAGACAGTTGTTGACATGTTTTAGGTGTTGAAACCAGACTGAGTGATTGGCTCACTCTTCAGACCTATAATATACAGTATGTAGTGTGATGATAATCTTGTAGAATGGACTGATGTTCTAATAAAGGCCTCTGTGGGGCCAAAGGGTGAATAAAATGAAAAGCAAGCAGTTTAAATGCATTTATATTGTGAAAAAAAGAGAGGGCCCTCTTCACTAGATTGTGTATGTATTGCTCTGTTTGCTTCACCAACTGTTAAATTACTCTTTAATGGGGGCATCCTCGTGGTCCAGAGTTCAACAAGTAAACTTTGCTATGTAACTGCACTGTCGCTGGTTTGACTCTTGCAAGAACCCTTCGATGCATATCAATCTCATTAATCTTCAGATGAATATTTTAAACATTTTCTTGTAGTCTGTAGACGCTGTAACCCCATCATCATTTAAATGTTTGCTGATTGGATCAGTACTTGTATGAATTTAACTTCATTAAATCAATGAATTAGTTGATGTCTCACAACTTCAACTCTCAGCTTTTCACTATAAGCGACGGGGCCCTACATAAAAACGTCATTTTCAGCGTTGGTTATTTTACATGACAGATTTCTGTAGATGTGTTTTTGTCAGAGTAACTCTCACTGGTTTGAAGTGGGAGAACTCATCTGGAAAAAGGGGACGTCACACACTTCTGTGATAACGCCTGTGGGGCCGTTTGCTCATGTTTCCAGGCTGCCATGAGTCAAATCAGATCAAACCACACCCACACAGTCTTGATGAAGCATATTTTTAATTTAAAATAAATTTTTAATAAATAATATTTAAGGATAATCTTTTCTTAAACTTTGATTGCTAATTTAGTCATGAATATTTAATGTTGCTGAGAAATACTTTTATATGTAAATTTAAATGTATCTAACATTTTCTGGGGTTTGTAAGGTAAAATATTGTAGCTTAGATTGTACTCGCAAGCTGGCAACAGAAAAAAAACATGTTTCCTTGTTTAGTTTTTTTTTTTTTTTTTTTTACATGCACACCTTCCAAAAGTGAAACCTTGGGGAGTTCACTGACTAGCTTTTACCTTTGGAGGCTATTTAAATCAAATAAACAAGTGTATAATTGCCACCCTGTTCAGTGTGTAAGGGACTCACGTTATTGTCTTTAGTGGTGCGAGCTCTCATGGGGCCCTGGTGGTTTGGCCCATTCACCACATCACCTTTAACTTCATAGAGACTCTGTTTGGGGAAGAATAAAAAACAAAATTACCTCAGCATATGTGAATTAAGTAAGTGAACCTCAATCACAATGGTATAACACCTTTCCTGTAGCTATAAGCTTTTAAGTAATAAAGCAGTTATTCACCCTCAAAAAGCTAATAATATTTGATTTGTTTTAAGGATCAAATACGGTCCTAAGAGTACACTGAACACACTTCAGTTTGACAGAGTTCATCTTATAATTGTGTGGAGTCCATTGATACATACAATATACGATGCATAGAAATGCTTATAAACTGGCATGGACGACGGAGCAATTGTTTTAAATTAATGGAGATATTAAACAAAGCCTGGCAAAGGATTATACTTGCATAGCACAGACCCAGATGCAGGGATTGCTAAAGCAAATGGATGACAAATAATTTATGAGGTATCACAGGGAACCACATGGAGAGATTCATCACGCAGGAGCCTTAATTCAATATTGAGACATACAGAGATGTAGCAGGAAATCAACGGCGAGCGTACCTCATCTAAGAGCTTCTTTTGTTTGAAGCACTCTGATATCCCTGCGGAGAGGAAATAAGAAACATATGAGCTTATTGTCAGAAGCACAAACACTATTCTGGTGGCTACTGTATTATGTAACGCTCCTTTTATTCCAGCCTATGCCTCCACATCATGCTGTTTTGTATTTAGAGTAATTGTTGGCAGCTCATCAGCGATGGAGCTTGACAGTAAAGTGAGTCAGGACTTACACTGGAAGCTCACCACCCACTTCCTGCCTGCAATGCCAAGGAAATACTTCAGCGTGCGCTCACATACCAGTTGTTCATCTGTCAGAGAAAAGAAAAGAAACAGATGTGTGACAACATGTGCTAGTAGTACACGTACGTACATAAACACACCTTGAGTTGAAATGATGATAAATGAGGTATAATGGTTCCTATTACAGATGGTCCATTAGTTAGTTAGTTAGTTAGTTTGTGAGGTTGAGAACCTTGAGGTCAATCCTTGTTTAGCATGTGTCTTACTTTTAGGAAATACTCATTTTTATTTTACAGAATGAACACATCTTGTAGTATGCAGACACAAACAGACAATATGTGTAGAAAAGAATAAATGCATCCTCTTAGAGACCACGCTGAAAGCTTTAATGCTATGCAAAATAAAGCACAAACTATACAGCTGTAACTACTGCCCACTCTTCCCTGAAATTACTTTTTTACTGTTATCATTTATGCTACTTATAGGGTAATTTCTCTATTTTTCAACCCTATGTTACCATGTTTTTATGTCTATGTGATGTGACTAATGGGGGACAATATTTTTGTTGAAATTGGTTCAGTATTGATCAAGACAGTCGGCTGAAGCAAGACAGGGAAGCAATGTAATTCCTCTGGGAAATTGGGTGCCGTCAAAGTACGTCCACTAAAGTGCTTGTTTTTGCCACTGACAGGCTCAGATTGTTATTATAAGTGTCTGTCAACATTGTGGGAAGGATTCCTTCTATTTTTATTTTAAAGAGTAAGATCCTTTTTGTTTAACCAGAAACAGCCGCGATATATCTCTGTTCAAAGTTACCAGACGCTCTTGATCAGTAATTTGGTCGCAGAGACAGGAGTTGTTGGCCTACCGCTGCCTCGGCCTGTTAGTTTTCGTGATTGTATGACTTTGGTATTTTAAAGGGTTTGGTTTTTTGGTTTGGCAACTGTAGAGCGCTCGCTCAATACTAGACCAATTTTTAAAAAAAATAGTTGTCCCCATTATTGACTTAAATTAAAAATACCAAAGTTACCCTTTACATTTTCATTACTTAGGTAAAGAATGACGTGCTTTTCCACACCAACAACCTTTACAGTGGTACAGCGGTTTACATGTACTTTGTAGGCAGTGGCCATTACCACAAATACAAAATCAATGCCCACGATAAGACAAGAAAGATCAAAACATGGGTGTTGACAAATCACCCCATCATTTTCAATGATCAGATGGATGAATACAGAGAACGTCAAGAATGTACTCTTGTGTAGGAATGGGGTTTTGAAGCATCAACAGTTCTTTTAAATGGCATCAAACCATTTAGGAATGAACACTAAAAGAGTGAATACCCTCACAGACATTCTTCCGTCAAGAAATATATTAATTATCTATTGATTTGTATTCCAGGCAAAAGTCAAGTGCATGTTATCGATGCACCTCAAACATAACTTCATTTCAAATGATTATTATTTTCTGCTAAAGGTGAGAAGGGGACACCTCCTGCTCCTTTCCAACCTTTAACCACAAAGATCAAGAGGCCCGATGTTCCCATTTTTTGGTTACCCGGGAAACAGCTGCCATTAGAAAAAGGGCTTCTTAAACAGTGACAGTTAATGTGGTGCTTTGGAGACAGCGAGCTCTGAAATTAAAAATAATCTATCAGAGAGGGTAATTAGCAACAAGCGGATGAATGGAGGAGAGAGTGAGTGGGTGAGACAGAAACGGCGAGCTTATCTCTGAGGAGCGCTTTAAAAAGACGCACAAAACAAGCTGCAACTACATGTAAAAAGAAAATGTACTTGGGGAAAGTCAAATGTTCCTGCACAAGAAAAAATATTATATATTATATAAAACGGGACCTTGGGAGATTAAAAGTGGAATTTTCAATAGCCAATTTAATAGATTCACTGTATATCAACCACTTAGTTACAGTCTTCACTAAAAGTACATTATTGTCATATCTTCACGCTTCCTCTACGTGAGCATACTCACCTGTGTGCATTATAATATGGGTCACCTCTGGAGTCACCTGGGAAACCACACGGACACCAACTCGCTTGGCAAACTTTTTCACCATTATCTATAGGCAACAACATCTGATTGGTTAATGTATCCTACCATGCAAAGGCACTAAAATAAACACATTCATTGATTGAATGGGTGAATGCCCACCTGTTCATTGGGGCCTAACCCAGATGTCACTAGCACCATCTTAGCTTTACTTCTATCTCTTAGAGGAGTGTTATTTTCTTTGTCTTCTTGTGCATCTGATGGTGAACCATCATTCTTTAAAGTTTTGACTGCTGAACTTGAACTAAGTGTCTTGGAGGCTCCGGTGCCTGTTACATTGTTTCCTTTGTGCGTGGATCGCTGCATGGCTGAAGAGAGAGAGAGAGAGAGAAAACAAACAAATAAAAAGAGTCACATACAGACAAAACCTAATCCAATCTGACCCAATTCTCAGTTCAAAAGAACTCTCCTCAACTCAGTCAAACTAATCTTTGCTGGCATGTTAAAAACATTTTGAGAAGCAGTGAGGCAGTTGCCATATATAGACCTCCATTTATGTACTCGGGGAATCATTGTGGAGGATCAAGTGTGGAATCATGAGATTATCAAAAAAAAATGTTTCTTTCAGCTCATGTGCTCCTGGATGACTGAAATGTTTTTAATCTTTCATAGAAAAACACAGTTACACATGTTAAACTTTCTTGCATGTGTCACATTCTGTCCAACATTGCATCCTTACACATCTCTGCGGTGGGCTGGGGGGCCCCTTTGCCATCAGACGGTCCTGTGCTCGGCTCTCGTTCTGCTTCAGGCACAGCTTTGCTGCAAGACAGAGACGTGTACATTAACTTCTGTGGAGCACTGAAACATGGTGCAGTGCAGGCAATAAGTATTAGGACAGTGACACACTGCTGTTGTGGTGGCTCCTGCAGAAAATCTAAAATAAAACAATAACTATATGATTAAAGTGCTGACTCAGCTGTAAGTTGAAGGTGTTTGCATCCACATTAGATATCAGTGTAGAAATCGTATCCCTTTTTATACAGCCTCCTGCTGTAAGGGGCAGAAAGTAAGTAGTCAAGGCAACATACACCATGGTTGCAAATCCTTTGCCAAGTCAATGATTCAGTAAAAAGAAAAATGGGTTGTATTGTCTCTATGTTTAGGGTTATTATTAAAAGACACGTTTAACAAGTTAAACTCTTTTTAAAAAGATAAACGCCTAACGGCACAGAACACAGGCCCCTCTCCAAATTGGACACACTTTGGCACATAATATCCGACTATACAGTAGAAAGAAAAAGTCTACACACCCCTGTTAAAATGCCAGGTTCTTCTGATGTAAAATAATGAAAGATAAATCATGTCAGAACTTTTTCCACCTTTAATGTCACCTATAATGTTAACAATTCAATTGAAAAACAAATTGAAATCTTTGAGGGGGAAAAATGAAAAATAAAAACCCTCAAATAACCTGGTTGCAAGTGTGCACACCCTTAGACCAATATTTTGTTGAAGCACCTTTTGATTTTATTACAGCAGGCAGTCTGTTTGGGTAGGAGTCTATTAGCATGGCACATCTTGATGTGGCAATATTTGGCCACTCTTCTTTGCAAAGGCGCTCCAAATCTGTCAGATTGCGAGGACATCGCCTGTGCACAGCCCTCTTCAGATCACCCCACAGATGTTCAATTGGATTCAGGTCTGGGCTCTGGCTGGGCCATTCCTAAACATTAATCTTCTTCTGGTGAAGCCATGCTTTTGTGGATCTGGATGTGCGCTTTGGGTCGTTGTCATGCTGAAAGGTGAACTTCCACTTCATCTTCAGCTTTCTAACCGCCGCCTGAAGGTTTTGTGCCAAAACTGCCTGGTATTTGGAAATGTTCATAATTCCCTCCACACTGACTAAGGCCCTGGTTCCAGCTGAAGAAAAACAGTCCCAAGCATGATGCTGCCACCACCATGCTTCACTGTGGGTATGGTGTTCCTTGGGTGATGTGCAGTGCTGTTTTTACACCAAACATACCTTTTGGAATTATGGCCAAAAAGTTCTACTTTGGTTTCATCAGACCATAAAACATTTTCCCACGTGCTTTTGGGGGATGTTTGTTTTTGCAGACTTCAGCTGTGCTTGGATGTTTTTCTTTGTAAGAAAAGGCTTCCGTCTTGCCACCTTACCCCATTCATATGAAGAATACGGGAGATAGTTGTCACATGTACCACACAGCCAGTACTTGCAAGAAATTCCTACAGTTCCTTTAATGTTGCTGTAGGCCTCTTGGAAGCCTCCCTGACCAGTTTTCTTTTCGTCTTTTCGTCAATTTTGGAGGGACATCTAGTTCTTGGTAAAGTCACAGTTGTGCCATATTTTCTCCACTTGATGATGACTGTCTTCACTGTGTTCCATGGATATCTAATGCTTTGGAAATTCTTTTGTACCCGTCTCCTGACTTATGTCTTTCAACAATGAGATCTCTTTGATGCTTTGAAAGCTCTCTGCGGACCATGGCTTTTTCTCAGAGATGCAACTAAGAAAATATCAGGAAAATCTTACAGCTGAATGTTATTTGTGATTAATCAGAGTCACTTTAAATGATGGCAGGTGTGTAATGACTTCTAGTTAACCTGAGTTCGAATGTGATTGGTTAATTCTGAACACAGCCACATCCCCAGTTATAAGAGGGTGTGCACACTTATGCAACCAGGTTACGGTAAGGTTTTTATTTTTCATTTTTCCCCCTCGAAGATTTCAGTTTGTTATTAAATTGTTCACATTATAGGTGGAAAAATCTCTGACATGATTTATCTTTTCCTCATTATTTTACATCGTAAGAACCTGGCATTTTAACAGGGGTTTGTAGACTTTTTCTATCCACTGTATGATCATTAAAAGGAACTTTCTTGGTGTAGTTTCATTTTTATTTATTTATTAATTTTATATTATTTCATTTATTATATTTTTCAGTCACTGTATAGGGTGTTTATAGTGGTACTCTTATTTTTGAGCTGTATCAAATATTTTACCGACTAACTCGATATAATGTGGGTTTTATTGTTACTGATTCATTGTTTTGTTTTACATTATGTGAACCCGGGAAGAGTAGATGCTACCATGGTAGTGGTAGCTACAGGAGATCCAAATGAATAAATTATCCTGCTGAATAGCAGCTATTTAAACCCAGTCAAATGTTTCATTTCAAATCAAATATGCTTACACTCTCGGCACTGAACTCGGTATTGACAGAAACTCAATATCCATAATATGTCCTTTGTTATTAGTATATTAGAGGCTATTTCATATCTCATATGATTCAAGTTTTGGAAGTTGTCTTCCTTTGTTTTCTTTTGGGTTCATTTCTTCACTCAAAGACTCCTGAAATACTGACAACTGGCAGCGTGCCTCCATTTCAATTCTCTGTACCAAAGTGATAATGGCTCATTGAACGCTCGTCATATACTCCAGTGCCCAATTTCACCAGTATGCCCATGGAGTATATGCTTTTTAATTCAGAACTTGTATATCTGAGGCCTTCTGTGTTTTCATCTGCTGTCTTTTTCCATCTCTCCCTCTCTCTTGCCTGGAGGACAGCACTTAGAACCCTGCAAGGCGAGAGGTTGGGGGAGGGCAGTCAAGCGGTAGAGATAAATTACTGTGGCAACACAAGTTTCCCTCTAAGTGCTCTAAATGACATATAAGAAGGAGTCACTAATGACTTTTTTATTCTCCACAGCATAAGCAGATTCTGGGTTCATTAGTGAGATTATCCGCCTGTCCTCTTGAGATGCATCACCCTCTGAGAACAAGACGAGCAACACACACACACACACACACACACACACACGCTAACTTTCTCCTTCAGTCAAAGACCGAAAGAGACCAATTACATGCCACTTGCTCCAGTTATTGTTCTGCTTAATATGGTGGTATTGAAATATAGCTCAATCTGAAATGTATTAATAATGTATACAATCCTTAGAGGGGAGAAATACAACACGCTGAGGCAGATATTATTTCATTCGATTTGTAATTGACGTCAGGCTGGACTTTAAGGATTGTCATGGCAGACTGGTTTACTGGTCTACTGACCAAAAAACAACTTTCTATCAATCAGGCTAGCTGCTTCTAAAAAGCTGAACTAACCGAATGCAGCTTTATATTTAATGGCCAATCTTTTCATCTATTATGAAGAAGCATATTTCCCCAAAAGTCCAACTATTGCTTTAAAGTTACATGTACTTTTTCGGCACTGACAATTACCCAAATAAACACTGATGCCCCTGATAGGCCTGGAAAGATCTAAAGTCGCACGTAGACAAATCCCCCTAACATTTTGAATGATACTATCAGTAAGATGAATACAGAGAGTTGCCAACATCAAGAATATCTTCTCTGTAGGAATGAAGACGGTTACCATGTAAAACTGGTTTCAACCTGTCCAGTTCCTGGGAATCACTTAGCTGTGATATCTTCAGCTCTTAATTATTTCCTGCATACTGCAAACAATGACTTCATGTTGGGAATTTGGACAGGCAGCATTCATTCGTAGCTTGAAATATAGTTGTATGTGATGCCTGTTGTTTCTGTCGGATTTTGTTTTGCAAAAGATATTAAGCAATTAAACAAACTGAAGCACACAGATGTACCATTGTATGTACTATTTTTGTACTTTTTTATGCTAACAATATTGTGCTATTGTGCGTTGATATATTATTATATTTTCAGTTTTATGTATTACCTATTCAGAATGTATTCAGTCAAACTATTCTTTCTTTCAAAAATGTTGTAGTTCAAAGTAATAAATTACTAATTTATGAGAACAAGAACATCTTATCAGGAGAGTAAAAATGTCTACATAGAAAAAATTTCTAGCCAGTATTACGAAAAGCTTTACTTACAGGTCTGATCCTTGGACTGTGCCCTGGTCACACGGGAGGGGTCTGTGGGTGTCTGGGCCTGGGGATACAAAACAATCGTCAGCTCTCAGTACTTTCACCAAGCCAATACATAAGCTGAACTAAAAAGAAAAGACTTCAGTTTGGGGTTATTGAGGTATGTTCCTCAAAGAAGAAGAAAAGGGTAGTAATCCAGCATCTTTGACCTGCACTTCATATTAAATTGGAACACTGGGTAAACTTTCAGTTTAACATCATGTAAAACTACGGTAATAAAATCTGAAAATATTCAGTGAATTTTGGCTTAAACAGTCATTTACTAAGTTTAATTGTCTAGTCGTGCCAAAAACAAAATTTCTTATCTGCTCACCTGTGGTTTTGCTGCTCTGCTTTGTTTCTGAGGGAACTTCTTTGGTGGGACTTTCTTCTTTCTCCTGAAGCACCTCTGACACCAGAGCCATCAACTTCTCCAACCTCACCAGCTCCTTCTGCATTGCTATCTTTTGCTGAAAGAGGAAGACAACCAAGTAAAGTAGACACACATATAATCACAAATGAGTCATACACTTTAATAGAATACAAAAAAATAGGGGACACATACTGGCTGCCCATTTAGTTTCTTGCACTGACATATGGAAACAATAACAACTGTCCATCAGTGAGGAGGAACCAGTTGAAGCCAGCTGGTCATTATTGGAAGAAAATGTGTGCTTTTGCAGCCAGACAGCACTTAGTGAGGAGAACGCATGGCAAAATAAGAGAGCGAGAAAGAGATTATATAATATTTAAGAAGTGAAAACAGCTTTTTCATCTGGTGCTGGTTTGGAAGAACAGAGTCCATTCTTTTAAAAGTGAGTGTGCGTTTCAATGCTTCACTGGACTAATACTTTGAATTTCATCCTTTGAGTTAGCAGCACCAAGTGCATTGATTATGTATACAGACACACAAACACGCCTCACAGTAATGCAAAAACTTCCGGACTCTCAGATGTGTGCAATCCTGGGGCCCTTTCTAAACCCAAGGGCGTGAAACTTTAACTCCCAGTCAAATATAGTCGACAGATAAAAGTGAGAGGGCTGGAAGATGGATGAGGTAGAAAACAAGAATCATCTCCTAGGCAGCATTTCCTCCAACGTAAATGAAATGCAATTTAGAAAGCTGCTGAGGGGGACATTTTTTACTGAGCGAGGTAGTCTGTCATCCTGCAGCTGACAGTTTGGTTTGGGTAAGTGTGGTGGCTGCCCTCTCTGGGGCGTAACATGACAGTGCATCACTGTTAGCAACCAGACAGAGTTCAATTTATTACATAGAATAGAATTACATTTCATTTATATTCTATTTCTACAATAGAGGGAGTATTTATTCACAGCCATGTATAAAAAAAACAAAGTAATTGAGAACATAATCATATTTACCTGTGTGACAAGGACTTCGCTTGAAAATTGTGACGATTCCATGGAAACGCCGGTGTCATTTACTGGAACATCACCTGCAGAGAGAAAAAGATAATCCAATTGTTTTGTGTCTAACTGCTTGAGAATGAGTTTCCTCCCCCACATCCCTCAGACACACACATTGTAACAGTGGGAAACAACAGAGCAAGCACATATTTGGCAGATTAGTAACAAAAGAGGAGACTTACTGTACTGCGTAATCTCAGCAGGCTGCAAACAAAAAAAAACCCCAAAACAAACAAACAAACAAAAAAACTCAAACTATTTCGGTTATTGAGAATGAACTTACATTCATCTGGCGTGCCAAACAAGTCCACAGACGCTTGGCTGCTGTCAATGCATTCAGGGCTGGGGCACGCAGGTGGACGGCTCAAGTGTTCCGCCGCATCAGCTTTAACGCCCCCACATCTGTTGTTAGCTTCACCGGAGTCTCCCTGATCCTGGGTAACAGCAGAGGGAGGGGCTGACATTCCAAAAATTTCAGTCAATGTCGGTAATCCCTCTCCGCTGCAATCTGACTCCGATGAGGATTCGAGCCTCTGGGCCCTTGTCCTCTTCCTGGGCATGCTCTTGATGGAGGAATGGGCGCTGAGCTGTCCGCTACTGCCGCTGTACGATTTCGCCTCGTGGACGATTTGTACAACTGGTATTCCAAGGCCATCAGGGGTTAAAGAAGACTCTGTGTTTAAAGATTGTTCGGCGGCGTTGCCCGAGTGTTTCCCACTGGCGGCTGAAACGCTGTCTCTCATCTCCTCCACTCTGCCAGCGTCTCTCACGGTACAATCAAGGCGATTCTCTGTGATTGTAGAATACTTTGAGGGTGCATTTAGCTTCTCGTGTTCAACGGCTGTGAAGAGCAGCCCAGAATCTACTACCTGAGGCACAACAGAAAGATGAGGACTTTCTCTTTCACACTTTGAGACTTTATTTGGAGTAAGGGCACTGCTAATGCTATCCCTGGAGATGCAGTGACCACCAGCAATGTCCTGACTTGAACAACTGCTCTCAGGGATCGAGGCTTCTACCACAACTTGATCTGGTTTCTCAACAAATCTTTTTCTTGTCAGGCCGGGTGAGATGGAAGGGGAGATCAAATCACTACAAGATGAGTTTTCATTGTCTCTCAATGCCTCTTGGTTTGTGATTCTAGATGTCTTTTTATGGATCTGATTTTTTGCAGATCCAACACCAGAACAAACGCGCTGGTTCTCCTCTGTTTTGGCACCCTGCATGTTTTCTTCATCTACGCTACGGCTCCTTTTCACATTTGGACCTCCCAGGTGGAAGGATTTCCGTTTAGTGGCTTTGAAGCTCCACAGCAGTTGCTCTGTGTCCACCTCGCTGTCATTCTTTTCCTCCTCGTTTTCTGTTCCAGCGCATTTAGTCTCACAAGCGGAGGTCTCCAGCTGAATATTGTTTGGGAAATTACTCTTTGGACTGTCACTTTCAAGCGTAGCATCTAGCACACCTGCTTCAGTTGGACTTGTAGAATTTGGGACCACGGAGGCATAACAAGCAGCGCTAGCTTCAGACACAGTTTCAGCATTTGGCACTTCAGCATTTTCTGTTGATTTCAAATAAGACGTCCTCACACCAGAGTCCATGTTTTCTATTCCTCCTAAGTCTTGATCACAAATACATCCATTTCTTTCAGCTCCCTTTGTCATGTTTCCATGCTTAGGTGATGCCGTCTTATCCAATGTTCCACCTTTGGCATCCTCAGATTGCTTTGCAGCATTTCTGTCTTTTTCAGGTATATCGCCTCTCAAATTTGCTTTCTTGTGTCCTTCCTGGACTTCCTCTGCGAAGAGTTGAAGTCTTCTACTTCTCCTGTTGCTCCTTGTGACAGGGATTTCTTGGTCCTCGCTGCTAGGGTAATTCTCAATATGAACTTGGACTTCTTCTGACCTTGGTCTAGTCTTAGTTTCTTCATTTTGAACTCCAACCAAAACAAGGGGTTTTGGCGCTCTAGCAGGCTTGCCTTTTTGTGACCTTATGCTTTTACCTTTCCTCTTGTCACTTTTCTTTTCCTCAGTACTTTCTGACTTTGCCTTAGCTTGCTCTTGCAAATCGCTGTCGAACTGCTGCAGAGTATCACACATCCTTTTCTTTGACTTTCCTTCGGGTTGCTGTTGTCTAACATCAGACGAGGGACACAGAATCTCATCTTCGCCATTTTCCTCTGCTTCTTTAAAAATGTCACTGCTGGTGTTCTTTACTTCATCTATCACTTGTTGCTCTTCTTCCATGTCACTTTCATCTTTATCTCCAGAGCTGGATTTAGCAGGAGTGAGAGTGTTTTTCTTCTTTCTTTTGGAAGCTGTCTGGGTTTTTTTAATTGTTGGTGGTTCAACAAATACATTAAGCGGAAGAGAGACGCTCCTGTTCCCTCTTCGCTCTCGTTTGTAGACGGCCCCGAACACCTGCTCCTCAAGGGCTTTGGCCCGATCCGCTCTCCTAGGATTCACATCACTATTGTGTTGCTTGACATCTATTGTTGAAGAGGAAGAACAGCTGTCAGAGTCCTCGGCGTCATCGTTGGGTTTCTCTAACTCGAGACTTCCTTCAGTTGGAACTTTCATGAGCCACTCGGCGACTTTCTCTAGACTTTTCTTCTGTTTGTGGTCAAGAATCTTGTCATTATCCTTTTTCGGTTTCTTCCTTAAGGACTTTCTTAAAGGTCTGTGTTCAGTCTCGTCTGGGATTGATGAAGGGCTGTGCATTTTCTTGTCAGAAGTTGGCGGCGCCTCTCCAAGGCCACTGTCCAGGCCTTCATTTTCTGTTGTCAAAGGACTTGTGTCTTCAAGCTCCATAAGTCTTGCGTACCCATTCTGGGCTAAAAGAGGAATGGGGAAATGACAAATAATTAACCTTTTGGAAGACAACACACTTTTAATATGAATAATGTGTACCGCATTTACCACCGCATACAGTCAGTTTAAATAAGGGTAAATCTGCCAATTAATTTGATATTAATTTAATAGATGAAAAGATGCATCACCATACAAGGCGTCAAGATTTTACCTGCTACAGTTGAGGAGCAAGACCTTGGAAGATCATAATTGTTTTCCGCATTGTCCCAGTAAAGGCCAGGTGTCTCTCCAGATGACACATCATGACAGTTTTTAGTAGCTTCAGCATTTGTGGCTCTTCGTAGAGAAAAATACAGGTGAAAATTCAAAGGGAGCTACTATTGTGAATAAATTTGCATTTGTGGTACTTCAGATGACAGAAAACTTAAATGTTACTGTTCAAATGTCTTACCCTGCTTGTCTGTTTTGCTGGGGCATACCAGTTAAGTCTGAAATCATAAAAGTGATGTTATTAGATGATGTACTGTAAGTTCATTTTAACTAATTTTAAGAGGTCTGTGATGTGATATAGTCTTACAGTTTGTGCCAGTGTCATGTTCATATGCCTGTATCATGTCCTGCAATCCTACTACAAGTCTCTGAAACCCAGGGCTCTCCTGTAAGCTCCTGTATAAGTGAAAAAACACACTTATGCTTATGCAAGTATAAGTAAAAACAACAAATCAGTGTTATTTTATCATCTTATTGATTTTGTCCAACCTTTTAGTTATCTTGGCTTTACACACTGGACAGTTAACCCTGTTTTGTTTGGTGTTTTCCAAAAGCTTCATCATACAAAATCTAAAGAAAAAGAAAAAAAAACACACATACTGTTTGTGAGTGCATGCAAAAAAACACCAAACTAAAATATCAGTTTCTTTAACAAAATAAGGAATAATCAAACGTTATGTACTTGCAAAACTGATGGTCACACTTAGTAGACACAGGTGCAGTCATTAAATCCAAGCTAGATGTAAATGACAGTATGAAGTAAGTAGACAAACAAACTTAAAAATAATGTAGATGCAACAGATTTTGCTTTTTCAACTTCTTGGTGTGAATGACTCACCATATGGGACACTGCAGAGTCTCCCAAAGGACTGAAATCCCCCTTTTGATATCTGTGGCGTTTGGGGTTTTCATGGTGATGTTTGGAAAAAAGCTACAAAGGAAAACACAGAGGTTGTAAACAATACACTACTTTACAGGCTTTAACAACCAACAACAAAACACAGTGAGCCTGTTACTGGTAGAGTCGGGATTTTATACTATTTAGCTATCCTTATACGAAATACAACTTAATTCAGAGATGAAAGTTTTTGCTGTCTAAATTAAAAAAATAAAAATGACTATACAGAGCACTGTAATGTGACTGGCATCAACATGACACACCTGAACCAATACTTAAATATATAAGCTGATAATAGACGTTGGTCTTTTTATTGCGGTTATATGTCCTATTGTTGACTGAACGGTGAATTACTCAATCTGACCTTGTCATGTCTTTGCGATTATGACAACCCGCTGCAGTAAAATTATGAGTTATGTGTACTTTGGTCATGTCACATCTATTGTACACACATATTGTATTGTTATCCAGGTAGCCAGCTATTATGTGTCTGGCTTATGCTCATAAACTAGTTATACAGTACTACGTCCTACTTGCTGAAACACATTACGTTAATAATGTCTACACATTATTTATAATAGGATAATATAAGCTTCATAAATGCAAATGTTTAGTAGGGGTCTTGTAAGCGTATCTGTGGATATCGTTAGCTGATAACGTTACTGATAATCAACACTGGTAGTAACGTTAAAGCAGATGAAGATTAATATTACGCCGAGATCAGTCAGCATTAACACACATTGGCAACGTTTGGTAAGGATATTGTACAGTTACAAAACAGAGTTTAGTGTAAGTATCTTAAGTTGGCAGCTAACTAAACATCATGCAGACTCAGCTGCTAAGATTTGTTTTGGGAGGTTAACTTCCACAACCAACACAGCCCTCCTGACTTTCTGACTTCTCAGATTAAGACAATCGACGTGAAACTTCGGCAGACCAATACATCAGTACATCACCATTTCTAATGGCTATAACTAGTTGTAAAATTATATTTATACATATATTTCCAAATGTACCTTGTTTTCTTAGATTTTGGAGTTAACTCAGGGGCCATCCGCTTCAGTTTTCCCGCAACTATCGTCTTCTTCTACTTATTTTTAACTGCGGCATCTAGTGTCACAGCGCCGCCTTCTGGGCCGGAGAGTGAAACATCTACTGCACAGAACTGTCTAACAATGTACTTTCATCCTACTGTTGTTTGGGTTTCTCCACATACAGAAAGTGTAAGCTTGGGGGGCACAGCGATACATAAATGAACAAAGTGGGAAGAACACGAGTCTCATACTCTTGGAGTTGTGGGTTTGATCCTCGCAAAAGTCCAATTTGTTTTAAATCTTTTTCATAATACTCTTCAACAAAGTTCTAATGAAGAGACCAGCGACTGGTCCACATCCATCAACCTATGGACATTTCATTTCCCCATCATTCCGAGTCAGAGGAAATTTCTGTGAAAACAACATTCCTGAGAGCCTAACTAGAGAGAGTGATGTGATTACTACATTTTACAGTGTAACCTGATAATGAGAGAGTAATCCCATTACTGTGTTTGACACATTGTAACCTGATGACTAGAATAATCTGGTTACTAGTTTCACAATGAAACATGATAACTAAAGAGTTATTTGATTACTGTGTTTGACGCACTGTAACCTGATGACTAGAGAGAAATCTGATTACCACGTTTCACACAGTGTAACCTGATAACGAGAGTAATCTGATTACTGTGTTTCAAGCAGTGTAACCTGATGACTAGAGAGTGATCTGATTACTGTGTTTCACACAGACTAACCTAATAATTAGAGAGTAATCTGATTACTGTGTTTTACACAGTTTTACCTGATGACTTTAGGGTATGAGTTAGAGAGATCTTAAATCGGCCCCCCACATTTCGTACAGCTACGTAAAACATACGGCAAGGGTTGCTTCATTGAAATTTTGTAGGAGGCGTATTGAGCCATTTTTTCACAACCTTGCAGCGCAACCATATTAGACAACAAAGAACACCCCTTCTGACATGCGTGCCAAGTTTTGTGAGGTACATCCCTAGCCATGTGAAGTCACTATGGACATTTTTGTCCTAATGCGCTATGTGGGGTATAAATATAAATGAGGCATAAGAGGTAAAGTTTGAAACATGTCCTTTCCTGATGCCAGTAGTTGGCACTATCACTGTGACCGGACATTGACATGTAAGTCTCTAAGCGGTTGACATGTGAAGTTTGGGACAACTCTGACCGTGTCTAGGCCATTTACATGCCACTTTCTTTTTTATGGCGAAACATCAAAATTCAACACCATACCCTGGACATGCCGTTTGAGCTATCAAAAAAAGCTTTGCAATTTAACATCGCAAGTCTCTTAAGATGGCGCTCTCCACATTTGAAGTCGATCAGGTTAAAGCTCTAGGAGGAGTTTGTTAAAGTACGGAGAGTCTAAAATGGATAACATTTCAAAAATAATTCAAAATGGCCGACTTCCTGTTGGGTTTAGGGTATGGCTCCAAAAGGCTTATTTTTAGGTCTAGAGATGATACATCAGTCTCCTGAGGTTCGTACAGCTAGTTAAAACGTACAGCAGGGGCTGCTTTGTTGAAATTTTGTAGGGGGCGCTATTGAGTTAATTTTCCACAACCACACCCCCAAACCATATCAGCTAATACAAAACAATCCTTCTGACGAACATGCTAAGTCTCGTGAGGGTTCGACTATCATTCTTGTTTGAAACATTACCAGTTTGAGTGTAGCTGCAAAGTTTTGTGGCTCTTTGAGCATCCGAAGTGCCTCAAACATCTGTTTAAATAATTGAAAATGATGGAAGTGCAAAATGGCTGACTTCCTGTTGAGGAATATCTCATAACAGAAACAGAAATGTGTTCTTTGTAATAAAGGCAGTAATCCCACCAAATCTAGTCAATCAATAGTGTTTGTTTAGTGGCGCTATTGAGCCCCCTGGCCACGCCCGACAGTCACTGCAGAACATTGGATTTCCCACCAGAACTAAGCTGTGTGAAAATTTTGTGAGGATTCGAGTATCCTAAGACCATGAAAAATTAGTATCCCGTGGAGAAGAGCAAAAACAATAGGTTCCTTGCACTTTCGTGCTCGGGCCCTAATAAAAATCAGAGCAAAAACAATAGGTTCCTTACACTTTGTGCTAGGACACTGTTTCTGCCATGTTTCTGCCGTTGCACTTTCGTGCTCGGGCCCTAATTAATTGTAGGCCTGTATTAAAATAACATAAGGCCACAACAAAACATGAAACAAATTGAAATACAGTACACAGTCTGATTATATAGTGATTATAGTGATCAACCAGTAAAGCTCAGATTAAATGTTAATTGGAATTTTCAAAGGGTTAATTTTAAAGTGCAATAACTGCAAGATCAATCAATCACATATCACCTTCTTTTAGATCTTCAAGAACCTAAAAACTGGACTTTGGGAGACTTAAAAACATTAAGTGGCAGAAAGAGCTTAAATTAGTTTTTCATCTTTGGTGGGTCCATTGCATAAGTTCCTGAATATGCATGAGATGTACAAAGCTAATGCTGCTCTGATGGATTAAGGGCCAGTACACTAATATGCAACAATTTAGATCAACAGGTGTTACAACAAATTCTATGACTTATCAGATTCTGTGATCTGATTGAGCTAGATTTTTTAACTATACTGCCACTTCGAATGTTTTTATTAGCATATACTGCATTTTTAAAGCTGTTACCAAAATTTGTGTGATAGGTCACAGAATGAGGCGTAACACTAGTTTAAATGTGCCTGAAAAATCCCACAAGTGTCATATATTATTCGTTCCTGTCTTTCTGTGTTGTAAAACTAATGTTTTTCCTCCAAGCTGGTCTTTTGGAGGGGTTTTCCCACGTGACTGTCAAGCTTTTAATTTGTCGTCACATCCGCCGTAAACAACAATAAGGAAGTCCCGAGGTGCAAAATGGAGCAGTCACGCGAAATAGATTAGAAGTATTTCTTATTTTCAACGTGTGCAAAGCGGGCCTATTATACAGTAATTTTCGTTCCTCACAAGCGACAGTGAGTCCATCTTACGCCGTTCACGAACGTAACGCACAAGATAGCTGCAAGGCTAATGCTAGCAGTTTAGCCAAACAGCTATCTAGTTAGCAAGCTAACGTTATAGACTGTGTTGCGTTAACTTTTAGACTTTAAAACAAATGTTTTAGCTGTTTACGTCGTGGTTTTATTTCTTTACGTGTCTTCTTGTAGCTAAGTTAGCAATGGAGGGCTCCAAGTCGTCGAGCACAACCATGCAGGTCAGTTTCGTGTGTCAGCGGTGCTGTCAGCCACTCAAACTGGACACGTCCTTCAATGTGCTCGATCGGGTCACAATCCAGGAACTTATTGGTATGTATAACCACACGATCCAACCATGGGTGCTGTGAAATGTACGCAACGTTTAGAAGATGTTAGTGTAATGGCGTTTAAAGTGCTCAGTCTTGTATGTCCCTCTGTCCTCCTCAGCTCCGTTGGTCACTGTGACCCCCAGTAAACAGGCTGACAGCACTGAGGGGGGGGCAGCACCAGAGGTAATTAGGTACAGCAGAAAACATACATCATACATATATGCGACTGTTAGTTGTCTACAACTGTGATGCTCTCACGACCTTCTGTAGGATGTCAGGAGGATACACACAGCACAATTACACTGAATGCGACAACAAGTATGTATGTATATATATCACATCCACCTTCAACATAGGGAATAATAATTTACTCCCGCACTCTGCTCATTGCACTGTTGTCTCGATCTGTCTACAATGTTGTTGTTTTGGTTAATGGTGAGTATATGTGTGTTCTGTAGTCTGTGTCTGATTATTGATTGTATGAGTAAGAACATCGTGAGCAGTATATAGTTTAGATTAAAATTCCTCATACAAGTACACATACCTGGCAAATAAAGCTGATCCTGGTTCTTAAGTTACTGGCATTCATGTAGGCTGTTGTGTTGTGCAGCTACTTTCACCAGCAACCCATCATTCTTGTTGAGTATAACCACTATATCTACTCATATGAAAGTTATTTGATAAAACTGTGCGGGGTGCAGGTTTTGCCAGGAGAGTCATTAAAAAATTTAGTTCCTAAAAAAAATATTTTTAATTTGTGAAACAGGTGGGGAAAAAAGTTTTGAATGGATTACTTATCTAAGTTAGGATTCATGTTTTTCCTCCAGGTGAAGCACTGATTAAAACACACTTCTGGTCAAGAGAATGACGTGACAGATGTGTAGCGTGACATAATACAAAACAAAACAAATTTTTAACACACAATAAAAGTGTTTAGAGTGCATGGAGACATTAAAACTCACCTGGAAGACAACATGAATGCTAATAGTCCTTTTCAGAACATGGGGTAGTGCTGCTCTTCAGCTTCTTGTGGCCAAAATGAGTATTACAACAACACTTGAAAAAAATGATCCTGACAAAATAAAAAGTTTTTTCACCTGAGGGACACTATGACAACTACATTAATAACTACAATCCATACCTATTTAACTACAGAAATCCTGGGAGGAATTTAAGTTCCTGCAGTGCTCAGTGTTTTCCTTGTAAACATCATGTTTCTGTATGTACCTTACCTATATACAGTAAACTGATGTGATGGGACAACACCAAACTTCTTTTTGATTCTGTTTTGAAAAACCCGATATAATCTGACAAAACTTTCAGAAGACATAAGACTAAAACAATTCATTATTCCGTTTCAGCATGTGAAAATATTTTGTTACAAAGCATGTTGGAGTCTCAGAATGACATCTTCTTTCCAGGAGACCTTTGTAGAAAACAAGCAAGATGGAGTGTCGAGAAAATACATCCCTCCTGCACGGTGAGCGCTCACATCTTTTTATTCAGAAAACGGAACTGAATACTGACTACAATTTATATCTGTCAATTGTCTCTTTGTTGACATGTTCCTTTGTCCAGTGAGGTATGCATGGACAGACATATCGTACAAAGTTGACTGAACTGCTGAAACTTCCCCTACAGGATGATGTCCACAGAGAGTGCCAATAGCTTCACACTGATTGGAGAAGCATCGGATGGTGGCACTATGGAAAATCTTAGTCGTAGACTGAAGGTAAGGTAAAATTGAAATTCTATTGTGTCACTTTACTCTGATGGTGTTTTTTGACAAGAATAGCAGACACGTAGGCTGTTGACAGAACAGTTCATTTGGCTGAACTTCAGGTTGTGATCTATGTTGGGATGGGACTTAAAGTGGGACTTAGTGACATGACCAGGTGACAATTTTGTCGTTGATCCTGTCCCACCTAGGTGACCAGCGACCTGTTTGACATCATGTCAGGCCAGACAGACGTGGACCATCCGTTGTGCGAGGAATGTACTGACACCCTGCTGGACCACCTGGACACGCAACTCAACATCACAGAGAACGAATGCCAGAATTACAAGTGAGCTTTTCAATCAAAGAGATTTTCAAGAGACAGAACCTGTGGTTTTTGTTACTCGCTACAAACCTGGTTAGGTTAAAGGACTGAATCCAAATGTCTGCTATGAGCAGTTTGTGTATTTAATAACATATGCTGTAATGTGTTTTCAGACAGTGTCTGGAGCTGCTCTCACACCTGCAGGTAGAGGGAGAGGAGACCCTGCTGGCAGAGCTGCAGCACCTGAAGGAGGAGGAGGAGGCTCTGGTCCAGGAGCTTGAGACAGTAGAGGAGCAGAGGGCTGCTGTGGCCCAGGACCTGGACCAGAGCAGGATCCACTCTCAACAGCTGGACACAGAGGAGCTACAGTGAGTGACGCGAGGGCGATGTAAACAGGTGGCGGGGCTATATAGTAAATGATGCGGCAGCTAACGGCTCATGTCTTTCTGTTGCTTTGTGCTAATAGGTACCAAAAGGAGTACAGCGAGTTTAAACGGCAACAGCTGGAGCTGGATGATGAGCTAAAGAGTGTTGACAACCAGATGCGTTACTGCCAGATTCAGCTAGATCGCCTGAAAAAGACCAATGTCTTCAATGCCACATTTCACATCTGGTAAACATACACACACAAATAATGTGTGCTATTAATAAATAATTTAAAATGTCGACCAGTCAACTCTGACTTAGCAGATATTTCACACAGGCCCCCAGGTAAAAAAGAAACAATCCTCACTGGCTGAGAATCATTTGTTTGTGTTTAGGCACAGTGGGCAGTTTGGTACCATCAACAACTTCCGACTGGGTCGACTACCCAGCGTCCCGGTGGAGTGGAATGAGATTAACGCAGCCTGGGGGCAGACGGTGCTGCTGCTGCACGCTCTGGCCAACAAAATGGGGCTGCGCTTCCAGAGGTACACACACTTGGATTCAGCACTGAATTAGCTGACTATAAAGTTTAAAATGTGTTTTCAGTTGAATCTACATCCGCATATATTCATTTAGTCGTGTGTCCATAAAAATATTTAGTATAATAACCTTTGGTTTGTATTTTGCTCACTTACACATTTACGCCCTTGAACTAATAAGGGCTACTTTAATTCATCTTCTTTGGTAGTTTACAGGTGTTGTTTTTGTTACCTGGTTCTCCATCTCGTGGTTATTTAGATTTGATTATTCAGTGCTATTGTATCTTAGCATATGCTTTCTGTTGCTTTGTTGTTTGTTTGATTTTACCTCAGCTGTTTAGTATGAATGGATCTCTTAAGCTTTATTACAAATATTGTGTAGTTTTTTAGTATTGTTATTCCGGAAGTCAAGATCAAATTAAGCTCAAACTAAACTCCTCTTTTCTCTTCAGATATCGTCTTGTCCCATATGGAAACCACTCATACTTAGAGTCACTGACAGACAAGTCCAAGGTAATACATGCAGTCTTCTCCAGCCCTGGTCCCACATCACTATTTTAATACACCCCCAGGCTCCAGCCCAGTCTTTCTTTCTGTCTTGTGTTTGTCCAGGAACTTCCTCTATACTGCTCAGGTGGCCTGAGGTTCTTCTGGGACAATAAATTTGACCATGCCATGGTGGCCTTCCTGGATTGTGTTCAGCAGTTCAAAGAGGAGGTGGAAAAAGGAGACACTGGCTTCTGCCTTCCATACAGGTCAGATCCCTGCAGACCAGCAGTGTGTGAACATTCTTCTTTATGCTCATTATCCCAGGTGTCATCGCAGCAATTTAAGATGAAGCTGTAAATATTCATGAAGTCTGAATGCAAATGACCTCAACTTATTCTAGAGGGGGTGGGGGATTGTCTTCTTTGATTATGCTAGTGTAGGCAAATAAGGGACATTTGGGAAAGCTTTGGCCAGAACCCTTTGAATTATTAAAGCGTGCCCCCCAGTATAACATTTACTAATACACTTACTTATGTAACTAGGCTTATAAAGCTCACAGTACCTCCAGCACTCACCTCTGCCAGCCTAAACTAACTCTCTACTGAGTCCCAACAAAGTTATAATTATAATATTACATTTTCATGTTCATTTAACTATTCGTATACCACTGTAAGACCTTAAGTAAAACCCTGTAATACAGTATGTACACATACTGCAGGACATAGTAATATGGCTATTAGTTAGAGGGAAATCTGATTTAAACAGCTGCCATCAAACCTTGGAAACAGTTATATATCTTCATATTCTAGTGCATATTTTCTGGTCTGTCCAAAGCTTTGATCTAGATGAACATGTTAAGTATTACTGCTTGGATTGCCATTATGTCATATGATAAAGATATGCATCCCAAAAGGATGATTCCTACTGATGATTCCTGGACTCTGAACCTTCCTATTTCTCTGCCTTAAAGCACAAACGTCAGCTAAGCACAAGAGGTATTTCATAATCGTTATTGGCAAACTGCAAAAATATTTTGTCAGTACATTCATGCCCACAGGGGAAATAACCCTTTTTAGTTTAAATGACTTAACACCCTCTATTTTCACCCTCAGAACAAACTTTACTTACTTCTAAGGTTCCTAATAGCAAAACCTTCAGTATGCTGGGTGTAATGAGCATTTCAGCCTCTAATCACAAGATCAAGAGTTGTTTAGTATGTACACTAATGTGCCTATCCAGATAATGCCAGATTATAATATTGACACCAGTACTTCCACCGAGGCCTTATTTGATGACTGTAATTCATGTTTTACTCCACATCTCAGGATGGATGTGGAAAAAGGCAAGATCGAGGACACAGGTGGCAGCGGTGGCTCCTACTCTATCAAAACCCAGTTCAACTCTGAGGAGCAGTGGACCAAGGCGCTCAAGTTTATGCTCACCAACCTGAAGTGGGGACTGGCCTGGGTCACCTCGCAGTTCTACAACCGATAAACCTGCTGAACAATGCCTTATGATACGGAGTTTTGCATAGTCATTTGCCCCTCTGATAAATGGATTTCGTTTGAATCTTACATGGCCAAAGGAAAAGAAATTGTTGTCTGCACCATTTTGGAAGTATTTTCAGTACAAAAAAAAAGCATGGAAAAATGTCTAGATCTTCAGTCCCCATTGTCTGTTTTTACATGTTACAAAGACGGGATCATTTGTATCTATTTTGCTGCAAAGGGGGAAATCATTAATGGTGGACCCACTGTGGAAGCACTGAAGACAGGTACAGGTTGTCGTCTAACCCTTAAAGCAGGCAGAATAAAATAATTACATGCTTATTTTATCACCTGCTTCACTAATTGTCTGGCTTTTTCTGAAAAGCTTTCAGACGAGAATGTAATTTTAAAAATATCTTCAACCAAATTCAGTTGTAACCACTTTATGAAGTTCAAGGTATCCTTGCGCTCTCATCACACTGCACACCTTTGAAATCACTGTATAACATTGTTTTTCAATATTCCAATTACAGAGGCAGTAAGAATATGATGTGATAATTATGGTCAAGGTAGGATTTTTAATACATTAACACGGTTTAGTATTCAGAAGAGTGTCAGTATTTCATTAACCTTGAATGCAGTTATCACATTTGCCAGTTACATACACACTTTACAGGTAAACTGTTGTATTTAGAGGTACACTGATACAGAGCGTTTGTGTTTATACTCTGCACTATCATGTGATTTTGTCCATTTTAGATATGGATACTTTTAATGGTGGAGTTTGACTTAAACATTTATTGCTGTGAAAATGTCTAGTGTGGAGAGTCTTTCTTATAGATTCAATGTATTTGACACAAGTATTAATGCTTCATGGTATACTAATGACAATGGCATAAATTAATACTCTTGGTCAAAAAAACAGTGCACCTCAAAGTATCTTTGTATTATTTGACCACTGATTTCCCCAAATCAATTGAGACACCACAGTTAACCAAATTATTTTTTTTAATGGTTTCATAAGTATTTCTGTTGAATCTTAACTCATTACAACACTCACTCATAGTCAGCCCCCCTATCAGGTTAACAAAAACATTACAGGGGATCGGATTAATGGAAAAATATGGACTTAACAATTAAAATAATAAGCTGACTTCCACTTATCCAGTAAAATATTTAAAATAGGTCAAAACCAGTTACTCTTTCCAGAATCATCCCTCTTCTGTGTCAAGTCATATGTACCTCGCATAGTGCCGTATCAACAAGGCAGGCCTTGAACTTTGGTCATCAGTCGTTCCTTATTACTTGTAGAAGCCCTTCTTAAAAGTCCCAGGTTCAAACCTATAGGGATAAACTGACCACTGTAGTTCTGCAAAATAGTTATAGATGACACATTTCAAGGAGAATGCGATGAAATGTCTAACGCTTCTTCAAAACCTTCCACAGTAGGCAGGTGACCTTCCACACATGCATACATCTCGGCCGGTCAGTTGTGCAATTTTTCAGGTGCTTTTTTCGGTTTATCATGTAAAAAAGCCCCTTGAAATGAGCCAAAGTGTTAGTGCATGCATATGGGCAAATCTTTGGGTTCTACTGAGCCCACAGCCAGAGACTGGCACTTCATTTTTACCACTTGGATGATGGTGGTAGGCACATTTACAACTACATCACGGTGTCATCCATCAATTTTGGTTCCATCCACTCTTTTAGGATCCCTACATCCCATCATGCCCTCTACTCTCCCGCAATCAAGAAAGCAAAGGAGAAGTTTCATCAAGTGAGCCACGTCTCTGTGGTTTGTCCTCACTGGGGTTTAATTCCACTTTCATTCAGCTTGCTTCAGTCGGAGGCACTGCTGCTGTAGCAGCTGGAGGTGGAGGGAAGAGGAGGTGCCAGGGGTGTGCTGCTGCCCAGGGCTTTGCGAATGTGTGGCATTAGGAAGGGGTCACTGGCCAACTGTAGCACATCCACACGGTCCTCCTTGTGATAAGCCAGGCAACGTCGAATGAATGCCTATGAAGGGACAAGGGGGACAAAAATGACTGATTATTTCTGAACCTACTTCCACTTTTTTCCCTTTCTTGGGCTACTTGCTGTTCTGCTCATACCTTTTTTTCCTCCACATATTTGCATAATAAACTCTTGATTTACTTTTGTGCCCTGCCCATTACAAATGTTGGGTCAAGTTCCTTCCAAACACTATATATCTAAACAGATAGCCTTAAATCACTAGCTGCTTATGGCACTCTACATTAAGGCTGCTAATGATTTTCATTATTGATTAATCTGAAAATCATTTTCTCTATTATCTTGTTTGGTCCATAAAATGTCAGAAAATGGTGAAAAATGTCAGCCATGATGTCCTCAAATGTCGTGTTTTGTCAACAACTCGAAGATAATTAGTTTACTTGCATAGAGCAGCAAAAAACAGAAATTTTTCACATTTAAGAGACTGGAATCAGAGAATTTTGCCTCCCCCCCCCCTTTAAAGAATTACTCAGAACAATGAATCAAAAATATTTGGTGATTAATTTTATAGTTTACAACTAATCGTATCATTGACTAATTGTTGCAGCTCTACTTTATGTGCTTACAGACCCTATAAATTGACAATTCTGGACAACAGTGATGCTTTACTTGTGACCCAATACTGGACTACCCCTCTGTCCCTTATATCAAATCAAAAAGCCTCAAAGGATCCCTTACTATTGTATTAAACCCCAACATCCTGTTTGAGCAGGAAGTGTATCTCAAGTGAGAATACCATGTCATGAGTGATTGAGTGAGCGATACTGTATACATGTATAAAGTTTGATGGGAACAGTGCAGTGCAGTTTATAGCTGACAAGACATGAGTACCACACCTTTGCTTCTGTGGTGACCACAGGTTTGGGGGGAAACTGCACATCAGTGGCTTTTAATATGGTGTTTTCTTGAAGGATATCCTGCTGCGACTGGTTATGACCGAACGGCTGGAAAAATACAAAAGCGAGACAGACAGCTTACTTTCATTTTTCCTCACACGGACTTAAAGAGAAATCCTCGTGAAAGAATGCAGGTTAGTGGTTACCTTGCGTCCATATAAGCATTGGTAGAAGATGACCCCTACTGACCAAACATCCACCTTGTTGGAAATTTTGGGGGGCTCCTTGCCCACCACAAAGCACTCAGGAGGCAGGTACCTGTAAGCCACAAAATCACAATGAGACTGAAATAGGTTTACTCTCTTAACATCTGTACTCATTTACACAATTTTCTGAAAGAAGAGGAGATTCAGTTTGCACATTACAACATTTCACTCAAAAGACTGCTCCTCTGCTAAAAACTTGTGAAGCCATATTTGTTGCTTGGTTATTATACACAGTGAAATGTGCTTCTATGTACCAGTAGGTCCCTGCTCCTTGTGAGGTCAGCTCCATGCCATCTGTAGAGTTGTAGCTGTCATCGTCCATGATCTTGGACAGGCCGAAGTCAGTGATCTTAATCTCTCCACAAGCTGTGCCATTCACCAACAGGATGTTACCTAAGATCAGAGCAGTAAACAGCAAATGTAAATATTGCAAACATGACTGTAAACAGCCTTTGAACAAAAAGCGCAGGGAGGCGTCACATCAGCCTCTGTGAATGGGCACTGCACTAGTAACTACCAAATTTGGTTCCGATTGCAACAGTAGTGCAGTTTTTCTCTCTTCTGTAACTAAAGGGGGGTCACAACATGACAAACTAAAACTGTGAGAATACCGGGCTTGAGGTCATAGTGGATGATGGGTGGGCGAATCTGGTTGAGGTATTTGAGGGCGTTGACAATCTGCATAACAATAGAGCGGCCCTCCTTCTCAGTCATCAGTTTATTCTGCTTCAAGTAAAAGTCCAGATCATTGCCTTCACAGTACTCCAGCACTGTGCAGAACCTACAGGAGGTAATACAACAGATCATTTGGGAAGTTTTCAGTACAGATAACTGCAGCTGCAGATATTTCTCTATAGGTTCATCCCTACCAGCAACCCCCTTCACATTGTCATTTTATACATTGTTATTATAAAAATATCGATTACAGTCGCTTTAAAGACTTTGCCTGCTTTTCAGCACTACGTGATGTTTAGCACTTAAACGTGGCACGTACAACTTATATATTTGTATTATGTAGAAGGATTCACTTACGAGTCTGTGTCGAGTGAGAAATAGTCATAGAGTTTGACTATTCTGGGGTGGTCAAGTTCTTTGTGGATTCTGTACTCTCTACAGGCGTGTCTGAAAAGACCATTTTGTAACTTTTTAAAAGCATCACAAATACGAACATTCAAAGACCGTTTTAAGCCTGAAGGTCCACGATGTAACAGAGGGGCAAACTTACTTATGGTAGTTTTGCTTCTTTTCTTCTCTCCAGTTCTTGTTGAGTTGATGAATTTTAATGGCCACATACCTTTGCTCTGTCAAATCAAAAGCCTGCAAAACAGAACAAAACATTACACATCAACACGCAAAGTTGGAGTAGCCTTCTCTAAACAGAAAGTTACACTGAATGTGTGGGAGCCATTTACAGGATAGAAGAGTGTTGCAAGTCTCACTACAATACCACCCTGACAAGTGAAGTGCCCTTGCCTTATGTTATTCAAAATGACCCAGCATAGTTATAATAAATAATAATAATAAAAAAGATTATAAAGTGGTTCCCATGTATGGAAGCCAACTAATTGGCACATGCTTACCTTAAAAACTTCACTAAAGCCACCTCTTCCAAGTAAATGTAACAGCAGATATCTGTCGTTGAGCGTGGGGTGGTCTTTAAATCTGTAGAAGAACACTTTCTTAAATCATTTGGCTTTTTCAAACAGCATTGTTTGAAATTAAACGCACAGTGCAGAACTTGTGTGTTGTACATTAGGCTGAGATAATACATACTGCGAGCTGTCCTCGTTATGGATTCTCTTCAGCTCCCGAATGTGCAGGTTTCTTACACGCTCCAAATGCTCCAGTTCTGCCTGGATCTCTGCTTCTTCCTGCATTCAATCACACAAATGTGTCATCTACATCAACCCTTGATTAACAGGAACAAGTAACAACAGTACCAAGTATATAGGCCACTAGGTAGTAACAGGTCCCAGGAACAAATAGCAAGAAAACAAAAAAGAGTGGTAAACTTTAAGTGGTAAACTGGCACCTTTTTTAGATAGCCAATTCGAAGTTTGAAAATCTCCTCTTGCTCATGATATTCTGCCAGTGACAACCTGCATGAGATAAAGCAAAAGCAGTAGCTTGTAATTTATAACAATGTAAACAGGTCAGCTTGTGAGAAAAACTAAATTAGCTACACACTTACTTCATATAAAATGCCAAAGACACAATTTGAACCAAGGGTTATTATAGATAGTCAAGTCTGACTAAATATTCTTACAATTTTACAATCAGATTTTGTGTTAATTTGATATTCTACTGTTAAAATAAAGCTTCATGTGTCCAAATCAACACTATATTACTATTTATTACTATCACGATATATTTTAGAATAATTGCTTTTGAATGAAACGATAAAACAACAAAACTGACCAAACAAACAGTCCAAAAGTGGTTAAGAAATTACATTAACGCCACTCAGCCAGGACAACTAATTAAGTTCAGAAAACTGCAGCAATACATTGCAGTGTTAATTTCTGCCATAGTGTATACTTTGTCTATGTAAAACATGTGTGAAGTAATTTATTTCTTGTTTGTAATCTTACGCTTCATTCTCCTGGCCATTGCTCCTGCTTTTTCGTTTGTTCTGTTCAAGGCTGAGTGGGGGTGTCTGAGCCATGGAGGGAGGTTTCCTCTTTCCCAGCAGCTTTCTCTGCCTCTCAATGTCCTCCCGCTGCAAGTTGACTCGCTCTTGCTGCCTACAACACAAGAAAAATCTAGTGTGAACATTCCGGTATGCAGATCGGACAAAATGCAAACATATGTTTGTGCCTATTTGCATGCTGACTTGATGAGGGTCTGGAAGGCATATCCATCTGTCCACTGCTCAGTGAAGGAGGCTCCATGTCGTACGGTGGTGAAATGGCCCAGACGCAGGCGGTCCTGCATGCTCTTGTCCCTGCAAGCCATCTTCTCTTGCTTTGACTAAAAAAAGAGATTAATTGAAAATTGTGCACACTTGGCTTTATTCGGAGGATGTAAATAACATAACAGTACTGTTGATGTCCACCGTAATTACCATGAAACACTTAACTAGTAAAAAGTTGGATGAGTCAAGTGCTCAATAATAAAAAAGGTAATAGTTTTGGTTTCCACATTGTTAAAACCAAATTACCATTTAACTTTAACAAAGTAAGACAAGCTGACTCTCTCAAGCGAAACATATTTGTACACCTACCTTCTCAATAAGGAGCTTCTTGCTCATGGTCACACACTTGTTAAGCCGTTCCTTGTAGCGCTCCAGCATCTTCTGCTGTTCATCTACCTGCCGCCTCAAGTCACAGTTAGCCTGCCAGAACATACATCATCACTCTTGACGTCTAATTCTTATTACATCAAGGATTCAAGGCAGTTTCGTGACACGACGCAACAACTATCAGCGTGTCAGCTTGGTTTGCTGACATTTACACCAAATGTAAGTTAAGCAACGATGGCATTTGAAAGTTAACGAGCACATCCTTCATGATGAGCTGCAACCAGACTGGTGCAGGTTAATACTGGGGTTGTTGTGACAAGTGGTGGCACACTTTAATAAGATATAAATGATAAGATAAGATATGATATATAAAGATTGTCAAGTCAGACATTTGTGAATAATAATAAATGCATTTAAATTTAGACATATCCTTGACTGTGTGTGACATTAGTCAGTCAACTAAAATATAAATTTCTGAGGCATTTCAAAGTACAACATTTTATGAGGAATAAAATAGCTAGCTTCCATCATCATTCCCTTCTCCTTTCAGATGTTTAAAATGCTCCAAACTACATTCAAACTGAACTCATCTTACCCTCAGCAGGTCGTCTATCCTCCCCTCTTTCTTCTCCAGGTCAGAGTTCTTGTCCCTCTCCAGTGCTGTCAGTTTCAGCAGTGTCAGTTCTGACTGAGGAAGGAGGGCAAAGACAACAACAAGCCAACAGTTAACATCTCATCCCACTCAAATGATGCAGACACCCCTTGGGCCATTCAGTAATAAAACATCACTTTAAATTGATAAAAATCAGACACGTTGGTGTCTTGGATATTAGATGTAAAATGAAATGCAAAATGTTGACCTTTAAGTAGGCCAATTAGTGTAAGTAGCTGGGTGTGTGTTGCAAGTAATGTCAGATAAACTGCAGTGTGGGTAGAAGGGCTTTTAAAAGTTTGACATTTAATTCTAACATCCACGTTTAGAACAAGGTGTGAAGTTACATCCATCCGTACACGTTTTGTCAAACTCAACTAATGGGGGCTGAGATGACACTTTTTCTAAAGAAGATTATTCTGAAGACTGTATAACAAAATCCACTTTTCAACCATGCAAAATAAACAAACAAAATCAGAATCAGATTTGCCAGGTATGTGTACACATTCGAGGAATTTGACTCAGGATTGTACATTGCTCACGATGTGCTTACTCATACAATAACAATAATAAAATCAAACACCGGCTACAGTATAGAGAAAATCAAAGCTTCTTGTAAAAAGTAAATGTCAGAGCTGAGCCAGATGCAAATTGCCCTCTGAACCCCAATGTCCATCCATCGTCATTCACACCTAAGGGCAATTTAGAGACACCAATCAACCTAGCCTGCATGTCTTTGGATGGTGGGAGGAACTTCCCGGAGAGAACCCACGCTGACACGGGGAGAACATGCAAATTCCACACAGAAAGGCCGGGACAACCGGGGTTTGAACCCATAACCTTCTTGCTGTGAGGCAACAGTGCTAACCACTGCATCACCGCGCCGCCCGTGAGTGAAAATATGCTTAAGTAGAAAGTTGGTGTGAAGTGGAGTTTAAGGTCAGTCGGCCAGTCACCTGGATTGCTTTGTGTGAGCAGGAATGTGTGGGGGCTGTTTTCACAGAGCTGCAAGATGAAGAGTCTGTGTGGGCTGAGCCTGTGGACGAAGGACTGCCGTGCTGAAACTGCATCCCAGAGAGACCGAAAAAGAGACAGGCACAGGGGGGTAAAATTAAAAAATTATGTAATACATAATACTGCATAGCGAGATTACAACATAGTTGAAAAAATATTTAAATAAAAGGAAAAAATAGTGTAGATATGAAGGGGGAGATATTTTTTCCTGTAAATGAACACAAAAATCTACAGGATTTGATGTTACACTAATTGGATAGAAATATTGTTTCATGTCTATCATTCTTATTTTTAAATCTTACCAGTTCACAAATGTATTTTACAATGTCTATTACTAATAAAAACAAACTGCATCCAAAAGTTAATATTTCCAGTAAGTTTGCAGTACAACAACAAAATGGTATGACATTGCCACACTTAGTAAGATCTGTATTTCTTTCACTATGCTGGTCTTTCATAAACCAAATTCAAACCTGCTGTTTCCCAGGAGAATTCTTGAAAAACTATGGTACATACAACTGATAGACTACTCAAACAATACATTACTACTATCTCTGCACACAAAGTAATCATGCTAATTAGAGATTGACAACACCACCCAACCGCGTTGGGGGTAACACGCTACAAAGTAGCACTTCAAAGAGAATTCAGATTAGTTTTTTGTTGTAATGAGTAATGTAACGCATTCGTTTTGAAATTTAAGTAATCAGTTATTTAGTTATATTTTCAAATAAGCACTTTGGCAATGTTAAAATTTCATAGTTCTATTAACCATTATTAAAGCTCTGTTTAGAACCACATTAGCACTGTGTGGGGAAAAACGGCAGCCCTCATTAATTTTTTAGCTGCGGCTGAAAACTTTTGGGTCATTGTTGTTGCTGCAACAAAATGTAACTTCAATGGGCAACATACATGCAACCAATCACATGGCCAATCAAATACATGCAACCACACATTCCTAATTGATTACTTTGTAAAGTGAACAAGGAAATTCTACTGTTTAGCTTGTACACGTTGCAACCAAGTACAAAATGATGCCTGCCGCGATGACTTTCTTGAGTTGTAAAATCATGTCTCATAGTACTAACTGCTACGCAGTCAGTGTTTTGGTGTCTGATCAGCCTACAAACTTGTCTGAATGCCCAATAACAATTAAAATGGTTACATATGTTTGGGGCAGAGAGTTTGAACCGGAAAGTGAGTTGTGAAAGCCATACATTTCAACTAATCAAGCTTTAGATTCAAGCTAATCCTGCAGTCACTTTATGTTTATATGCCATTTGGTAGGTGGTGAACAAGGTTTTGTAGATGTGAGAAGGAAAGATGTTATCTTAACACAAGATGAATGACAATGGCAGGTGAAGAAATTCTTAAACAGAAGCTTCATTATTCCAGTGACTAAATAAATGACACTGTCATCAACAACCACTACAAGGCACCAATTTTACATAATGTACACATGGTCCTCCTGTACTGCTATCTGCCTACAACCAAAACAACATCCGGAAACATGACAACACCAGCATTGAAAACATTAGCTACAGTTTCTTTCACTTGATCCTTCCAACCTTCTAGTACAACTAACGCACACAATCAGACTCACTCCATTTTGTACTTGTTTCCACTTCCCACTGAATTGAAACTAAAAAGGAAACATCTCAGTAACTAAATCTTTAAAAACTCACTGGGTAAAGGAGTGTTTTGTTACTTCCACTGGTTGAACTGATCTAGACAAACACATGTCTATTTACCCCCAAATAAATTAGACTTTGGCAAAATAGACTAAACTGAATCTTAGGGATCTCCATGCATCACCAACTTTGTCTAATTAACTGATGTTAAGAGAAAATAGCCAAAGACCCACATAACCAATAGATGAATTTAACACTGTAACCAACAGTAAGACAACTGAGGAAAGACAGCTAAAGCAGGAGAAGCACTATGGAGATGGATGTTGGTGCTCACCAGTGGATTAGACAGTGAGTGCTGTGGAGAGGAGCGCACCAGTATGGGGATGCCCCGGGCGGGACTGGTGCCAGAGCCACTGCTACCAGCAAACTGGTCACAGGGCAGGTGACAGAGTGTAAACAAGACAGAAAGAAAGAGACAGAGTTGTTATTTAAGACGAATATGATGAAGGACCACACTGGCAAAGTCGGAACATGAGGGTGAAGACAGAACACTAAAGTGTGGAGAGTGTTTTGAAATAATGCACAGGAAAGTGGCTAGAATGCAAAAAGAAGGCATAGGATGTCAGTTTGTACTCACCTCAAAATAATCACTTATTTTGTGCCCTCTCCCTTTTCCTAAATACAAACAAACAAACAGGACAGGTATAAGAAGTAAGAACATTTAATCATTTGATCCTATACTACAGGTGCGTCACCAATTTGAATATCAAGGAGAAGTTTATTGTGACCAGAACCAGACAGAGATTAAAGGCTTAGGAAACCTTCACAGGTGTTTTAAGTTAATTAGCTGATTAGAGCTCTTCTCTGGACGACATTTCTGTATTTTAAATTCTAATACATTTAGGCTACATTCAGACTGCAGGCCACAGTGACCCAAATCTGATTTTTTTGCTCATATGTGACTCAGATCTGATCTTTTGAACAGTGACATGGAATCTGATCTCTTCCAGTTCACATTTGGGCCACTTTCATATATGGTCCAAATCCAATACAGACAGGATCTTTTTAAATGAGACCTGAGTCTTGACTCTCAGGTGGGAATTGATGCGACTTTGACGTCACTCTAGAGCAGCTGTTGTCACAGTTCTGCTGTAGACTTAATTCGGGAGAAATGTGACCCGTGAGAGGACAATGAAAACAGGAGTCTCCTGTGAGATAACCAGAGCTGTCCTCTGTTGCTCCTTGTTTACTTCTGTAGCCTACACCAGCGTGCAGTGTGTGACGTCATGTTATTCTTGACCCATGCGGGTCACTTTCAGGCCGCGGACAGTACACACTGGAGTCTGATATGGGCCACATTTAAACAATAATGTGAACTGTCAAACAAAAAAAATCGGATCTGGGAAAAAAAAATCAGTATTGAGCATTAAGGCCTGCAGTTTGAACGTAGCCTTTGAGACACTGGAGTTTTAATTTACATGAGCTGTAAGCTGTCATCATCAAGATTAAAACAAGCTTGAAATATTTAACTTCATCTGTAATGAATATAAAATATATGAAAGTTTCATTCAATTATGGAAGAAAATTAACCTTTCCACGACGTTCTAATTTTTTTTAGATGCATCTGTATGTTTTTAAGCATATACATTTAAATTACATTAAAGCATAAGAATGGCTAACCAAGAAATGCCATATAATATGATTTGAATCCCAGATTTTATTTTTACAACTAAGTTTTTCCAAATTCACTGCCAAGAATATTTAGAGCCAAGAGCAAAGCAGTGATGAGAGAGAAACCCAGGGCAACTGAACATTTCTGAATAAAAGGAGTGGTTTCTATTGGAAAGTGCCAACAAAGGAGCTCTGTCATTAAGGAGGAAGGACTTACCCTGGCTGTTGCTGTCATAAATGTCTCCTTTTCTCTTCCTGCTTCTCTGGTCATTGGTCTTCTTCTCTGGTGTCTGACATAAGCAGAAGAGCAGCACAGCTTAGATTTTACTCCATTAAGTTTATTCCATTAACCACATTAACATAATGGTAAATAAACTTAATTGACTAAATTAAGCCTTTAAATTATATGGGAATAACTGCACTCTCTGCTAAAATATAACAATAATATAAAGTAATTAGATTAACAGCAGCATTTTTTCTGTGTTCAGTATTTTGTAAACTTTATTATGTATTATTCTGAATTATGCAAAGCTAAATTTAGAAATTCGCCATGCTGGCTCATTGCTTTGCCCTTTTCCTTGGTTCTTTCTGTGAGCGGTTTGCCATGTGTTTGTGTGGGGTTCCTCCAGCTGCACCATTTTTCTCCACAAATCCCAAGACATGCCTTTCACATAACCTGAATTGCCCTCTGGTGTTTATGGTGTCTCTTGCACTGTATCCTTAGCCTGCACCACTGTATAGAAAATACTTGGCCACTTGTCCAAATCACTAACAATCAAATTAAAAGCCAGGCAATTTTGATTGACTCTCTCCCCCAACCAACCTCCAGTTCCTTGTCACTGAGTGATCCGGCACTGCACAGTGACTGGTTGGATGATTCGCTGTTGGCTGAACTCTGGAAAACAGAACACACACATTAGACTTGACTGACTAGTCATGTGCTACTCTTATAAGTAGACTATTGTGATTTAGAAGTGGAAATTATTTACATGGCAATATCTAGTAAAAATGACTTATTCTGTTCTTTACTAAAATGGGGAAGGTGTACACATATACACCAATGAAGGATGGTGGCCTCTCTTGTGGTCTGACATTTTCATGCAAGTAAACTCACATCAAAATGAGTTTTTCCTTACCTCTGTCACCAAGTGCTTGCTCACGGTGGGAATTGTTGGGTCGTAAATAATATTACAAAAAGTACGGTCTAGACCTGCTCTATATGAAAGGTGCAATGAGATAACTTTTAAGATGAATTGGCATTATATAAATAAAATGTAATTGAATCACAATGCAGATTTACACATCTATCTTTCTTATACTAATTGGCATTGAAATTCAATATATAACCAACCTTTGTGTATAATTGTAATACAAGTTACTTCAAATCTGAAAACCTTTCACACTGATGCGTGACATTATTTTCTTTCCACTCCTTGCATCATATTTTTGTAATGATTTCATAATAATAATTTAACATGCATCTAAAAGTTAGAGCTTTAAAATTAATTGTGGTAATAATTAGTATCAGTTGTTGGTGTCATGCATACCATACATGGCCAGCCATACAGCCTGATGAGAAGAAAAAGCAGGCTAATTGGAGCAGAAGGCTAATGCTTTTAAGGCCTGCTGGTTTTCTGCTGCTCAAGGTCACACAAACAACCAAGAATATTTTACCATGTACACTGCACATATTCACTGTAATGACTTAAATCATTCACACTCTAATACCACAGTGAGCAGGCCTGACAATTTATTTCAGAGCACACTATAGGCCGGAGCATGAATGATAGCGATTGCTTTCTAAGGGGTTGCCATTTTCTAAAATGCGCACCTACAAACAGTAATACCCAGTTCATCAGCAGGGTTGCAGTATAGCACGCGGGCTATGCTGTGAGCTTCAGCTGCAGTGCTATTTCAGTGTCACTAGTCTCCTCTAACACAAAGAGCTGCTGGCCAGCTCCCATGTCAGCCAAGACAGAGCTTGGCTTGTTTTAGCTTTAGTTCAGGGAGACAAGATCATTCCACTGGGGCAAACTCCTGAACACAGAGCATCAGTCAATACTGAAAATAGAGGAGACTTCCCTGCTTTTCTACACCGAAGGGCTGACATAAGAGAGCTGACCGATTGCTCGGGTTGTGGGATGTTTTGCCTGCAGGAAAACTGGGAGCTACTCTATTGTATCTCCACATTTATTTCAGCAGGTCTAAAAAAAGTAGCCATTTTGTTTTCCAAACAAAATGTCTCAACAACAAGATAAATTCAAATGAACTTTCATTACATTGTATCTAACATGCAACACCTTCATGAGCAATCTGTATGCAGAAAAGCTGAACATTGTGAGCAACAAAACAACTATTATGCTATTAAGATCTGCCAACCTTGGTCACACCACCTCCAGTGAAGCGAGCCTCAAGCAGTTCCTGCCTGCGGGGGTCAAGGCTTATAGCCTGGCTATGAAGTCCTTCCATCATGCCTAGAAAGAGAGACACAAACAATAAAATATTTATTTTACTTATGTGGACTAGCTGGGTTGGGTTATTGCCACACACGAATAAGCAGGGAGTGGCACATTGGCACCCACTAACAATGCATGTAAAATATTATTTCTTATTGGGGCAGGTAACAATCTAGTCAATTCTGAGGTCTGATCAGCACAATCTAATACCTTTCAACACAGCTGCACCAGCCACTAGCCAAATACTGGTATAATATGCAAGTGGCTGGTAGATTTGCTTCACACACCAGCCAGAAAAAAACAGTGGTATTCTACTGAATGGCTGGCATGTTATGAACATTCACTAGCCACCTGGCTGGTGGACAAAAAAATAAATTGTGCACCCTGCTTGGGAGCCTGGGCCTATGTTGGATCAGTACATTTGACAGGCCACTGTCCAAAGTGAACCAGTGCTCAAACTGACATGAAGCAAACTTTCTTTGGTAGCTGTATTTCTGAGCTTATTGTCTTTTCCTGAGGAACCAATTTCAATGACTAATCACAATTTCATTATGTGAAAGAAAGAAAAACAATCTTTCACAGAAATATTCTCCTACATTGCCTCTTGAAGTAACAAGAGTTGACAGGCAAGACGGACACCTAGCAGAATTTAGAAACTTTATAGTAGTAGTTTTATGGTTAACTTAAACAACTGGACTAGCAGTACAAAGCTGCTGAAGCTGACAGACTGTGGTACATATATACTGTTGGTCATTAATGTCTATTATTTCCTGTGAAGTTCATCATTTCACCAGTTGCACCAAATACAAATTTAGCAGCTATATCTGAAAGACAATAAGGCAGAGAGACCAAAAATATATCTTTGAGGTTCTCCCCTTCTTTTAAATGGTTATAACCATATGAAATGGCAGGGCGCGACTTCCCTTTGCCATTAGAAACTCCTACCTGACAAGGTATCCATCAACTAGCGATAGAAGAGCACATGATCGATGTTTCATAGTGATGACAGTAACTCAAAACCAAACTAAATAACGTTTCACAAACAAATAGTAAACATTACAGTTTTGTCCAGACACCCAACGTTAGCGAGTTAATTTTACCCAACAAGCATATCAAAACCATCCAGCAAACGTTACCTAGCAAGAAAGATTATGTAGCTTCATCTCAGCTTTCATGACAAACGATAGGCTCAACTTCATTTAAGTTAAATAACTGTTTCAACTAAACTGACTTCATGGCAGTTGGTGGAACAACGGTGTTGTTATTGACTGACAAGAAGATGTTGACCAACGTTGAAGCCAAACTCGGCTAACGCTAATGAGCTAGTTAGCATTTGGGAAAAGCTATTAACTTAACGTTACTTGCAAAATGCAAACTCTTGCAAACATTTTAGAAAAGAAAGGCGTGCACTGGCAAGTACCAATTTATAGTAATGTAATAAATGTGATCAATTTTAGCTAGTACGTTATGATGACTAAATAACAGCTAAGGCAACATGGTAGGTTACCTTGCCTAGCTAGCGTTAAGTTATCTGTATTAGCAAGCTAACGTTAACATTAGCTGCAACATAAGTCTCACCTGGAGAACCTTTCGCAGTTTTCACAGCCACTCACAGTCCTAGAAAGTATGTTGTCCGTCCATCCGGCGACAGCAAACTCCTTAACAACTCCCAGTCCCACGCACCTCAAATAAAGTTGTTCGAATTAAGTTCTCCATTTGCAATTATTTCAAATACAGGGAAGACATTTGGTAGCTTAGCTAATGCTAGCTAAGGAGAGCGGTGAGGCTGGCTCCTGCTGGTGTCATCCGGACAGGAGGCCCTGATCCTCGGGGTTTCCTCGTCCGTCTTGAAGCCCCTGCACGGGCAAACCTGGAGCTGTCAATGCTCTGGAGCTTCTTTACAAGTGTTGTTACATTTCTGCTTCACTCGGTCTTTCTACTGTCATTATCGAGCGATGTAGCGTTTACACCGGGAGAAGTTCAGCCTCCATTCTTTCACTGTTAATAAAAGATCATTGCCCCCTGCAGCAGGGCCGCACGGGGCTCCAGGGAGCGCTTTATGTGATGCTTCCTAAGCGCTTGTTTAACAGATAATGTAAGCTCTTCAGGTCAGAACCACCCAAAAGCAGACAGCATACTGTAGGCAAGGTTGGTAACTATCCGGGCCCCAGACATAAAGGGGCCACAAGAAGTCCCAGGTATTATTGCATTCATAATGATCCTGGGTATTTGTGCAATATTTTAAAGAGTTGTTATTTAAAGTATGCTTAATGCATAATTACAACAGTGTGAAAAATTAAGTAAGTATGTCTTCTTTTTCTTCTTATTCTTCATGATTTAATGCATGGATTTATGCAGTGGGTACCATGAATTCTTTTAGCTCTCTATTAAGAAATGAAGTCACCATGTGTGATTAGTTAATGCTCATCACATAATGAATGTTGACTTACATTTACTTCAAATGTTCATTTATATATGCATTGTTCAGTTAATTATTTTTACTCAACCCCATGGAAAATCTCTGCTCCTCTCCATGAGGCTCAAGCTCACAGTCTCACTGTGATACATTATAAGTGCCACCCACTGGCTGTTTGCACCACTGGAACCTGTTGAATTACCATGTTCAGCACTGACGAAGTGATAGGCTGATTGCCTTCGCCTGTTAAATTTGGGTGGAGCTGTGGATGCAGTTTGCTGAAGTCTCCATAATCAGAAAATGATTGTATAGATGGAAATTGTCCCATTTTAACAGAATTAACAAAACATGGGTATTAGAAAGGTGCCGGATCAGTCAGCCAGGAGAGTCAGGAATTCACAGCCGGTAAACATCTACACAGTCCCAAGAAGAGGCTAAAAGTGAGAACACCTGTGTGCGTCAACCATTGGGGTCTGTTGCTCTTTCATTAGCTTAGCTGCGATTCAAGTTTATGACGGATTTATTCTTCTGTTGTCTGAAACAAAATCACATGTTCTCTTAATACCCCATTGCTGTCCTCAGAAGCAGCAGTTTAAACTGCACCTGTGGCCAACATAAACCCACTCCTGAAGGTTTTATACAATTCAAATAATTATATAAATTCATAAATGTTTATTATTTTAAACCAACTTTGTTGTTGTGTTAAACATTTTTGGAGTTTGTTTGTTCCTTTTCTTTTGCTTTTCTCCCTAATAGACTTGGAGATAGCAAGGGTCATCCTTGGTGAAGGGTTGCCTCACTGCATGCTGTAGTTACAGCAGTAGCCTATGAATTGAATTCATTTTACTGTCAATACAATTTACTCTCAGTAACAAAATATATTTTAAATCAAAAACAGATTCACACCTGCAGGCTATATAGACTCTCCAGTTCACCTGACCTGCAGAAACAAAAGAATCCCATGTAAACTTCGGTGTGGCAAGTGTCAAGTCACCCGTGTATATGAAGCCTTGATGCAGGATGGTCATATAATGCATCAAGGATTGTATTTGTGTCACTGTTCAGTACAACTTTTTAATGATGCTACATCAAATGCATGGATCTGAAATGTCCTTTCCTATATCTGGATTTAGGATAATTTGCTAGCAAAATTTTTAATATATGAAGTATTTGTGAGATAACATTGTCCATCCAGTGTCAACTAATCACATAAACTCATTTTGACATTACTATTTATTAGTAGGAAGGAAAGGAATATATGATACATCTTGCACTAAACGCTTTAATATATATGTTCCTCTGCCCACAGGATAACATTTAAATGCCAAGCTTCTTTCCCACATTTTAGTACCAATACCACTTCAAAATCACTAAATAACTTTTTAGTATATTGAATTTTGCCCTCTTTTGTGATTTGCATTGCAATTTTGCATCTGTTATAGATTGAAATTTGCATTAAAATGCAACCTTCCGTCCAATTGGTCTTATGTAATTTGGGGTTATGCAGAACCACCAATACAGTTAAAATCCAGGAGGTGGAAGCAGAGCATTGCAGACAAAAAGCCTTGCACACTTAAGTGAAATTCATCAGGAAGCAGCACAATCATTTATTAGCTACAAATCTAACTGTAATCATTTTAAACAAGTATTCATAATCTATCTTGTCTAGTACATTCTTGTAATGTAATTTGGAATGATTATATTTGGTCATTCATTCGAAAATCCTTGTTGCCATTAAACCCCATGTTGAGTGATGTGCATCCTGACTAGGCCAATGTTTAACAGGCAGCAAAATGTAGCCTACATGAAATATTGACATGGAGTAACAAACACTTATTAAAGGTAACAGTGTAACTGCAGACTGTAAAAACAATGCATATTGCAGGAAACTACAACTTATCTCTTTTGACATATTTCTTGGTGAAGTTGAGTTTCAGGATGCTCAGCCTGAAATTATCAAATAATTTTTCAACATTTAAAATAAAAACACAGCATAAATGATTAGTCACTATTGCACCTTTAAAAACACATGTCATTTAGAATAATGTAATGTTTTCTTTTGTTTAAAATAATTGTATCAAACACTAATAATGCTCCCAAAATCATTTGAATATCTTTAATTATCCATTATGGAATGAAGTTCTGTTTTAAAAACTGTATGCAACATGGGAGTCCACACAAGAAACTGCAACAGTTTTCAGGAATTTGACAGTTTACTCCAAACCACATCATATCTTCAGCACTTGGCTCCATACTGAATTAAAGACAGCTTATCTGCCCACTAAGTACCACGAATAGGAAATCCAACATTGTGATCAGGAAGTGAAGTTTGTTTTGCGTAACAATATCTGCCCTTTTGTTCTTTCTCTGACGTCTGCCGTAAGGTCTGTGGGTTATCCAGAATATTGGTGACTGAAAAGAGACGTTACAAATAATCATTTTTTTTTTGATTTGGGTAAACCTGCATAACACAAGTTCTTTGTCCATCACACAAAATTAAAACAATACCTTATTTATCAGTGTTGGTGTTTATGACAAATCCCTGATAAAATGTGTCCACAGAATGATTTCTACATATTTACAAATACAAATAATTATTAATTATTGTCTTGTGACAGTAGAGGCCTGCACATGATTTGGTGCCTTCCCGCAGAGGACAGTAAAAATGTCCATTATTTCATCTTCGTCCTTGTTCAGTAGCATCAGTCTTTTCCTCTGTATGTGATGTTTGTGAAGGTAGATGTGGCTCCTTTGTAGAGAGGATTGTGTCCCTGTTGGTCAAGTACACATAAAGAGACATACTGTAAGTTAAGTTCCACAGACACAAAATAAATTAGCCATGCTCTAAAAAGGCACTTCCATTGGTCCTTAAGGAATTGTTGAAAATTAAAGTAAAAAATTAAAATAGCAACTCCACATGATTGGTTATACATGACACCCCTCCTTTTCTAGAATCTAACCTTGTGTGTTTACTCAGTGAGCATCTTAAAACTACATCTGATTCTTTGTGGTTTCAGGGCTATGGGATTTGGGTGTGCTTTTGAGGCCACAAAGAGGCCTATTACCAGTAAAAGGCTAATTAGCATTAGCTCATTTAAACCCAGCCCTTCCGTTGGCTGCCTTTTGTTCTGCTGGGAGTAACAGCATGCCACAAAAATAATAAAAAACATCTTCAGAAAACGAGAGCAAAAGACTGCGTGTGGCCTTTTGTGTGTGCGTGTGTGTGTATGAAGATGCAGGAATGATTGAGCGTGTGTGTGTCATGCCATGTTTAAAAAAAGAGTCCAAGGAAGGGGGATTTAGTAGCACCACTGCCTCAGTCTAAATGAATGCTGATTGTAACTTGATTTCTATCTTAGTACCGGACAAACACAGCAGATCGGAGCATTTACAGGCACATGCCGCCTCGTGCAATATTCACTGACCGTGTCCCACTTGGCACGAGCACGTTCTTCCTCAAATTTGGCAAACTCTCGTCTGTCGTGGATGGTGACCAGCAGTTTCCAGATAAGCAGAGCTGCCAGGCCAAGGAACAAGATGGCTCCTGCCACCGACAGAAGCACCACCAAAATGTCTGGACCCTTGGGGCAGTCTGGATGGAAGGAGGAAGAGATACAGTTGTGCACACAGAAGAGAAGATAGGCCAAGAGCTACAGGCCAGAGGAAGTCTGATTTTATAAAGCTGTTTCCTCAAGGATGTGATGTTACATTTGTTGCGCCTCACTCATCTTATATATGCTATGACCTTTCAGATTCAGAAGTGTGCTTTTGGATTCCAGAGAACAGTCACACCTGTCATGCTGGTAGCATTTGGCATAAAACCAGGTGGTGTGGTTCCTTCTAGCATGAATGACAGGTGCTTTATTAAGGTTATCAGATGTGTGAAGTGATGCTAGAGAATGAGTAACATAACGGTGGTGACCCGAAGGCAATGGGACTTTTAAATACCAAAGAGCAGAGAGGAGGATGGGCCGAAGTGGAAAATAGCAACCTCACACAGGCCACAAATCTCCCTTCCCTCATTGTGGTCTGGCAAAACTCACCAGCAATTTGAGTTACACAGTTTTAGGAAGGCTGTACAATAGATGACTGACAGTATTCTCTTTCAAAGAGTCATTAATGGACTGGAATAACATTTACTTGTTGTACTCTCCTTAGTCATTTTTCCCATCGTAAGCTGTTCTGGAAAACTTAACCATCAAATATGTTTCTGAATAAACTTGAGGGGGGTAACAGGCCAGGCAATGCTGAATCACTCGTCATTTTATGTCTGCAACTTCAAGATTAAATAGTTGTTTGCAAGGTTCAGAAGTTTTGAGAGGAAACAAGTCACAACATCATCTCAACACTCTTATTAGTTCACTGATTGGTTTGGCTTGTGGATGCCAGTCTTAATTGATTCTAAACGGATGTTTTCTAAACTGAAATCTTTCTTTGTGAGACTAGGAGAATGAAAGTAAAGGCCCTGAAAAGTATTTTCACAGTCAGCATCATCTACCATAGTTCCAACCATTTGGATCATTTCATATAAATCTTATTTTGTTTTGTCTGAGCCCCTCTTACTAAGTCACTTAGTTGGAAATCTTATTCCGATCAGAAATGTTCCTAAACTTAAAAAATTTCAAACTGTTATAACACATATTTCATGCCACTTGAGGGCAGCAGAAACAAACTGTAAACGCAACACTGACATATTTTACATTTACGTAGATATCGCAATTGGTTGCCTATTTACACATCCAGCAGATACTAAGCAACATTAATTTGCAGTCATGTTCCTAGCCTCCTGATAAATGTAAGTCTAATATTCACTCTTCTTTTAGGTCAGCTTTTGCCCCCACTAAAGGTGCATCCACACCAAGAAAGATAACTTTACATATATCATTTTGAAAATCATTTTAATGCAAACGGAGTCAACACTACAACTACACAACGACAGTGGTGAATGATATCGTTGGGATCATTTTCAGAGCATTTTGATGAATGACACTGAAAGTCAGTCAAAATAAAATAAAGAACATCATTTTTCCTGAGACATACTGTTTTTGGAGCTGATGGGATCTCTGAAGTTAATTTAGTCCTTACTGAAGTATGAAAAAAAATTTCTCACGTGCAACTCTTGTAACACATGGGTTCTTCTAACTCCTGAACCCATATCCTTTTCTGAGCAACGTACAGCAGTAACAGGTCATCAAATTCCATTTTCCCTATTGGGGCCACTGTTTACAGAATGTTATTGTTCATCAGTGTAGATGCTCACATTATTATCGTTTTCGTTATAGTATCACTCTTGGTGTGGACAGCCCTTAAATCCTGAGGGAAATATCTGTCTCTTTTAGGTGCTAGATGCTCCACTATATTCAACAGCTAGCCAATAACACTGCCCATCTGCCGTTTGATGCAGGGTGGCCTACAGCGGGTTTTTTGAGCACAGCTACCTGCTGTGGCCGAAGAAAGACACAAGAGGGGTGAGAGTGAAGCAAAACAGCAAAGTTTTAGCCTGGAAAACCTGAACAATTAGCTGAAAGTCGCTAAGTTCTCTAGAGCTTTGAGGGGTGGTAATTCTATGTAGGGTTGTCACCACGAGTGACCTTTTTCACATACAAGTACTGATCTGATCTGCTGTTTATATAAAAATATTAATCATAGCCGCTTTGATTTTGATTGTTGCACAATTCCACATTGTTGACAAAAATGCCTTACCTTTACACTTGTAGCCAAAGTGAGATCTGGTCCATATTTGTGTGTGTACTTGTTTGTTTGGTAGGCTAGATGTTTGTCTGTATATCTAGCCATTTTGCCTGTATGTGAGAGTGTTTTTGCATGCACATACATAGTACTGTTGGGAAACGTAGTGGGGCAAACAGGGTGAACTTTTACAGCCGACATCAAAGCTTGACTCCTCTTCCTCTTTCCTGCTTTCCTCTATTTCCTGCTCTTCAACTGTCCCCTCTGATGCATATATTATGTTGATTGGTGCTGCAAGCTTATTATCCCATCTTCTCCTCCTCTCCTCTCTTTCTCCTTCACACAGCTTCATGTTTCCTTTTTAAATGTTCCCTATCCCTTTCTTTTGCTTACTTAGTCTCCTCTCTCTCTCCCTCTCCTGCTTGCCCCTTGAGGATTTGTAGAGTCAGCGGGTTCCAAGAGGACCTGGGCAGCTGTTTACGACCCTCTTTGACACGGCGGGGTGCAATGTGTTCAAGGCAAATTTTGGTGTACTTCTCTGCTACCCAGTTGTGCCTAAATTAAACACACACATTCATTAAAGGCAGACCCAGGGACAGACTTTCTCTGCGGGCACTGGTGGTCATTAAAGGCTGTGTTGCTGCCCCATACTCTTTCTATTTGGCCATTTAACAAGCAGATGAAGGGCATGCAGTAGGGAAGTGACAGCTTGTATTTGGGTGAAGAAAAACACACTGATTTCAGAAGTTTGCTAGAACTAATATTGGTTGAGTGGAGATGCATTGGCGTTTGTAGATTTTACTTTTTACTGTTCGTCACTGTGGCTTCCCTCAGTATAATCTTAATCACATGTATACAGTAAGATACTTTCCTTAAAGTAGTATAAATGTTTTTTGGGGCTCCTTAGGAGCAGCAGAACAACCTGTAAACACAACACTGACATATTGTCATTGTATAACATTGTTACGGCTAACGCTTAACAATTTCCTGATTGCTTACATGGAGTAGCATTAGCATTCATTTGGAGTTGTGTTTGTAGCCACCAACAAATGTTATGTCCAATATCCACACCTTGCCACTTTGTATTGTTCAGTTCAGGTAGTGTACAGTAAGTTATTCAGAACTTTACTGCTGAAAGAATGCCTTGAAACAATTTTCATGAGAAAGGAAAGAGGCAGTAAAACCAAAACAATGAATGCTGAAAGACAATAAAATGCTCAATAGCATAGGCTCTAATCCCCTTTGGGTTCATCACTAAGTGCGAAAACGTTTACATTACACGTAGTTGTTTGAGCTATTATTAAATAAATATAAAATATTGATTTAGATATTTGTTTGTTAGATCAGGATCTCTCTTACCTGGCTCTTTGACGACAAACAAGATTGATTTGCCACTGGCGTCCTCATAGTACTGGAAGCGCTCCACGCAATCATCCTCATCTTTGTAAGTGCAGTTCACAGCATTTGCATCATGCAGCACTGCATGAAAATATAAGAGAAAATGGATGAATCAATTAATCAAGACATGTACACACAGATTTGTTGGTCTAGTTTGTGACATGTAAACTGAGTTTTGTAATTCTATAAAAACTTGTCTTGAAGTTCAAAGAGCAACTTTCATAAACTTTATTAACACTCTTTTCATTGACGTAATCATTTAGGAGGCATTTTTGAATGATAACGAATCAGCAGGACAACCTGTAAGCTGGTTTAGAAGTTGTAACTATTGGCTTTTGTCATTGCTTAATAATTGCTTTCATAGATCCATTATAGGCCACTAACATATTAACATTTGAGATGCAGAGTTGTGAAAAACCTCTTTGGCTGGTGTTTATCCTCCTCCAGCATGATGACTTTTGCTTTAACATTTTAGCCAGCTTTAAAGGGATGTGATATTTGAAATAAGAAATCACATATTGTTTATTACTTCTACAGTCTTACTTGGTCTGGTATGGCCAGTAGCTCATGACTAAAGTTAACTAACACAGGGAAACATAGATATTTTTATGTAACTGACATTACTAAGTCAGTTTGCTGACTTTTTTGTACTACTGTTCAGAAAAAGTTACACTGGATTGTTTTAATGAAAATAAAAAAATCAGGAAGATCGCTCCATTTGACTGTTCCACCTCTTACCTTCTTGGAAAGGTTTTCAGAACATCTAGACCTTCGCCACTTATTACATTTATGGCTTCAGACTCGATGGCACTGGCTGAGTGAGAAACTGCACTTATTAAATATAAATTTTATAATTGCAAACATTATGGCTTATTGACATGGTTTACCAAAATTTATAATTACATTATTACCATATAAGACGGATCAAAGAACTAAAAGTATTTTTTCACAACCTGGCAACCCAAAACTTGTTCTTATTTATGGCGTTTCACAGATCTATGAAGCATAATAAAATTTTTTATTAACCATTAATCATGCCATTAGATGCAAACCCCTTACAAACAGGTGCCTTATCAGAAAGTAGTACCAACATTCAGTGAATTTTTTTTCTGCCTGGAGTCTTGGTCAGCTGGATATCTCACCTAATTCATCCACAAGCACAATCTCATCCTTGCAGATTCGAGAGCAGGTGTTATCATCAAACAGCTTGCCCCTCTTGAAGTGCTTGCACTCCACACACTCCCTATATGAAGAAAAACATACATCAGGCCATCAGCTCATTTCAAATTGCTTTCTGGACACTGCATATGAGAACTCTCTGTGCAGACTGACTTCTTCATGGTGCAGGCGTCAGGGCAGGTGGGGCACTTGTCACATGTGGCCCCATAGGCACCTGGCTGGGTGCACTCACAGGCCCCGCACACACACTGGCCCCTTCCGCTGCACAACAGACCCAGGTTGGACATACAGGTGTCAGTACGTCTGGAGCAGTTACAGCTCTCACCCTGCCAGTCTGGTGCACACTGGCAGAAGCCACAGTTACAGACGCCATGACCTGGGAAAGAAGGAAGTATAGAGAAGGCGAAAAAACAACTTGATTTATAACTTGACCACTCACCTCCCCTTAAATGTTCTTTTACTGTAAGTAGGCTCAAAATTAGATTCAACATTTTTTTTCCCACCACACATACGCTGATATTCGGGTATGTGTTTGTCTGTTAAGAACACATAAATATATAATGCTAACATATGAACATAATATAGTATAGTATTCAATTCAAGATGTAGTTGTTTATGGCTTTATGTGTGATACGATCATCCTAAAATATATGTTATCTATAGAAATCTTGACTTAAACTGAAAACCAGGTTGCATGTTTGTGGTGATGAATTCACCAAAATGTCTGTGGGGTTAAAGAGGTTTGACAAAGACGCTGTAACATTGTTTACTGGTATTTACACAGACAGAAGGGTGGTACATGGTGTAAAAACCGCAAAAGATGAAGAAAATAAACAATAAAGGAGAGGAGGACAATGTGACCAAGTGAAATTCTGTGTGAGAAAGAGGGTGTGGTGGGAGTTGGGAAAGAGGGAGGAAAAAGGCTACAGTGCTCAGTGGGTGACATATAAAGAGCTGATTGTAATTTTAGTTGTTGTGAATCATTTGTCTTTAACAGCCTACGTTTGATAGGCTAATATGGGGTCAAATTTGGTTTTTAATACCATGATACGTAAGTGTGAACTCCTTAATATACTGCTTTTTCCCTTTTTTGTTTCCCCTTTATCTTTTGATCTTATTCCACACTGCCTTGCACCATCATATATATTAATTGTCAGCTTGTTCCAACTCTTCATTAAAGCTACTTGATGTTTACACTGAGTGAAACATTTAGTCCTAAAACACTTTTCGATTACTAGCAAATATTATACACCACTTTATACACAAATCCCAAAATTCAGCCTGACACATTGGGTAATTTTGGGACCTCCACTAGAATTTAAAATAAAATTCTGTGGTTTTAAACAATGTTTGGCCAGTCAGCCTGCATCACCCTTTTATGTTTATTTCCTGTTGCTATGACATGTTTTAACTTCTTTAGAGAAATGACTATCCTGAGGAATACCTACCGCCTTTGCTTTGCCTTTAAACCTTTTGCCATTTTCAGCAACCATGTTGGCCTTGCTAAAATCAAGCCAGCAGTACACTTTACCAGGATTTCATCAAAATAATTATTTGTTTGCATCCATTCCAAATGTTACAAGTATAGTTTTAATGTAGCTCTGTCAGTCTGGAGCTCTTGACTTTGGATCCCAAACGCTGGAAAAAGTGGTAAGTCATGTTTCTCCAACTACTAGACCTATGTCATTGTGTACCTGTGTTGTCTGGAGAGCTTTTTATTTTTGGCTGCATGATTCAGTGTGTGTGTGAGACTGACTTTGTGTGCATTGGTTTGTTGTTATTCCATATATCTATTTGTGATGTGTGTGTGTGCATGCCAACAAGAGAGTGACAATGCAGAAAACATTGTGGCCTATTGCTGCAAAACAATGCCCAGATAAATAAAGAGACCGGAAGCTGCTTGGAACAGTCTGACTGGATAACCGTTAATCCATGAACAAACTGTCATTACCACTTGACCACAGGACCGCTGGCTTTTAATCAGACCATTCTGTGGGGAAAGAACATAGACTATGGTCCTCGCACTGAATAAGGTATTTCAAGACAGCAGCAGACCATGTTTTACACCCAGAACATTTCTAGTTCTCTCCCACTTGGCCCTTTTCTGACCAAACATGGGTTTATTTTTAGCTTCATTACACCACACTAGCCAATGAGTAAGCAGAAAGGTATTTTCATGTTAATCTATGGGCTTTGGAGAATACAGCAAAACAGGCGGGGGGGCTGAGTGATATATGCGATATCATGATCTGGTAAAGCTCGAGGGCAGGAGAGCAGTTTGTGGCTAAACTTGGTATTATGCAATTAACTATGGTGAATTAAAATATCTACTCAGCAATCTCAACACCAGTTCATGTGTTTTAACTTCTAATAAATGATGAAGAGGAATTACGTCAATGAAGTAGAACTCTTAAGGTGAGATGCATTTTGACTCCATGACCTCTACTGTTTGCACTTTATAGAGGCAATTTTGTCTTTTGTCAAACTATTCCCTTTCATTTCTTTGATAGGACTGAGTCCAAAAATAAACTTCAGGTATTAAATGAGATTAGGGAGAAAAACTGACTTCATGGTTTCAGATCTTATTGTTGTAAACGTCTGTTCTATGAGATGCTGAATCCAAGAAGAAGTAATCCAACTGATGTTTGGCTTCTGCAGACTTTTTTCATATAAAAGTGTACCTCCATTTTTGGAGAAATTTCTGTCAAGAATTTAATACATGTTTTACTTTTGTCATTACTGAAAGGAAATGAACTGAGGTGGAAAAGTCTCTCATGAGATCTCAATTACAAACATCCTTGAGGCAACATGTGTTTTGACTTGATGACATACTGTCTCTTTTAAAACATTAAACGAAGAGGAGGATCATGAGGCTCTCAGTTAAAGCTCTTAACAATTACCAAACACAAACCCGTTCCCACTGTTTAAAAATCTTAGCCGCAATGGAGAAACATTCAGAAAAGTGAGAGTCCCCTCTGATGGGCTGGAAATAAAACAAAACTCTTTCTTCGTGCATGAATCCTGTTGAACTCAGTGATACAAAAGCTTGGCCTCTTTGATATAAACATACAACCTGAGCTTACACTCACACGCGGAGCACACACCACACCATGTGTTTATTGTGAATGGAGCCCATGTACAGGGCAGAAGGGAGAGTTGTTATTGTATGTAATTCTTCCCAGATGAGGTGAGTGGCAAGTCGGTGTGATGAAATGGACTGCCAACCCCCGACAGAAAAGGTACATACACAATGTTCATGATAGTCAGTGGGCCATTTTAACTTCCTGCACCTCTCAATTGTACCCATATCGTGTGGTGTGAGATGTTAACATAATGGTAAAGGAATAGTTTAACATTAATTTGTTAGTTTAACATTTCAGGAAAATATGCTAATACATTTACTAATACAAGAGTTAGATGAGAAGATCAATACCACCCCCATGTCTCTCTGCTAAATATGAATCAACAGCAGAAGGTTAGTCAGGCTTAGCTTAGTTTGGCTTAGCTTAGTTTAGTTTAGCGGAAGAAATAGAAATGGGGAAACAGCTATGTGTAAGACTATTTCATGGCTTGGTGCAGTACCTTTTCTGTCTGCCTACCTTGCAACCTCACAGTGATGATGAGAGACTTTACAAAGTCACTGCATCGGGACGAAAAATTGTTCGCCACATAACTCTCTTAAACAACAAAGTTTAATTTTTACTCTTCAGTTTTTGTGCTGATTAAACATATGACATTTAGTTTGTTAATTCAGCTTTAGAGGTGTTAGGGTTAGTTTTGTTACCTTTGGACAGAGCCAGCCGTTTCCCCCATTTATAGTCTGCTTGCTAAGACCTGATGTCCTTTTTAGGCCTAACAAATTACTGTAGGACTTGGGTGCCAAATTATGAATAGATAACCTCACCTTTAAACAAGCTGATGTATGAAGAAGATCTTAAAATGAACGCATCACTAAAGTGGACAGAAGAAGCTGAAGAAGCTTTTCGTAAAATAGTCTTGGTGTCTAGTGCAGCACTTGCACTACCAGACTATAGCAAACCCTTTGTCCAGATGGTGGACTGTAAGGGACAGTTTATGACGTCAGTACTAACTCAACAACATGGGGATAAAATGAGACCAATTGCATATTTTTCCTCTAAACTGGATAGTGTGGCATACGCATTACCACATTGTGTACGCAGTAATAGCACCCTCTGTGACTATAGAAAGATTCACCACCCTGAACCCGGCAACGCTGCTGCCAACAGCAGACGACGGAGAAAAGCATTACTGTCAGACAGTAGCTGAAGAAACAGCTAAAAGTAGACTTGACCTTAAAGATCAACCTCTCCAGCAAGGGGAAGTTATCTTTGTAGATGGTTCTTCGCGAAAAAATTAGTTCGAAGAAACATTAACAGGTTATGCCATGGTGACAAAGACCGCAGTACTAAAAGCGGAACAACTAATACCCAGTTGCTCTGCACAAGCAGCAGAGCTAATAGCACTAACTGAGGCATGTAAACTAATGAAAGGAAAGACGGCCACTATATACACAGACAGCCAGAATGCATATGCTACTGTGCATGTGTTTGCCCAGTACTGGAAAAATCGAGGCATGATAACCTCTACAGGGACGGCAGTAACACTTGCCAAAATTCTGACTGAACTGCTTGATGCCGTACAGCTCCCAGAGACAGTGGCAATCTGCAAATGTGCAGCACATACATCTGGAACGGATGAGGTGTCTGTAGGAAACGCTTTTGCAGACAGAATGGCTAAAGCAGCAGCTACAGGGAAGCACAATGTTCTTGCAGTAATAGAACACGACGTAGTAGCATCCCTAGTTGTGGATGAAATTTCTGTCAACTGACTTATTGTTTCACCCCTACTCATTCAGCTTAAGATGCTCAGGAAATTTAATACAAGAAATGTGAACCTCCTTCTCATTTTAACTCATAAGATCTTACCTGAGCACAGTTCCCCCTTGTAGCGAAGGCAGTTGAAGTCATCACACTCACACAGCTTTCCCCAGACTTTTCCAAAGTCACTGCTGTGGCACACACACTGGCCACATACACAATCTCCACGGCCGCTGCAGATGGCAGACTGAGGTCCTCCAGAGCCTATGGGTGCAGTGCAGCGGTCCTGCTCTGTGGGGTTATAGTCCCCCTCTGCACACTCACAGTGTGGCCCCAGGCGGCCTGGGTGGCACAGGCAGATGCCACACTCGTAGGTGCCGTTGCCTTGGTTACATTTGGGGCTATTGGGCTGGGCTTCGGTCTGGCACTCGCAGTCGCACTCAAAGGTGATGGTGATGGAAAGGGAGTCCTTGAAGCCCACTGGTTTAATGATGAAGGTTTTGTTCTTCTCTTTGGGGCAACCGCGAGCTCTGGCCTCCACACTGAAAGAGACCTGGATGAGAGGAGGAAATTGTCAAAGTTGAAGTATTTGGTTCAAACATGTTTAGATTCTTTTTAAATGTACTCACTCACACACACACACATACACACACAACCTTTGTAAAACCGACAAAGGTTGCTTTGCATGCTTATGTGTCACCCTGGTGCAGATTATGCAACGTGTACTTCAGGTTCAGTTAATGTTCATTTTATAGCTGCTCGAATTGTGAGCATTGTCTAATCTCTGTCTGTGGAAACAGCACAAAGATGTGACACAGGGAATGCCTCCATATGTACATAGTCAAAGTAATTGTTCATTCAACATTACACCCAAATCTGGTAAATGTCCAAAAGTGGGCTGTTACTACATCTGGAGAGAAAGCCATATATGGCAAAAATAAGAGGGGCTGAGGCAGAGAGAAAGTAATGTGAAAAAAAATGTGAGTAGGCCAAAAAATGTCACCTGGAGTGCGGAGAGAACAGCGAAAAGAGCCAAAGAAGCTGCGATAAAGAAAACATGCAAAAAAAAGGGTAAAAAAAGGGTACAAACTCTTTAAGCAGACAATTTACTCTTAATGGAGTTGGCAGAAGAAGGACGGAAAGAAAACGGAGAGGAAAACTATGAAAGACAACCTCAGAGACAGCGCTGTTCCCCCTTTTTTCATCATCTGCTCTTTGACACCATGAGGAAATAGGAAAAACAAATCCTACTTTAAATATCTGCAGATAGCAGCAAGAAGGGAAATGGAAAGAAACTAAAAATAAGGTGAAAAATAGTATTTGGAGGTAACATGTGATTTCTGTAGTCAAGACATGGTTATGGCCTTTATCCCTTGGTATTTTTAATCCACAGAGGTAGGACATGTTGACTGATGGTGAAAAGGTTGGCATCAGAGTCGATAATATTGTTTTCCTGCAATACAAATTGTTACCATATTATAGGCAAATAATTATTTAAGGCTGTTGAGATGCTTTTTGCCAAGTATCTATGATACCCTAAGGAGTAAGAGTTTAAACAGGGAAACAAGACTGAGGATGAGAGCATTAACACTAGTAAATACACTGGTTTGGGGTCCTTTGACAAACATTTTCCTTTTAGAAAAGGTTTAAAATCATGCCATTTTGCATTGATTCTTCTATGGTGAGTGTTTCTGATATGGAATGATAGTATTGGGTACATTTATAAACAACATCTCCAAGCGGTGCCAAGATACATGCAGGTCTAAGGGGTCACATGGTGACTAAAGCAATAAGCAATAAGAGACATAAAATTATGTTTGCTTTCCAAACTTTCATCCAATTTTTCTTTTTCATCTTCAGGCCACCAAAAATCCTTCACAGTAATGTCAGAGTCGAGGGGTCAAAAGCAGGAATTGGACATTGACATGGACTGACCGTGTCTCCTATCTTTAGTCCAGAGCAGGATTTGAGGCCAGGAATGAGCTCTCCATTCAGACAGGTGGCGTTGAAGGACAGTGACAGCTCCTCCGGGACACCTTGAAGCTCCAGCTCCACCTTGGAACGGATTTTCTGGCAGCACCAATCGAGGAAAACAGCAGGAAACACATACAAATGGAGGGATGAACATATAGACTTGTCACAAGGACAAAATCACATGTTAGGTTTCAAATTTGGTTGTGCAAAGCCTAATCCCATGCTCAGACCAGCAAAATCAAATCTGATTTCAATAACATCGCTGTCTGTTATAGAAAAAATAAAATAATAATAAAAATTTAAAAAATTTCCAGCTTTAATTACATATAAGCTTATACAATAATGCATGACACATCACAAAGTCGCAGCCACAATTAAAACTAAAATACATTTTCACCTATTCTCTGCATGATAAACGCAAATGAAACATAAACCATAAAACACTGCCAGGACTCTCCCAGACTTTGTCAGCTCCACACGCACAAGACTTTGGCTCAACTGTGTGTATGACTCAGACACTGTGGGTGTGTGTCAGCAGACACATGTCATCCACTGCAACACTGTCTAGTCTAAGGTGTGTGTGTGTGTGTGTGTGTGTGTGTGTGTGTGTGTGTGTGTGTCTGTAACACTTACAGCGTAAGCCTTCAGTATGAGCTGAACAACATTGCCCGAGTCGTTGGACAGTGTTCCTACTGTGGTGCCAGGAATCAGCTCACTGTAGTTCTATAAAACAGAAAGACACACAAAGCTAACTGTTGTCATCCTGCACAGTTAGGGAAACTATTTACAAACCATAATTATTACTAGTCGCTAACGTATCATCAGTCCCAATTATGTATAAAACACACACCTAAATTTACATATGTTGTAAAACATTGTTAAAATGTAGTATATTGACCCTTAAAATAGGTCAAACATTCAATGGAATTCAATTGTTTTTTTGTTGATGATAAATTAATTATTGTAATTATAAAAATATTGTCAATAAAATGTTTTACCACTACTTACGTATATATAATTTAATTATGTGTTATTACACTATTCAATAGAAAGATTAGGCCATTTTGTGGACCTTTAATGACAAGAAACAACAGGTACAAAAAAAAGGAAACTTGAGGCAGTTAAGCTTGTGACGCAATGTCACAATGGCTGAATTGTTTTCATGGTATGATATAGTTGTGAGAGGTTTTCCAAACATTTACTGTTTTATGGTACACAAATAATTGAGTAAAAACATGCTAAAAAAGCACAAGTGTGAAAAACTCTGACTCATATCTTCACAATGTTCTTAAATTCATGACCTGTTTTCCTTTATGAACAATGACGGTTTGATCTCTTATTCTCTCTAATTCCTGCAAATAGTCCCTTTCATTGTTAAACTGTTTCCAGTTTGGGAAAAACTGAGTTTGTATCTTGCTTTGTCTGAACAGTGTATAATAGTGATTAATTTGGAGTTTCCAGTCTTCCGGTGCAGGATCCAAACCACAGAACTTGAATAGAATAAAATGCTGAGCTGCAGAGCTCCTGACCTGGTACAGACGAACCACAGGGTTGGTGACAGCAAAGATGAGATTGATGTTGTTCTCTGACATCTTCTCTGTGATCAGCGCTAGAGATGGGTAATCCTGTGGGGCCAAAACCGGGCGGTGTGGTTAGCACATGCAAACATAAACACTGAAATGCTCCTTTTCAAATTTGTACAGTCCTTCAAATTCAATGTATTTCATTCTCTGAGTTTCTATGTCATACTGCTTCTGTCCACTGTCTGCGCACCAATCACACACTTAAATCACACACTAACCATGGTGGTAGACATGCTGTACATGTTGTCATAGTTGAGGTGACACTTCCCATCGTTGGGTTGCACGATTCCAGCCAGACGACCGTCCAGAGCCACGTGAGTCTTAGCATCCGAGGTGAAGATCAGAAGGTGGGATGCACCAGGGCGCCAACCGATCTGATCCTAGTTCCCATCAAACAGTAAAAGGAAAGGAGATCAAACTATTTCATTTAGCTTTTGAAATCCTGAAATGCTTGTGTATGTGTTTGAAAGAAGAGACAAAGAATGTAAAACAAAATCAGAGTTACGCGTGTGAGACAGTGAGTGTGTTTGCACATGCAGTTTGTCTCTTCACCTTGCACACAGCAGCCTGGATGATGGCATCAAAGCCTCCCTCTGGGGCATCTCGGTTTCTGGACACCATCTGCTTTTTCACTTCCTCTGTGAAGCGGCTCACCTCCTCCGTCAGAGACAGAACATGTTTGTAGCCAAACTGGGGCAGGCAGGTGGTGTTAATGCTGTCAATGAAACAGAGTTCAACTGATCAGGGTTGAGCAGAGCTGCTGTCAGCTTGTTCATTCATCTGAACATCTGTTTGCATGTTAAATTAAACACATTCAGGTTAAATGAGTTTACATGTTTAAAAATGTATTCAAATGTGCAAATGTGGATGCAAATCTCCAAAAATACTTGTGTAGCAATTTTTTTATATTTCAGTCTGGACCAAAGTGGACAGACACAACGTTGCCCTCTTTAAAGTTGTTCCTGTCGTTCATCAGTAAATCTCCCTGCTGTTAGTTTCCCCAAGAATTATGTTAAAAAGGGCTCTCTTGCACTGCCTGTGGACCCATCATTCCATTTTTTGTACACTGCTACACCAAAACTCTCCACGTCTTATCTTCTACACAAACATTCCTGGAGGCTGGATCTCGGCAGACTGTGTGTAAGCGGGTAAGTGAATGACCCCAAGAAAGCTTAAATCACCGAATCAGCCTCAGAGGAGCCTTTGGGTGGGGTTACGGCAGTTTGCACTGGGACACTCTTACTCATTTACCTGCGGCTGATTCAGAGCAGCTGACCATGCACTATGGAGCCACTGTAAGCCTTTAACAAGTGCTGTGACTATGAGCCTGTTTGCATTTTTACACTGCAATGCTGTGTTTAAAGAAGTACTCACAAAAATGACATCATCTGCATAATGAAGCTACTTCCCACATGCAGACATAAACAACCGCTGAAATTAACACCAGTGGGTACGTATTAGGAATGCAAAAAAAAAACCTTTAAGTTTGAGAATGCGCTCTTTTGCTCTCCCGTCTGTTAAATTACAGCCAGGAGAGCAAAAATGTTGAGGTTTTCCTTTAAGAATCCCCCCAGTTGTTTTATACATTTTGAACATGTGTCTCCAAATTGTAACTCGGAGGAGTTTCCCTTTTTTACAGTAAAACATGACCAAATAACAATAATAAAATTATTATCAGGATGATACACTTCAAATAAACGGTAACTGACATAATAAATTGTTGTTTTGTCTCTTTTGTTTGGATCTGGATGTAACCAGGTCAGCATGTATTGTCCAAGATGGTTGAATACACAGCTGATAAAACTTCTGTGAGAGGACAGTCCACAAAGCTGCGACTTAAAGCCCAACTAGCTTCTCTTTTACCTGTAGCAAGGGTTCTTCACAGCCTCTTTGGGGGAGATGTACATGTAAGGTGAGAGCGGCTTGTCCACAAAAGCCCCAAAGCCCATGCGTAGGTTGCTGGTGGTGCGGTTCATGGCCTCGGCCAGGCCTTTGCCCAGTGTCCTCAGGCGGAAGAGGTCATCATTCATGGAGTAGGAGAGATCCATAAGGTAGTATAGATCTACAGGGTAGTCCTCTACCTGACGCACCTTTACTGTGAAGCGCTGAGCATCATCTGGTAAATGGAATAAAGAAATACCAAATAGTTTTTGCTTGATGTAATTGATATTAAACTTCTGTTGTAACTATTGTATGTAACTTACCTCTAAATCAAAACACAACCTTTCTGATACACACAGTTGTAAAAACCATTAACTCAGATGGTAACCCCTACCTGGTCTGAGGGTGATGTGTAGTTTCTGGGGCTTTATCTGGGTGACGCTTTGTGTGGCACCTGCCGCCTTGTTGCTGAGGGGCCGGTTCTCGATCACATGCAGTCTGCTGGTTGGAGACGCCAGAGCTGATGGAGCACAGCCCGCCGCCACCAGCTCACTCTTCAGATTGCAGCGGGAAGAACTGGCGACCCCCTGGCCGAAATCCTGACAGAAGAGGTGGGACATTTTTATACAGAAAAGCAGTCCGCTTCCGGCAACCTCCTCACCGGTTTAGAAGCACTTTGTAATCAAATAGTTTATTTACAGAAATACCATCTGTAATTAAGCTGCATTGAGAAAGAAGGGCATATTGGATTCATTTGAAGGCTAAACTGTAACAGGGAGGACAAATTCCAGAAATGGCCCAAGATTAAGTTTCTGTTTAAAAACATCCTGGAATAAAGAAGCACTCGAAAAAACTCTGGACTTAAAAGGCAAAAATTCTATCATTTCCACCACTTAATTCCACTTTAAATAAAATTGAAAGGGTACTGGGTAGATTTGACTTCAAAAAAACCATTAAGAAATGGTTTCTTTCATTTTCACCTGAACCTCTTTGATGTTTTCAGAAAAAAACAAAAGAAACTTGGCTGATGAGGGTATCTGTACCACCCTGCACCAGCCTGGCAGACAGCTTAATGCCTAAATGAAGTGAAGTGGAAAAGAAGGAACCCACCTCCTGGAAGCACCACGCACAGCTGGGGTGCACAGCCAGACATTGCTTGCATGTGCTGGCCCCTCTGGAGGTGCAGACATTTAAACCTGTAACCAAAAGGGGAGTTATTTCTCCAAACATACAGCTATTCTTCATTCATTATGTCAGAAAATATAGGGCTTATCTCCTATGGTGAATAATTCTATTTAAAATAATAACTTATGAATGTGACATCAGAATGTTAGTTTTTCAGTAAAAAAATGAAAAATACAAACGTTTAAGAAAAATATATCATTAGATCTGCTTTTGATAACATTTTGGCCCAATGAAACCACATCTTTTTAGTTCCTGGATGTGATTAAAACTATTTACTCTGCACAAATGACGCATCATTTTGCTTTCTAAATTAATGCCACAAATGCAAGAAATAACTTGCCAATTAAGTTGAGCAAAGGGTATTGACACCCTAAAGTGGACATGTTGCCATGACAGGCAAATTCTGTCCTCTGTTCCTCTACAACTTGTTCTTGCCACACGGGCAAACATGAAAACGGCAGAACAGAAAATTAAAACTTACCACACACTCCTGTGAAGATAGAAAGAGTAAGGATCAAACCACACATCCATAATATCCTTTGCGCCTGGAGAGCACCCATCCTGGTGCGGGCTCTCTGTGAGCACGGAGTCTGTCAACGAGCTCTGGTGTAGGTACAAGTAGAAAAGAACAGGAAAAAACTAAAACTTTCTTCATCTGCAATCGACACAACTCCAAATAGAGTCAAATGTCTTGGAGCCACCCCTCCCTATACTCCCCATCCGCAGCTCTCATTATCATACTATAACGGTGGGCGGAAATGTGCAGCATCCTGTGAGTTAGGATATTTTATGTTGATGGAGGAGAATGTGACATACTGTAAGCAGGCTTGTTGTTTTGCACTCGGGAAACTGTTTTACTGAACATCGCATTATATGTTGTGTAATATTCAAATGTAATAATAAATTGGACTGTGCATAAAAAATTGTAACCAAATGTCTCAACAAAAAACAAATTTAGGTTTTATTGGCTTCACAACTAAAATGTTTAGAATTCATCGATCTATACCAGTGAGCAATATGTCTACATGAAGTTTGCATGAGTATACACGTCCTCTAGTGGATACATGCTGTAAGTCACCAAAACAGCTCTCCTCTGTGTGTGTGATCACCTTGGCTGCAGGAATGCACAAGGGAATAATAAGTCTATTTTTATTTTATTTTATTTTTGCCACATATTAGCATATAGTGACTCAAAATGTGTTGAGGATGAAACTTAGCCAAATACTGGCCTAATATTTAAATGTTTTAACAGAAAGGTGAAGGTTGTTCTCATTAGCTTCACATCTGGTTGTTGTTTGTAATAAAATTGGTGCTTTTGGAAGCACACAGAGTCTCTGTTGTTCTGGCAGAATTTATTTTATTTATTCCTCTCAGTCTCCAGTTGACCGTTCATTGGCAAGACGATTGCCTCGAGCTGAGAAAGGCCAACCAAAGTGCTCCTTGCCTATTTTTCTTGCTAATGTCTAATCTCGTCTGATTGACGCGCACGACAGTTATGGTGACAAGAAGACCGAACCCTTAAAACACTTAAGGTAAAAACTTTTTTTGTACAGTACAAGCTAACCTTTCTTTAAAATAAACATGATTCTGAATCTGATTCTATAGGTTTATATGTGACAAGGGGTAAATAATACATACATAGCCTGCATCTTAAGCCCCTGCAGAACTGCTGTGCCCTTGGCTGTAGTAGCATTTACATCCACCAGATGTCACCTTCTTACAACATGTGGCCTCTGGAGCCATTGAAAGCACATGGACGATACATGAGATGTTCTTGGACAACACAACCCTTGGGTTTGACTCATTTAAGTTTTTCCCCCCTTACTTTGGCCTTTGTTAAGCATGATTATGAACACTAAAGCATATTGATTGACTGGTGGATGATTTTTAGTGAGTAGTGCAGGAATACGACACTGTGACATAGTGGTAAAGTTTAGTTTATATGAAGAGTCCCCTACATTCCACATTTCATTTAAATACAAAACATCACTAGTTCTCATTGTTGCTTACACCGTCACTCAAGGTTAACTCAAGGGTTTTACCCAGACTTTATGCTGTGCTGTTTTGACTTCAAGAGTCTTATCTTGTCATGGGATGTTGTCAACAATTCAACAAACTGATCCGAAGCAGTCCTACTTACTTCAGATTGTTGATTACAAGGACATTGATGGCATATGATGTGTAAATGCTCAAACAGAGAAGCTAATTTTCATGGAATTAAACCACAGTGCAGCCAAGTTGATCTTTCTCTCAATTTCTGTATCTCTTCTCTTATCCTGCTTTCTCTCCATCCTTGTCCATTGTTCAACTGCTCTTTGTACCCTTTTTATTTTAATTTTTGTTTTTTTACAGTCCTCCTTCTTCCTTAGCCTTTTGTTGCTCAATTTTCCATCTGTAATTCTTTCTCTTGCTTCACGTTTGCCTTCTCTTCTCTCTTTTTTTGAAACTTCCACAAGCAGTTGCACAACATTCTGCAAGGAAAAGGCTCTTCTTTTCTCTGGCATGTTTGATTGACAGCACCCCTTGCACACTCTGCAGTGAGTGTGTGTGCGTGTGTTTTGTTGGGGGGGGTGCATGTATCTTGGCATCAACCTGTGTTTATTTGCAGCGTTTGGTCTTTCTTCTCTGGGCTATAAGTGTATGCAATTCATACATACACACATTTCCTCTGTGTGTGTGTATAAATGGCACACACACACACACACACACACACACACACACACACACACAAGGAAACAGCAACAAAATCAGTCCAACGATTGTAAAGGAGTTCCCACACTGATTCATCAGAGGAGCACGCGTACACACACACACACACACACACACACACAGGGTTTGTGTGTTGACTTAAGAGTTAATGAATGGATGATTGAGGGCTGCAGGGGTTGGGGAGAGCAGTGCCGTGGAAACAACCCCTCTTTCCCAGGAAGGGAGTATAGAACAAGAGTTAGAGACAAAGAAAGGGATAGAAAATGAGTGTCTCAGAGACAGAATGAAATTCAGATTCTGTGTGCAGAGAGCTGAGGGGGCTGCGGGGCAAACTACTTGAAGCAGAAGTATTCTAAGCACCAATAAAGCAAGTAGCATGTACTTGACAAGGACTCAAAGGGAGAGAGAGGGAGAGAAGCAGCTGTTGGAGGAGGAGAGTGAGACAAAGAGGGAGCAGGGGGCTGTCCTTACTTGCTCTTCAGTGTGGGGACTGTATGTGGGAGGAGGCACAGGGAGAGGGAGAGCAGGAGAAAGAAGGGGACAAGAAAGGGAAAGAGCAATCAGGGAGTAAGCAGTATGTTTGGTGTGTAAGGAGATAAACATACATCTGAGAGTGTGAGAGTGTTTTGCATAGCTGCGGGCAGTCTCTTCTCCAGCGTCCTCTCCTCTTCTCCTGTGCTGCCCAAGTTGGACTGAGGGACCATGCAGCAGGGGTGGACTTGTCCCTCGCTTATACTGGGGCTGATGGGGCTCCTGGTGTGCGGCTCAGACTTCCAGCATCATCGCTACGAGGAGATGGTGCGAGCCCTGTTTGCAGTGCAGAGCGAATGCCCTTACATCACTCGCATTTACAGCATCGGGCACAGCGTAGAGGGGCGCCACCTCTACGTGCTGGAGTTCAGTGATAACCCGGGCATCCATGAAGCATGTGAGTAACACCTGATTCAATGTTTGACAGTCCAGTAAAGATGGGCATGTTACATTAAGATCAAAAGTGTTTCCATTTCCATTATGTTAATCCAGCATGTCAATAAGAATATTTGGGGATCATTGCAGACATACAGCAAATTCCAAGTATATTTAGTTTAAATTAAAATGCGAAAAATAGTTTATATGAGTTAAGATTTCCACATGACAGCAAGCTCACACTGTGTCAAATGCCACAAAGCAACTTTTGAAGCTGATAAAGTGTTCTGGTGGTGCAGGGAATGGATGTCAATTCCAATATGGATTTCAGATACACAGGCCCTGTGATTGGCTGATCATTTGTTTTGCACTTCTTGCTGTGGGGAGTGAGGACATAGCTGGCAGGAGACAGAGCAGTGTGTGGGGGCTTTGGTTTTTCCCCCAGAAGAGATGAAATGCAAGCTTTCGATACAGCTTTCTGAAGCTGAATTACTGTGTGGCTTCTTTGATAAACACCAGTGACCGTAATCTGTGAGAAACTCAAAGTCAAAAACAAAGGCGAAAGTGAAAGAATTGCATGAACATCTGTGATTCATTTCAATTTTTTGCCATCCAGCCACTGACAGAAAAGTGGGGTGTTATTCAAAGCTAAGCAGATGACACAGAAGTTCACCTTGAGTCAACAACGCTTTAACCCTGAACCCGCTCTTGTAAAAGCTTTGCTTGTCCCTCCTAACCACTCAATCGGTTCCCCAGGTGTTAATTTTGCATGTAGAGTGATTTTGAACATTTTCCTATTCTTGCATTTTTAATGGCAGCTCTTTGAGAAAGAAAAAAAACCCTTGACAACTGCAGGGAATGCTTTTCTGGCTTGCGGCTGAGCTTGCATTTTTATCTGCATTTGCACATGTAGGGGCTTCCTTCAGTAGAATAGAAGGATGTGCGCTTGTTCTCCTGCAAAATGACAAAGCATGAAAAACAGGAACAGTGCACTTCATGGAGGGGAGTGACCTGAGGTCTTGTCTGGGTCAACCCTCTTGCACCCTTTAGGAAACTCAAGCCTTTCACATGCTGCTGAGTGTGTGTGTGCTTTTTTAAAGCTGCTCGCTAGAGCCAACTCTGTTTTCTGAACCTGAGGCCAGTTGGCCCCGTGTTAAAGAAAGGAGGTGAATTACAGCGTCCAAGCTGCCATTTGGGTGCCTGAAGCAATTAGTGAAGGGTGTTCATAAATTTGGAAGTATCTGCTTACCCCCAACAATACCCCACCCCCTACAAAAAAAACACACTTCCTTCCTCTCATGAACAACAAAAGTGGAAACAAATAAAATAATAATAGTAGTATGCACCATGCTTTTAGTGTAAAATCATATATTTAGGGCACAAGATAGCATTAAATAAACATTAAGCAAAAAGTTCTAGCCAGTGTTACCAGCTACCCAGCAGTAGCTCTGTCTAGCCACATTGTTTGGGGGTCCTTGGTTCTATCAACACTGCAGCAGTGATTAATGAAGGGACCCTTGGGAGGAAGGAACCCTACACAGAGAGGGAGAATGTTTGGATAGGTGGCTCACCCAATCACTGACAGATAGCCAGGAATGTCAGGTGACATTATCCAAATAATTCAATCAGTTGTCATCACACTCACTCCACATAGCTCACCTTTGTCAGAAGCTTGAGAAGTACCTTATCAAGAAATTGCAGTAATGTAAAAACATTAAGGTTGGTAATTAGTTTAAAGCAAGATTATGTGTGTTTTTGAAATAAAAGAATAACCCACTCTGCCTCTTTCAATGATAAGTTTAACACATAAGCAATACAACCCAGCACCCCTGCTCACTTGAATACACTGAAGAGTTTTGTTGCTACACCCTTACTTGGTCTGTTATGACGAGTAGTTAATGGTGGCTAATGTTAGCTAAAGGTCAACCCCACATCAAAGTCTGTTAACAGGTCTTGGGGTGTACTACTGCATATGTGAAAAAAAATGTATAAAGACTTTTGTGGCTACAGGAGGAGCTGCAACAAGAAATTATCCTTTTGCTCAAGTGATGTCACTTGAGTCCGCTGGTGCTGCAGACTACAAGCTTGAAAACTACCAAATTTGGGGCTGTGGAGTTAAAAAGAAGCCAAATGATGATGTCTTTAAAGCGGCTGCCTCTAGAGAATCTTAGTAAATGAAGGGCAATTTAATCTGCCATTAGCCTGCAAATGTCATTTATGGCTACAGGGGCTGCTTTCAACCAAAAGTTACATAGTCTCGCTTTAATCAGGTTAGGTGGTGACCTTGTAACATTTAGAAACTCAAGATATGGCACAAAGACTCATAGGCTGGATAAAAGGCCTACACACTGTGAAATATTTTAATGTAGTGTATGTATCTGTGTGCATGTTCAAGCATTCATTTTAAATGTCAGGCTCGGCAGCTCTGTGTGGCATTTTGACCCCCCCCCCCACCCGCACCCCCCACCCATCTCTCTTCTTCCTCCCCAGTGGAGCCGGAGTTCAAGTACGTGGGCAACATGCACGGCAACGAAGTGCTCGGCCGTGAGCTGCTCATTAAGTTGTCCCAGTTTCTCTGCGAGGAGTATCGGGCCGGAAACCAGCGGATCATGAGGCTGATCTATGACACGCGCATCCACATCCTGCCCTCCATGAACCCTGATGGCTATGAGGTGGCTGCCAGACAGGTATTGTACACCCCGAGTGGGATGCCTTTTGGCTGTTTTTCTTCATTTCGTCAGTCATTTGCCACTTGTGGGATAAAAGTTTCCACATTTTTCCTTGATTGTGTTCTTGCCAGTGGAAATGTTAGAAATGTTAAGGTTCCACAGGAAAACTATACACCTGCAAGGTTAATCACAGCAAACACACACCTTATCAGTGAAAATATATCCAAAGTTATGTGATAGTCTGTAGCCGCCAAGAGCCAAAAACTGTTGTTTTAATTAAATCTTCCATTGTAATGTTTGTAATAATCCCATCTATACGAGAGCCTCCAGCTTTCAATGGAGTGGCGGTTGGGGGGTAACTGTACGGGCTGTGAAACAACAGACACACATGCTTTAACACAAACACACACACGCATCTCTCTTTGAGACTAATTATATGTCCTGAGGAGGCCAGTTGCACTTGACAGACCCTCTCCTTGCCTCTCAGACGACACCCCGCACTATAATTTGTTGCATCAACAGATGTTTGGATGCGGCAGCGTCTGGAAAACAAGCTTTATTTCCCAGCATCACAGATGGCATTTGATTTGGGGTGCTGACTGAGCTTTTTGAGGAAAAACATCAATGGCAGCAGTAGTCAGTAAAGATTTTTTTTTTCCAGAGATAAATGCACTCAGGGATAAAAGCAACAATATGTAAGATATAGTCTTACATCACGTGCATTTGTTATAATTACATTACTTATGATTAAAAAATGGCAGGTCGACAACTTTGCTAACACAGCCACACATCAAGCAAGTGTGACAACACAAGATTACTAGTTCAACCGAAAGAATGCCAGCTCAGTGTCTGTCTTGCAGTCTCTAATTCACAAAGCTCTCCCCAACATCTGGCAGCATCTTGCTTGGTCACTCTCTTTATCTCCTCCTCCCTTCCTCCGTCAACATCCTCTTGGGTCTCTTCGCCTCTGCCAATGACAGAGACGCCATTTACCCTAATAGAAATCAGTATACCATCAAAATGATTTTGAAGCTGTTATTTTAAGATAAAATTACTACATAATGTTGCTTTAAATGTGCAATTTGGAGGCAAACAAGAAAGAGATTTCCACATCCCGAGTATAATAAAACAAGCTAAATGGTTATGTCAGCATGCTAACATGCTCATATTGACAACTAAGTTGCCTACACACTGATATTTAGCAGTATAATGTTTCCCATTGTCACATATAGTAGTTTAGTATGTTTGTGTTATCGTGCTGAAGCCGATGGAATGACATTGAACAAATTAAAATTCAGTCCTAATGGAGGTGCCTGAGGAAAAGTTAAGGGTTGATCAAAGTCTATAGGATTCATCCTCTGGGGATCATGAATGTCTTTACTAAATGTCATGGCAATCCATACAGTATTAGTTAAGACATTTCACTCAAAAGCATAAATGCTAATTATAAAAACATTCAATATTGCGTCTGCCATGCATTTTTATAAGCTTTTTATCATGCTCAGGACTCAGAGTCTCTTGGAATTTTCTCTTGCTTGTGTCTTAACAACCTTTAAATGTTTCTGGGAAGGATTTGAGTTTGGATTCCTAAGAAAACAAGTAAATCATTGTGAATTAAACATTATATCCAGAAAAAAATCTGCCTGGAAAAAAAAGAATACTCTTGTTACACTGCAGATTGCCTGTGCAGTTTGTGGAATATGCAAACCCGTTTTCCTTTACTGCTTCCAAGCAATATGAATTCATAGCTTGAAAAGCTGCATCCTGAAACCCCAAAAGCCAAAACATGATAGTTCAGTCAATCCACTGGGAAAAACCGAGATAACCCCAACAGTAACCTGATCAACAGGGTCCAGAGTTCAACGGCTACCTGGTGGGTCGAGGGAACGCCAGAGAAATCGATCTGAACCGGAACTTTCCAGACCTGAACGCACTCATGTACTATTATGAAAAGCACAACGGAAGAAACCACCACCTGCCCCTGCCGGACAACTGGGAGCAAACGGTCAGTGCCACTGGATAAAAACACAGTATACCTCACTTACCTATGTGTACATGTGCATATGTGTGCAAATACATCTATGTGCTTATGTGGGTGAGTGTGAGAGAGGAAGATGGATGAGTACATTTCTCATGCTTGTGCGAGTGTGTGTTCACTGTTTGAATATGGAGATGAATAATGAGCAACTGTAGCATAGCTGAGCTGTCTTGGCTTTAACTATGTTGACATGAACGGATTCATGAGATTTGTACTGGATCAGATTCCACTGCCAGCTGAGCTCTTACTAAACAAAATTAATCTGCCTATAAATTTAAAGAGTAAGTAGACCCAGTAAATCGCTTGGTAGGCTGTCTGTTTCATGTTTGTGTTTGTGTGTGTCTGTCTGTACAGTCTAACCCATTTGGATGGGTGTGTTTGCTTATCTTACTGTGAAAACCTATATCTCCTCATATAAACAGTGCTTTTCTTCCTCTGGTTCAGAAAGAGGCGCTGTTCTTTGTCTTTGCATTATGAAACGTGCAGACAAAATGGCAGCCTTACTCGCTCCAACTCGGATGACAAAAGTTCCTATATTTGTTTTTTTGGAGCATTGGAGATGAATTCCAGCTTTGACAATTTAAAAGGACAACTGAGTTGAGCTGACATTAAGAAGGCCTCTAAAGTTCTCTTGCTGCTCACACATCACACTCATAACGACATGAACAAGATGTATGTACTGTACAGAAAGACTTTCAGCTTAAGCTAAACATTTTTGTCTTTTTGTCACCGCCATGAGAATTTGAACTGACGGTCTCTGCGGTCTCAGAGTGTAACTGTTACTCATTACCTTGAGATACTACGTGACTCTCCACATGGCTACACACCTGTGATTTCACTCAAACTGATCTATTCATTGCTGAGTCAATCCTGTGGTTACCAACCTAGGCATCGGGCCCCTCCAAAGAGTTACAAGATAAATCTGAGTTGAGATAAATCTTGGTTGTGAAATGATTAATGGGGTAGGAATAAAGAAAAAACACATTTCTGCGACATACATTTGGATTCATTTTTCAGAATATTCTCTAATAATAGTTTTACCTGTTTGGGTATAAAACTGTTATTTAAATCAAACAGCCTCAGAAGTTCAGAGGGGAAATGTCTCTTTGTTGAAGCTGCTAACAACATGTAGAAAGCTGTCACATGACAAGGGGGCCCCAACTAGGCCCCTTTTAGTTTTATTGTAAGAGCTCACAAGCCAAAAGAGGTTGTAAACTAGTGGTTTAATCTTTAACAATGTGTTGTATTTAATAAACTGATGATATGGTTTTTATGTATAATCTGTAAAGTAACTAGTAACTATATCTGACAAATAAATGTAGTGGACTAAAAAGTGCCGTTCTTACCTCACAAATGTAGTGAAGTAGAAGTATCAAGTAGCATAACATGGAAATACTTAAGTAAAGTACAAGAACATCAAAATCCTGCTACAGTACTTGAGTAAATGTTCTTATTTACATTGACCCACTGGGTATTTCAAAAGCACAGATGCTTTATTTAAATGATAACTACCTTTACCCCTTTACCTTTTCCAGTATTTAGTGAACATCTGATAAAGCCCTGATGGATATTTTTCTTCCTATTGAAACCCACTAATCTAAACAGTCAGGTACTCTATATCCAACTGCATGTCCTGTCCTTTAAACCTTATAAGAAGCATATTCCTGGGGGAATAAACTGTATAATTTATCAAAATAATATGCAGATGAATTGTATTTCTGGCTTTATATTGCAGGGTACACAGTACACTGTAGCTCAGATTGGCTATAATAGAAACACAGTTGTGTTCAGAGCGACCCTACTGTGCACTTGTTGTTTAAAACCACTGCAGAGTAAAATTGAGAGAGAAGGGAAGTCTGAGGGTGTGTGCCGTCAAAATGCTGGTAAAAGTCGGCTGAAAAGTACATTTAAAGTATGAAGGTCAGATCCTTGGGGGTGCAGATGTCTTATCTTCAGCAGACACTAAAAGTGCTTCTGGTCTCAAGGTTAATTTCCTTGAGTTTTTCTCTAAATGATCCTACTCTTTGGTTCATCCTGCTTGAAACCCCTGGGTGTTATTAAAGCTGGATAATTTAATGTATCTGGAAAAAAACATTCAAAGTCAGTGTAAAGTAATTAAAATGACAAGAAATAATAAACGATTTGTAGAGAAAAAAAGGTATTCAAAAATAATGTAATGTTATAACTGTACCTGTAGGATTTTAAATATATGTGTTTTAAATCTTTTGAACAATTATATAAAAACACAACCAGGAAGCAACAAAACATATTCAAAACCTCCTATCCTAATACACAATTAATGTAAATGCGTGTCCCCGGGGGTTTGTAAATTAGATGTCCATATTTTACAGGCTGAACTAACTGCACACAGATATAAAATGTCATGCTCAGAGGGGTGCAATGTACACTAGTGTGTACAGGGAACCCAAATCTTAAAAAATTCTTAAAAACATTTAAAAAAGTGAGATAATGAGTGCCTCTAAATAAAGTCAAGAAACCATATCATTGTGCCACTTCTTAAAAACAAAGAGGGGAGGTTGATTTTATTCTCTCAAAATACAAATTTGTAGGCATAACAAAGTGGTTTCCCATTTCCTAGTTCCTGCGCTTCAAATGTGTTGAGAAAACTAAAACCCTGGTCCTCCCAGTCGCGGGCTGGCTGTCTACCCACATGACGGCCTCCTGAAAGGCAAACACAAAAGAGTAACTGTGCCACTGTTACAGATACTTCATTCATGCTGGTCAGGATTACATTCTCACAGGCTGCTGCATGAAGCCACAAGCCCCTGTGCTCGCCTGCAGGCTCAACTCCTACATTTTAATTAGCCAGCAGATGATGTTTCATCTAGAGGAATGAATTTAATAAAAAATAATGCAAGTTAGACAAGGAAAAGGTGAAAAAATTGTTTATGGGCCAGCAGACTAATCTGGAGTGACCTACACATGGGACTATTTTAATTCCTGTATAAGAAAAACATAACTTTAATCCTCAAATCTTGAAACCGTATAAGGGGATCAGCACTTGTTTCAGAGTCTCCCAGTGTAGTTGTAGTCTGTCATGGTTAATTCCACAGGAATCAATTTTTAAACATTTTCCACCACCCACAGACTGACAGCAGGGTCATGTTCTTAGAAATACTGTGATTATTCAACCTCTGAAGGAAAACTCACCTTGCTGACAAGTGTTTGGCCTGCAGGGGACATCACACACACGTGGTGAAATCTAACCTTGTCTGTTAATGAATGACCGAGTGACCCAGAATGTGTGGATTTGTATTTATGATGGCATGGTATTCTCTCTGGTCCGAGATATGATTATCTTTGTGTGTGTGTGTGTGTGTGTGTGTGTGTCCTTCATATGTAACCCTACACCATGGTGACAGATCTGACTTCAAACAAAGCACACCTGAATGTATGTAATGATCCACATACAATAAACACCTGCCAGTCCTATGTTTCTGCAACTGATGTTTTCAAGGCCAGTTGTCTCTGATCGGCCTAATTTTCCTTCAGCTGAACCAGACTGTGTTTATTGTCCCACATTAAGACGAGGTGTTACTCCTTGCCTCCATGCATGAAATATGTCTAGGAGCAAGTGAGGATAGTTAGTTTAAAAGAGTAACGAGTGTTGAGTCAGTATTTTAAATATTGTAGTTTTGCTTTAGAAGTAATGGTTTCCATCCTGGCAGTTTTTAGTAAACACTTGCATCATCACAAACTCATCTTTCTCCCTGAATTCCAGACTCAAAAACTGATAAGGATGGCATTTTAACAAATTCTAAGCATGTCTCATTCATTTAGAGTCTAGATAACATGAGGTATACTGACCCACATGAGGGAGAAAGCACACTGCATGCAAAGCTGAAGAATCATTTTATGGTCTTGAGAAAGGCAGAGGATACCGTGAAGAATTAAGTTTCCTAAAGATTAACCTGGTGCAAGTCAAAAGGGTGGGGGAAAAATCCCAGATAAAATATTTGCATATGGTAAAGCAGAGAAAACTAGGATTTGTCCAGATAACCAGCCAAGCAGACAAGACAGTGGTTCTGAGTGAAAAGAAAACCACATAACTTCAGACCACTGATCCTGTTTGGGAAAGGTCTGGGGTTATATGTAATAATAGCACTAACCAGACAACATACAGTAAGACTGACAGCCACTAAGAGGGCATTGGATAGTTAAATTTAATGATTAGGGAAGCATTTATGGACTATATTTTGACTAATTATTGAATGAAAATACTGCAAGAGCTTGACAATTGATGAAGGACATTACATAAATGCTGGACTACAATTCAATGAATGGTTACATACAATATGTCTTTGAGTGTGTGTCTATATTGTTTTATAAAAAGGTCCATATGTCATGCGTATTGTCCTGTTGGCCTAAGTCCATCAGCAATAAAAGTTATAAGCTGCTCTCCATATAACATTCCTGTCGAATATCCTCTACAGGTTGAACCAGAGACTTTGGCAGTCATTAAATGGATGCAAAACTACAATTTTGTCCTGTCAGCCAACCTCCATGGGGGAGCTGTGGTAGCCAATTACCCCTTCGACAGGTCAAGAGATCCTCGCATTCGAGGGAGGACCACATATGCAGCCACTGCGGATGACAAAATCTTCAGAAAGGTGTGCTGCAGATTAAAAATTTCTTCCAGATGTTACGCACATCTGATCTCATCATTGTTTGGTGTGTCTGTGTGTGAGTATGTGTGTGTGAAAACATGTGAATGATTGGGCACATGTGCATTTGTGTGTGATGACAGTTGGCGAGGACCTACTCATACGCTCATAGCTGGATGCACAAGGGCTGGAACTGTGGGGATTTCTTTGACGAGGGGATCACCAACGGGGCAAGCTGGTACTCCCTGTCCAAAGGTAAGCAAAACCTCTGCTCCTGAGCAGGGTGAAAAGAAAGCAACAGATTAAACAGACATTAAAAACACAAAATTTGGATTGTGTTACAGTGTCCCCAAATCTCCTCCCAGTACAACAGTGAGGTTTTAAACTTCACCTTCAACTATGTTGAGTTTCAAACAGTAAACTGGGAGAACATTTGGGGATTTAGGGGCACTGTATAACAAACTTATCTTTAAATTATTGCTGTGAAGGGCTGAAACTAGTATACGGTACCTTATACTACCTTTGTGCCCTCTGTTTCCAGTCTTTGTGCCAAGCTAAGCTAACCTAGGGTTGCCACCTTCAATACAGAAGAATAAAGGACACCTGCCGCAGTGGGGGCCACACCCCTTGGGGGCCCGACAACCAAGGGCCCGACGGTGTGCTAGTGGTGGCATATAATAATTTAAAACATGTTTTCAGGAAAGCATTAAGATTGATAACAATGGACATTATAATAAACTATCTGCTATTGAAATCAGTGTGAACAGATGCACTCAGTATTTCTCTGTCACAACTCAACATACTACTGGTCATATTGTCAAAGCTGTGTATACAGCTAAACATAGGCTCAATAATATGTGACAGTGAGAACACAAAAAATAGGATGTGAACTGTATTTCATTAACTTATTAAATAAACATGTCCATAACCTATGAACTATAAATAGGCTAAAACAAATGCTTTGATATGATTCAATTGGAAAGACTTTTGCTAAGGATTTTCCATGAACATCATGAACATCTGGGGACCAGAAGTAGTAGGCTTTGTGTGCAGTATTGGAGCATGTTAGGCATACTTCCTTTTATAAGTATGTAGATAATGTAGACATGTAATTCCTTTACATTGTAACAATATTTCTTAACAAATAGGCAGATCAATCAGAAAATTAGTAGGTTACGTTTTATTAAGTCATTACACTGCCTCGTCAGGCCACCATGCAGAACACTGGCCAAAAAATTCTTCCGTTTGGCTTGATACTCATCAAGTAGGCTATTTGATTTCTTCCACTCTCGTCATCTTTTGCATCCGCTTTCGTTTCAGAGGGGACGCGGGGGGTTTCTCGAGCTGCCGCCACCGTTGTTTCAACTCGCCTCTCTGCCAAGAGACCCACCCTTATCTGACTCCGATTGGCCCTGAATCTGTCAGTATTAATCAAACCAACAATGGCAGCGAGTAGGCTATTACCCAATCAGGGGTAGAAAAGGAAGTCTTCACAGAATGCAGGTGGGATGATTTGCATGGGATTATCGGAAATACGGGACAAACCCCATATTGATTCAAAACGGGACGCGCTATTTAGTTCTCAAATAAGGGACGATTCCGTATTTTAAGGGACAGCTGGCAACCCTAACCGCCTTCTGGTCTTTACTTCAAATTTAACATACAGACATGAGAGTGGTATGCAAGTGTGTAGCGCCATACAGTGCCATACACCCCAGAGTCAGAGATGGAATTTAAACACAGCCTGCCACAACAGGTGAAGGCAGGTCAAGACTACCAGTTGGAAAGTGCAAACTGATTTTTCTTATTTAGAGCATAACACTACTGACTCACTACCGCCACGCAGAAAACAGATTGTTCCCTGTTTACATGCAAATTCCAATGTGTTGGAGTCCGTCCATTATCATTCCCTTTCCAAAGAAAGACGAGGCCACCTACATGAATGATGGCAGGCACAGGCATAGACTTCAGCATGAACGACATGCCATGAGTGGCTTGCAAGGCAAGCTTTCCCACTGTCGTCATGAACTCTCTGACTCTTTGTGAGGCCTCTGTGCTCTCCTCCTGCCTTTAACCTCTTCAGCACCCCTGTGCACCAACAGCTGCACTTCCACTGACCCCTCAGTTTAGCTGCTGAAATTTGTAAATTACATTTGCAAACAACAACCTCAGACTGTACGGAAATTATAGTAGACTGAAGGGAGGGTGTTCTGAATTTTTTTGGAAGAGCATGGGATTTTAAATTTATGTCACCCCAGATTAAAATTTTATTTCAGCCTTCCATAGAGTTGCCACCTGTCCTCATGTCATTTTGTCACAGTGACAGTGGTTCATCCCAGCCATGTTGAGTGTCTGGGATGTTAGGGATGGACTATTCTATTTATTCGAAAATTTCTAAAGTAATATTTGGTGCATATTGTGAAATTTTTTATTCCATTTACATACTAACTTTAACCATTTTAGATAATTAATGCACCCTTAGCATTGACAGGGGAACATTTTATGATTAAACCTGATTTAACACACATTATATAATTTTGAGATATTAGGGGGAAGGGTGTTGCAGATTTCTGAAAGTCAGGGGGAGGGTCCATTGGAAATGCTTTTTGAAAAAGTGAACAAAAAGGTTAACCCCCTCCCTACCCTAATCATTTTTCGTACTTTAACACGCAAATGGATCTTCTCTGGTAATTCATTAATCTGGCACATTGCCTCTAATTCTGTGCGGCAATTGGATGATCTTCAATTTTAGTAACCAATCTTGATTTTCAAGATTGGCTGTAGCAGTTACTAAAATTCAAATTTCAAATATATCACTGAAAACATCTTATCATCCATCCTTTTTGAATGCCACTGCCTCTACCTTGATGTGTGACTCTCTAGTGCCAGTACATCACAGTTAACCATGTCAGATTCTCCTCCAATTTCTCCAATAAAATCTGTGAATATTTGAGGTTTATTTTTGATTTTTCGGTACCATGGATGTCACCAGAGAGCTTAGTGGGGCTGCTATTAGGGTTTGGTTTATTATTTACTGGCACTGGCCACCTGCTGGCCATCAAGAGTTAAATGAGTTTTAAGTCTTCACTCTCCCTCGTTTGCTTTATGCCTTGGGAAACTTGTGCTCAGTTTTAAGATTTGATTGGTTCTTGCAGTAACGTTTTGCTGTGGAATGCTTGGAAGCTACAGTACACCGAGTTCTTTAAACTGTCTGAGCATGTATTTGATTTCAGCTCACTTAATCTGTAACTACAACAACAATAATAATAATACCCACTTATTTGATCTATAAATCCTGGTCTAGGCTGGTGTGTATTATTCTTTGGAATGTGACTCTGTTCAGCATTTCGGTTGAGTCATGCAAGCTTTTGAATTGGATGAAAACGCCCACAGTCACATTTTGTAGGAGAACGTTATGTTTATTTTAACAACTCCTTTTGCACCAAGTGTTATGTCATGGTCTATGAGGTTATATTTGAACTTTCCCTCCCAACCCTTGGCTCATATGCATTAGGCTTCTATTGAAAGTAGTATATCAGTCCATCTAAAAGTCAAAATAGCAAAATGCAATGGTTTGGAAAAATCTTCATCACCATATATAAAAAGAAATTGTCAAAGTTTTTCACTCCATTATCTCAATGACCAAAAATGTGTGACAGTTGATTTTAGACAGACCGAAGATAAATCACATTAACTCCTTACAAATCAAAGAGGCAAACTATGACTCCATGTAAACCGCTCTATAAACCACGCTGGGAACCACTGATATGAAAAAGATGTACCGTTTTAGAGCTCTTCCCTTAATATCTAAAGTAAAGAGTATTTCTGCGTGTTTCAGGAATGCAGGACTTCAACTACCTTTACAGCAACTGTTTTGAGATCACCCTGGAGCTGAGCTGTGATAAGTTTCCTCCAGCTTCAGCACTACCCAGAGAATGGCTTGGCAACCGAGAAGCACTGGTTTCATACCTTGAACAGGTCAGAAAACACATATACACACCCATTAAATGGCAAATGACTGTAATCGTTTACAACTTGATGGACACAAACACACTGATATATAGTTACAACTAAGAGTCATGAGTCCAGTACACTGGCTTCTTGTAAATATTGTCTGGGATTCCCTGGATAAAGTGACGTGATAAAATGAGCTGTGTGAAATTCAAGTAAACTGACTTTTACTTTCTGTCAAGCAATGACAAGAGGCTTGGTTTGGGGACAAAAGTCTTTTATATCAGATTGTCAGAGTGCTGAGATAAAGCACAGTGATGCATTGCCACTAATAGTGTTTCTTAAGCCCTAAGGGAGGACTCAGAAATGCATACCTTTTTCTGCTGCGCTGATCAAATAGACCAAACTGAAAGAGCCTTCAGATTCTTTTGTGGTCTTGTTTTACTGTATGTCTATTGCAGACCACAGTGCCAAAGAAGGTTAATAAGATCTAATGTTTTGGAAAGTCTATTCAGAAGTTCAGTTGTTCAGTTTTTTACATTACCTCATAAAACTTGCAATCAATGCAGCAATCAAACACAAATCTATATTTGCTCACACATACCTCATTTGCCTGTATTAACACATATTTCACATTTGTATTTTTTAGTGGCACAAGCTCAAGCACAAATGGCATGATCTATAAAAGAAATTATAGTTAGAAATTGGTCAAATTAATAAAACAAGTATGATTAATCAAGAACAAAAGCAATGTACATGTGTTTCTCCTTGTTCAGGTGCATCATGGCGTAAAAGGCATGGTGTATGACGAAAACAACAACCCTATCAGCAACGCTGAGATCTCTGTGGCAGGCATCAACCACGATGTGACCAGCGGTAAGAAAGGGTTGGAGGGGGTGTATACGGTGTATTATACGTGGTTATTATTTCCTTGGACATTTTTACTCTTTAACTGCAGTGTTGTGAGGTATGTGATAAATGATCTGTTAATGTCTGGGCTGGTGATGCAGGAGAATACAGTTGTTCAAACCTTGTTGTAAAAATCTTAATCACAGAAAGAAAGTGGAGTCAAAATAAGCAGTGACTTTGTGCTTCTTGGAAAGCGGTCCAACTTTCAACAGGAAAAAAGAGTCTGTTGTTTTTCATAATAGCTGAGTTTTACTGTATTGTAAATAAGGAAATAAGTGCCTCACACAGGAATGGAGCAAGCTGTCCTCTAGTGGCCAATGGTGGACATTCACTTTGAAAAAAATGCAAACTGTATGTGCACTGTATTTAAATTTACTCAAGTTCAATTCTGTGGTACTTGTAATTTACTTTAGCATTATACTTTTAAAAACTTGTAATGAACACATCTGATTAGTATTGTACAGTAAATTAAACCACCTAACAGTATATAAAATAGCTAAAATCAGGTCCACCAGCATTAAAATGTTCACATGTTAATTCATCGGTAATAATTATCCAATAGCATAATATCTTTAACAATATAACTCGAATATAACACTCTGTTTCTGCGTGGCGGTAGTGAGTCAGTAGTGTTGTGCTTTAAATAAAAAAAATCAGTTTCCAACAGGTAGTCTTGACCTGCCTTCACCTGTTGTGGCAGGCTGTGGTTAAATTCCATCTCTGAATCTGGGGTGTATGGCACTGTATGGCGCTACACACTTCACTAATCACTGCCGTGTACCACCATTTTTTATTATTATTATTTTTTCGTTTATACTTTAAAACAACAGTATATAACTTTTGCTGAACAGCGCCATTGTTTCCCTTATGTGACAATTACACCATTATGATTCATGCTAATGCCTATTGAAAGAGAAGCACAAGTGGGATAGAATCATAACAGAAGCAAACTGAATCAGTAATGTCAGTTACACAGCAATATACATATAAGTTAGCTAACATTCACTAACATTATATCGCCACCACACGCTACTGGTCATACTAGACCAAATAAAGCTGAAAGAGTAAAACTTCTGAGAATATTGACTTTAGTAAAGCTGCGTTTTATTGATTTTTAATTCAAATTTTCATTTGTAATTTAAAAATGGTGTCATTCCTACTTTCCAAAGTTACATAGTCCACTTTCCCACTAAATTCTGCTGATAATACTTAGCTACTTTAACTTGATGTCATACAGGTTTGAATGCTTTAACTTGTAATGAAGTGTTTCTACTTAATTAAATAAATGATCTGATTACTTCTTCTTCCACCACTGTGTAAATTACAATTTTAAATAGACTAGTTGGGCGTTTGCACCCATCATCTTTTCCCATTTGTGCTCACCTCCAGGAGTGGATGGCGACTATTTCAGACTCCTGTTACCAGGTACCTACACTATGACAGCATCTGCTCCAGGTTACCTCCCCTTCGTGAGCACAGTCACAGTGGGACCAGCTGAGGCCATACAGGTATGTTTCTATGTATCTAGACGGGGCATCTATGGGCGCATACAAGTACAGTTTTACCCACCAACTTACCTTTGTTTTGTGGAAAAGGCAGATAGTGAGTTGTCCAAATATGCTTTTAGAGATCCCTAGACAAGACTTCCTTGTATGTCATTATAGACCGAAATGCACTTTGCCTTGATCACTCACATCTTGTTCTTCATCTCTTCCCCAACAGCTTGATTTTTACTTGAAAACGGCACCAAAACAAAACCTGAAAGTGAAGCCCCACAATGGCAAGAAGAACCTCTCATCTCCCAAGTCCCCCTTAAAACTCGGCCCTAGATGAGACATGGACAATAATTTAGACAACACACAAACATATATACACATGTACTAAAAATCCCGCGTAAAACATACACACACATACATAAAAATTACGGAAATTATAATTGACCATAACATATGTATGTAATTTTACCCTTGTAGTCTTATGATTATGTATTTCAAACCTCTGTGTTTTTGTTGATAAATATAAACTGTGTGTCTGGTGTATTTATGTAACAGTGTTGATTTGTATGAACACAGCTATCCTGTATTTGTAAAAGGACTTTTTGGATTTTGATTACTATAATTTGATGAAAATTTAAAGTGAAAATAAAAGAATGTTTTTGCTGTCATTATTTATCATCTCTGTATTTTGTGTTTCTTCTTTAAATGTCTTTTTATTTGTCTGTTTATTATTCTTTAAGGCACTTAAATTATTTGTATCCTTGATCACTGTAATTATAACAAAGCCGAAGATAAAGACAACAAGAATAGCATTGCAGGAGATATAAAAGCTAATTAACAAAGAAACATGAAGCATATTGAAGAAAGTATCATTAAACAGCACCATGGATGGGGTCATGCGTTTGGTCGTGTATGTGTGTGTATCTGTCTGCAGCTAATCTCACAAACTACTGGACCTCTCAGCCTAATAT